>NC_092336.1:609017500-609387500 GCF_046630445.1 Rutidosis leptorrhynchoides
GTTGACAGATTTTCTATGTTTTTCTCAGGTCCTTGAACGATATGTGTTACATGCTTCCGCACTCTATTTTGATACTTTCTTGGATGTCGAGTATACTTGCATACATGGAGCATCTTTTGACTTTACATTAAATCGTGTCGCATAGGTTTCATTTGTACTTAAAAACGTTGTATCGTATTAGTCGTGGAAATACTTTGTAAACTTTGAAACATCTTAACATATGAAATAAATGCGACATATTTTGGTCAAACGTTGTTTTAAAGACTTATAACCACGTAATGGGACCTAAGTAGACGGCGCCGTCAATGACGATTTTGTCGGGTCGCTACATAATCATTGTTCACGTTTGGTACCATTGTATCAGATGTGAGAAGTCATATTAGTTAGAAATCTAGGTGTTGGCAACATGATTTTGTAAATTTCTAATCTGTAAAGAGTTTCTAACTTTATAAAAGTTTTGATGCAGGCATATTGAAATGCCCCGTTCTTATTGATTAAAAACGTTCCATATTAATTGATTTCGTTGCGAGGTTTTGACCTCTATATGAGACGTTTTTCAAAGACTGCATTCATTTTAAAACAAACCATAACCTTTATTTCATCAATAAAGGTTTAAAAAGCTTTACGTAGATTATCAAATAATGATAATCTAAAATATCCTGTTTACACACGACCATTACATAATGGTTTACAATATAAATATGTTACAACGAAATAAGTTTCTTGAATGCAGTTTTTACACAATATCATACAAGCATGGACTCCAAATCTTGTCCTTATTTAAGTATGCGACAGCGGAAGCTCTTAATAATCACCTGAGAATAAACATGTTTAAAACGTCAACAAAAATGTTGGTGAGTTATAGGTTTAACCTATATATATCAAATCGTAACAATAGACCACAAGATTTTATATTTCAATATACATCCCATACATAGAGATAAAAATCATTCATATGGTGAACACCTGGTAACCGACATTAACAAGATGCATATTTAAGAATATCCCCATCATTCCGGGACACCCTTCGGATATGATATAAATTTCGAAGTACTAAAGCATCCGGTACTTTGGATGGGGTTTGTTAGGCCCAATAGATCTATCTTTAGGATTCGCATCAATTAGGGTGTCTGTTCCCTAATTCTTAGATTACCAGACTTAATAAAAAGGGGCATATTCGATTTCGATAATTCAACCATAGAATGTAGTTTCACGTACTTGTGTCTACTTTGTAAATCATTTATAAAACCTGCATGTATTCTCATTCCAAAAATATTAGATTTTAAAAGTGGGACTATAACTCACTTTCACCAAATATCACTTCGTCGAGAATTTGACTTGGCCACGAGTTGATTCACGAACCTATAACAATATATACATATATCAAAATATGATCGAAATATATTTACAACACTTTTAATACATTTTGATGTTTTAAGTTTATTAAGTCAGCTGTCCTCATAAGTAACCTACAACTAGTTGTCCACAGTTAGATGTACATAAATAAATTGATATATATATTATCTTGAATCAATCCATGACCCAGTGTATACATATCTCAGTATTGATCACAACTCAAACTATATATATTTTGGAATCAACCTCAACCCTGTATAGCTAACTCCAACATTCACATATAGAGTGTCTATGGTTGTTCTGAAATATATATAGATGTGTCGACATGATAGGTCGAAACATTGTATACGTATCTATGGTATCTCAAGATTACATAATATACAATACAAGTTGATTAAGTTATGGTTGGAATAGATTTGTTACCAATTTTCACGTAGCTAAAATGAGTAGTTTTTACCAATTTTGTTTTGCTCGCCATTTCTTCGTTTCTAATCCGTTTTGAGTGATTTAAGCGGCCACGGTTTCGTATTGAACTTGACTTTATGAAACTAAACAGAAAAGGTATAGGTTTATAGTCGGAAATACAAGTTACAAGTCATTTTTGAAAGAGGTAGTCATTTTCGTCGAAAGAACGACATCTTGATGACTGTTTTGAAAAACATACTTTCACTTTGAGTTTAACAATGATTTTAGGATATGGTTTCATGTTCATAAGAAAAATCATTTTCCCATAAGTATAGCTTTTAAATCAAAGTTTTTCATAGTTTTTAATTATCCAAACCAAAACAGCCCCCGGTTGTGACTACGACAGCGTAAATCCGGTTTTATGGTGTTTATCGTGTTTTCGGGTTTTAAATCATTAAGTTAGCATATCATATAGATATAGATCATGTGTATAGTTGATTTTAAAAGTGTAGTTAGAAGGATTAACTTTATTTGCGAACAAGTTTAGAATTAACTAAACTATGTTCTAGTGATTACTAGTTTACCACTTCGAATATGATAGCTTTTTATGTATGAATCGAATGATGTTATGAACATCATTACTACCTTAAGTTCCTTGGATAAACCTACTGTAAAATAGAAAAATGGATCTAGCTTCAACGGATCCTTGGATGGCTCGAAGTTCTTGAAGCAGAATCATGACACGAAAACAAGTTCAAGTAAGATCATCACTTGAAATAAGATTGTTATAGTTATAGAAATTGAACCAAAGTTTGAATATGATTATTACCTTGTATTATAATGATAACCTACTGTAAGAAACAAAGATTTCTTGAGGTTGGATGATCACCTTACAAGATTGAAAGTGAGCTAGCAAACTTGAAAGTATTCTTGATTTTATGTAACTAGAACTTGTAGAATTTATGAAGAACACTTAGAACTTGAAGATAGAACTTGAGAGAGATCAATTAGATGAATAAAATTAAAGAATGAAAGTTTTTGTAGGTGTTTTTAGTCGTTGGTGTATGGATTAGATATAAAGGATATGTAATTTTGTTTTCATGTAAATAAGTCATGAATGATTACTCATATTTTTGTAATTTTATGAGATATTTCATGCTAGTTGCCAAATGATGGTTCCCACATGTGTTAGGTGACTCACATGGGCTGCTAAGAGCTGATCATTGGAGTGTATATACCAATAGTACATACATCTAAAAGCTGTGTATTGTACGAGTACGAATACGGGTGCATACGAGTAGAATTGTTGATGAAACTGAACGAGGATGTAATTGTAAGCATTTTTGTTAAGTAGAAGTATTTTGATAAGTATCTTGAAGTCTTTCAAAACTGTATGAATACATATTAAAACACTACATGTATATACATTTTAACTGAGTCGTTAAGTCATCGTTAGTCGTTACATGTAAGTGTTATTTTGAAACCTTTAGGTTAACGATCTTGTTAAATGTTGTTAACCCATTGTTTATTAAATCAAATGAGATGTTAAATTATTACATTATCAGGATATTATGATGTATGAATATCTCTTAATATGATATATGTCTCGTTTAAAAATCATTAAGTTAGTAGTCTTGTTTTTACATATGTAGTTCATTGTTAATATACATAATGATATGTTTACTTATCATAATATCATGTTAACTATATATATATCCATATATATGTCATCATATAGTTTTTACAAGTTTTAACGTTCGTGAATCACCGGTCAACTTGGGTGGTCAATTGTCTATATGAAACCTATTTCAATTAATCAAGTCTTAACAAGTTTGATTGCTTAACATGTTGGAAACATTTAATCATGTAAATATCAATTTCATTTAATATATAAAAACATGGAAAAGTTCGGGTCACTGCACATATAGGTGTCAATTAAATGGTATTCAAGTTGACGAAAGGTATTAGATGAAATATTTGAAAGTAATAGAGTTACATGGTCTGTTATCCGTTGCAACTACTTTCATTTACTATGTAGAGGTGTAGAGCTATGATTATGTCAGGTAAGACTCTTATAGTCTTTTTTATGCACTAATTTTCTAATTGAGTCTTATGATGCTTGATTTATAATTCTGACCTGACTATAAAAGACGAGTCAAGAAAGTTTTTTGAAGTTCTTCAAATGAGCATCCTAACTGAGGTGGGGAATGTGTATCGGAATTAGTGGATGTGGTAGAAAGTATTGATGATAAAAAAAAATGTACCAATGTGGATGGTGAGCTGGGCATCTTTTAAACTACAATGATGGAGTGAATTGAATAAACAATGGTTATTAACATTGAGACTCATTGTTGGTATTAAAGACGATGTATATTTATATGTATTATTTTCACCAATAGAGTCAATAATTCTTTTTCTCAGGTGTCAAGCTCCGTTCTTTGACTTTCTTTCAGGTATAAACCTATATTTATTATTTTGATTTATGTTTATGTTCATTATAGACACTGAGAAATGGCCATGCCTTATTGTTGTACGGAGTAATATTTACGAGGTTGGTAATTGTGTCAACATTTGTAGAATATAATCATCTATTTTTCTGATGAGAATACTTAACTATGCAACAACTATTTTTCTGATAGCCATACTAGTCTCTACATTTACTCCATATATTGATTTATGTTCGTATAATGCTTCTTTAATCCATATGCATCTTCATTTTATATAAATCGGAAAGCTTTTTTGCATTGAAAAGCTCCAACTCTTAAATCTGGAATATTTATTCTGGTATCTATGCTTCTAATTAAAGTTGATTTTAGTAAATGTTATCGTTAGATGCAAGCATTATCGAAATAGAATGTATGATTTGAGCTCCCTATTGCAATGAGGTCTTTAGGTGTCGCCATTATCATAACAAAACTATGGTATTAATCTCATTTTTGAATTTTCTTTGAATTAAGTTATATAATTAATTTACTACGTATTAATTATTGTTAATGCCTAAAAATTTGTGTAAATCTTCACAATTCTGTTATGGGCTTTTTTAGTTTCATGTTGATGTTTTTTTGGTGGCCAGGTGTTAAAGAGTTGTAGCCTTACATCTTTAAATATTATTAGTTTCTTTTTTCTCACGGTTCGTATTTTTCACAAGAAAAATCATGAGGTACATTGTTTCTCCAATTTTACCATATGATCTTTTTTTATTTTTTATTTTGTGAGTTGATTATACAATGAGTTTTTCATCTTTATAGGACAGTGATATTGCATAAATGTAATAATGACGTGTTTTATACTTTGGGTAAGTTTTGCCATATTTAGCTTCATTTAGTTAGTGTTTAGCAATTAAAATTAAATTTTGACATCTTACTTGCTGGGTTTGTGAAATGTCCCGTTTATATTGATTATAAACGTTCCATATTAATTGATTTCGTTGCGAAGTTTTGACCTCTATATGAGACGTTTTTCAAAGACTGCATTCATTTTTAAAACAACCATAACCTTTATTTTATCAATAAAGGTTTTAAAAACATTACGTAGATTATCAAATAATGATAATCTAAAATATACTGTTTACACACGACCATTACATAATGGTTTACAATAGAAATATATCACATTGACATATGTTTCTTGAATGCATTTTTTACACAATATCATACAAACATGGACTCCAAATCTTGTTCTTATTTTAGTATACAATAGCGGAAGCTCTTAGTATTCACCTGAGAATAAACATGTTTTAAACGTCAACAAAAATGTTGGTGAGTTATAGGTTTAACCTATATATATCAAATAGTAACAATAGACCACAAGATTTCATATTTCAATACACATCCCATACATAGAGATAAAAATCATTCATATGGTGAACACCTGGTAACCGACATTAACAAGATGCATATATAAGAATATCCCCATCATTCCGGGACACCCTTCGGATATGATATAAATTTCGAAGTACTAAAGCATCCGGTACTTTGGATGGGGTTTGTTAGGCCCAATAGATCTATCTTTAGGATTCGCGTCAATTAGGGTGTATGTTCCCTAATTCTTAGATTACCAGACTTAATAAAAAGGGGCATATTCGATTTCGATAATTCAACCATAGAATGTAGTTTCACGTACTTGTGTCTATTTTGTAAATCATTTATAAAACCTGCATGAATTCTCATCCCAAAAATATTAGATTTTAAAAGTGGGACTATAACTCACTTTCACAGATATTTCCTTCCTCAGAAATAAGACTTGGCCACGGATCGATTCACGAACCTATACAAATATGTACATATATACCAAAGTATGATCAAAATATAATTACAACCATTTTTATTATGTTTTAAAGATTTGAGTGTATTAAGTCAGCTGTCCTCGTTAGTAACCTACAACTAGTTGTCCACAGTTAGATGTACAGAAATAAATCGATATATATTATCTTGAATCAATACACGACCCAGTGTATACACGTCTCAGGCTAAATCACAACTCAAAGTATATATATTTTTGGAATCAACCTCAACCCTGTATAGCTAACTCCAACATTACTGCATATAGAGTGTCTATGGTTGTTCCAAATAATATATATACATGGGTCGATATGATATGTCAAAATATTTGCATATGTGTCTATGGTATCCCAAGATTACATAATATATTAGAATACATGTATAATACAATATAAGTTAGCTAGGATATGATTTGTATAGATTTGTTAAACATTTCCCGTAGCTAAAAAGATCAAAAATATCAAATCTTGTTTTACCCATAACTTCTTCTTTAAATCCGTTTTGAGTGAATCAAATTGCTATGGTTTCATATTGAACTCTAATTTAAGAATCTAAATAGATAAAGTATAGGTTTATAGTCAGAAATTTAAGTTACATGTCAATTACTAAAGAGGTAGTCATTTGCATCGAAAGAACGACATCTTGATGACCATTTTGAAAAACATACTTTCACTTTGAGGTTAACCAAGATTTTTAGATATAGTTTCATGTTCATATGAAAAATCATTTTCCCAGAAGAACAACTTTTAAATCAAAGTTTATCATAATTTTTAATTATTCAAATCAAAACAGCCCCCGGTTTCACTACGACGGCGTATATCCGATTTTATGGTGTTCATCGTGTTTCCAGGTTTTAAATCATTAAGTTAGCATATCATATAGATATAGAACATGTGTTTAGTTGATTTTAAAAGTCAAGTTAGAAGGATTAACTTTTGTTTGCGAACAAGTTTAGAATTAACTAAACTATGTTCTAGTGATTACAAGTTTATACCTTCGAATAAGATAGCTTTATATGTATGAATCGAATGATATTATGAACATCATTACTACCTCAAGTTTTCTGGAAAAAACTACTGGAAATGAAAAAAATGGATCTAGCTTCAAAGGATCCTTGGATGGCTTGAAAGTTCTTGAAGCAGAATCAGGACACGAAAACAGTTCAAGTAAGATTTTCACTCAAAATAAGATTGTTATAGTTGTAGAAATTGAATCAAAGTTTGAATATGAATATTACCTTGAATTAGAAAGATAACCTACTGTAAATAACAAAGGTTCCTTGATCTTAGATGATTACTTGGAATGGATTAGAAAGCTTGGAAGTAGACTTGCAAACTTGGAAGTATTCTTGATTTTTATGAAACTATACTTATGGAATTTATGAAGAACACTTAGAACTTGAAGATGGAACTTGAGAGAGATCAATTAGATGAAGAAAACTGAAGAATGAAAGTGTTTGTAGGTGTTTTTGGTCGTTGGTATATGGATTAGATATAAAGGATATGTAATTTTGTTTTCATGTAAATAAGTCATGAATGATTACTCATATTTTTGTAATTTTATGAGATATTTCATGCTAGTTACCAAATGATGGTTCCCACATGTGTTAGGTGACTCACATGGGCTGCTAAGAGCTGATCATTGGAGTGCATATACCAATAGTACATACATCTAAAAGCTGTGTATTGTACGAGTACGAATACGGGTGCATACGAGTAGAATTGTTGATGAAACTGAACGAGGATGTAATTGTAAGCATTTTTGTTAAGTAGAAGTACTTTGATATGTGCATTGAAGTATTTCAAAAGTGTAAGAATACATATCAAAGCACAACATGTATATACATTCTAATGGAGTCGTTAAGTCTTCGTTAGTCGTTACATGTAAGTGTTGTTTTGAAACCTTTAAGTTAACGATCTCAATTAATGTTGTTAACCCAATGTTTATTATATCAAATGAGATGTTAAATTATTATATTATCATGATATTATGATGTATGAATATCTCTTAATATGATATATACATTAAAATATCGTTACAACGATAATCGTTACATATAAGTCTCGTTTCGTAATTCTTGAGTTAGTAGTCTTGTTTTTACATATGTAGTTCATTGTTAACACACTTAATGATATATTTAAATATCATTTTATCATGTTAAATATAGTGTATCAATATCTTAATATGATACATATATATTTAGTAGACGTTATCATAACGATAATCGTTATATATATCATTTCGAGTTTCTTAACTTAGTAATCTCATTTCTTATGTATATCACACATTGTTAATATACTTAGTGAGATACTTACTCATCATAATCTCATGTCAACCATATATATATGTCTATATATATCACAACATGTAGTTTTTACAATTTTGTAACGTTCGTGAATCGTCGGTCAACTTGGGTGATCAATTGTCTATATGAAACTTATTTCATTTTATCAAGTCTTAACAAGTTTGATTGCTTAACACGTTGGAAACATTTAGTCATGTAAATATCAATCTCAATTAATATATATAAACATGGAAAAGTTCGGGTCACTACAGTTTGGCGTTGACATCCCAAGATGTATAGAGCAACAATACACCTACGGTATTTTTGGCAAATGATAAATCCAATACAAATTGATAAATCCACCGTTTTTATGCATTGACGAATTGTATTGTGTTGTTGAATTTGTTATCCTTTATATTATCTTTATGTTTGTATTGTATACAAGCTCTTATATATTTGGTATGCGAGTTGTTAGTTCCTACATAATAGTGAATTGTTTTGTTATATGCAGTAGATTAATCTTGGTGATGCAAGTGGACTATGAGCAGAGTTCGTAAGCATAGCGGATATAACTGTATGAGATGGTTTGATATTTAGCACTAATCCATGTTAATTTAAACATTATTTATTCCTTCATCATTGTAAGTCAATACATGTGCCTTCTTCAATCGTTTATATGTTATTAGCGTAACATGCATATTTTACTTTCATTTGGATCCATTCACAATAACTTGCAACCACATGTTCACTATCTCCACATAGTTACAGCCGATTATCATCAGGTGGAATAATATATGTTCTGACCAAAAAATAGTTAAAACTAATTATAGGTGCTACTATTCATATAGAAGAATAGTGCGACTATGTCCAGTAACCATGTTTTCTTGATTACTTTTACATGCCCTGCTATGTGTGTAACACCCCAGCTTCATATGACCACAATATTGTCCGTTTTGCTCGCAGGTGCACGACTTTTTCTTGGTAACCACACACGAGGAACACTTTCTCAGGAGGTCACCCATCCTGGTAGTGTCCTCGCCTGAGCACACTTAACCACAACGTACTCACACTTCTGCTCAGCCTGTGGTCCCAAAATATGTTGTGTCATTTAAGCGTGAGTATTACCTTATAATCTCATGATCACTCATGTTTGTGGGCGATGTGGGATTTGCCTAAGGTATTACATTCACCCCCCCTCAGGGACTCATCGTCCTCGATGAGGTTTACCCCACCACCCCCAACGGCACATGAGTGGCTCTGATACCATTCTGTAACACCCCAGCTTAATATGACCACAATATTATCCGCTTTGCCTGCAGGCGCATGACTTTTTCTTGGTAACCACACACGAGGAACAATTTCCCAGGAGGTCACCCATAACGGTAGTGTCCTCGCCCGAGCACGCTTAACCATAACGTACTCACACTTCTGCTCATCCTGTGGTCCCAAAACGCATTGTGTAATTTAAGCGTGAGTATTACCTTATAATCCCATGATCACTCATGTCTGTGGGCGATTTGGGATTTGCCTAGGGTGTTACATTGGGCCGTTTCATATTAGTGAAGTTCTGAATGACCAGACTGTTGTACTTGATCTTCCGCCAAATTAGCCGGTATTCATAATACCTTCAATGTATGTTACTTGCGTAAGTGTAAGGTGGAAGATGAAGACCAGATTCTACCATTAAAGGACTTGAAGGTAGATATGAGTAAGAAGTTGGTTGAAGAACCGATTAAGATTGTAGACCGAAAAGTGACCAAGTTAAGGAAAAGACAGATACCCATGGTGTTGATAGAATGGAAGCTCAACTTGGGTGAAAATCTAACTTGGGAGACGGAAGAGTTGATAAAAACTCGTTACCCTCACCTGTTTGACCTTGACCAGATTCCGAGGACGGAATATCTTTAAGGGGAGTAGATTTGTAACAGACTAAATCCGAGTCTAAACGTAAGCTTACCTTTTTGCCATCAGGATTTTATTTGTGATATTATATGCTGCATTTTTAATTACGTGTTTATATTTATTTGAAAATATTGTTAGATTATCTTTGTGACGATGGACACGAAGAATATATGTTTATTTAAATTAGGCCTCGTTATGACTGCTTAATGAGGTGCGTAGTGTTCCAGATAACTAATAAAATACCCGTTAAAATATAATTGTAATAAATGGAGTGGTAGAATTGGACACATGGCATGTTATCATGATAGACATAGACACATGGCAAGTTATCATGGTACAATTGGACACATGGCATGTTATCATGATAGACTTGGACACATGGCATATTACCATGCTTTTAATTGTTTGATTCAAGTTTCCATTCTCATTTTCATTCACTATTTCATTTAGTTCCATAACACACACACATATATGTGTAATATCAAAACACATTGAATTATAATTCTTAGCTTTTGAGTTTTGTGGTGATTATCAGCTCCTACACTTAATCAAATTTATATCAGGGTAACTATATGAATTTTATTAGTTACAATAATGAGGTTTTTATGGGATATATATATATATATATATATATATATATATATATATATATATATATATATATATATATATATATATATATATATATATATATATATATATTTAATCAAGAGGGAAGCACTTTTTTGGGGGAAAGTGGGGGGAATTAAATTTTTTTCGTTTTTTTCGATTTTTTTCAGACATCAAGATCACATGAAAATATGAACATTTAAAAAAGACACTTTGTGATTGTTATTATTTTGGCAGTAAAACGGTCGAAGAAAAAAAATGAAGACATTCAATGCATTGAATGTTTTGATTCTGAGTTTTTTTTAAGGGTTTAGAAATTAGGAGGTTAAAAATGAGGGTTTGGAAATTAGGGTTTTGTGTTTAGAAATTAGGGTTTAGATTAAATATTTTAACACGAACGGTTTAGAGTTTAGGGTTTTGGGTTTTGGGTTTAGGGACTAAACCCAAAACACTAAACCCTAAACCCTAAACTATAAATCGTGCTAAATTTCGAAAAAAAACACTTCATACAACATGAAACAAAACGATGCAAATAAACTCAAAATCAAAACATTAAATGCATTGAATGTTTTCATTTTTTTATTCGAGCGTTTTACCGCCAAAATAATAACATTCATCACAAAGTGTCTTTTTTAAATGTTCATATTTTCACCTAAATTTGATGTCTGAAAAAAAATCGAAAAAAATGAAAAAAATTTACTTCTCCCCAAAAAGTGCTTCCCTCTTGATTATGACCCTACACACAAACACACACACATACACACATACACACACACACACACACACATATATATATATATATATATATATATATATATATATATATAACTTGACTTATATGAATATGAGATATTTATATATGATAAAATAGATGATTCTAAGTGTAAAATTATGTTATATGGATTAGTATTTAGTTTTATTAGTTATGATAACTAATAGGGTAGTGATCAAATTTTGATATATGTTGTTTATATGTTAAAATTTATAATGGATATAGTTTATATATATATTATGATTTGGACCGTTTGATGATTGAAACTGTTTAGTTTGACAAAAGGTGATTACGATAAGTGTACTGACTTGGTACGTATTATTCTCAGGTGGTAAAGACAAAGAGAAGGCTCAGAGATTAGACCTCTGAGTACCTTCTGTTGCTTGCATTCAGTGAGTTGGTCTATTCGGATAGAGTTCAGGATGTTAGCATTTGATTGTAGATGTTGCATGATTGATGCTTATGCTTAGTCTGTTAGATGGATTCCATTCACTTAGCTTCGTGCTAATTTCCCCCACATTCCTCCTATGCATATTAGGTATTTTAGTATACGTGAATATGGGCTGGATGGTGACGATGTGTTTGACAAACTTAACTCTGATGTGGCTTGTATTTTGTTAAACAAATATTTAAGTAACACCGTTTTATAAATGTTAACTTGATGACGTAGATTTATGTAATTACTATTGTATTTTGTTATGATGACTTCCATCGTGATCTAAAAAAATGGCTGGTGTTAAAATGTGGCTTTTAAGCTTAGTAAAATGATTGTAAATTAACTTATATCTATTCAGCGTCCAGTTACAGTATATCTTTGTAGTCTGACAATTGCTATCTGTCTTTGTTTATAGATTATATTTATGCACACCTTTCATTGATGAATCAAGGTATAGATATCTATGAGTTTTAGTTTTCTTTCACTTTTACTCAAGATCATATTCTACATAAGTTACTCTTCAACCAAAGCTACTGATTTCCATGTGCAACACATTGATGTATCAGGTCTATTGTGCAGTGAACAACATGTGTTATTGGGCATCTACTACTATCTACAGTTAATCTCGAGTTGTGTTTTATTATCGTGATGGTTGATATCAAAACTTTCATGCTTATGTTTACGCTAAACCACCAGATAATTTATCATATTTGTTCAATGCAAAAGTCTTTTGGATCTTATTTTCGACAGTGCTAGAGCATAGATTATAGATACTGTAAATAATCTAATGGGATACAACCCATCATGCATTATCTGGTTAAATATGTATTACTACTACTAGGATACCACCCATGATGCATTCACGTCATTACTGGTAAGTGGTTCAATCCAAACCCCAATGCAAATTATTACTCTTGCCAACCCTCAAACTACATACTTCAAACGTAAACTACTACGTGCAACGCACGGGCATTGCCACTAGTATTATTGTATAACTAAGACTAATTACTTTAATAAATGCATACATGTTATGTTATAATTTATTTAAAAAATCTAAATTTTTATTCTTTTAACAATGTTTAACGCAAGTTAGTATCAATCATAACAGTATCATTCTTTATATATTGTTTGCAAAAGAACTCATTAACATCGAACGCATTCAAAAATCAAATAAGTACAAAACAATACAATCGATAAACCAAGACAAACCACAACATAACAATCTCTTTTAAACATTAAAAGAGGATCAATATCTCTCCTCATTAATGTAGGTTAGTCTCTAATGACCATAGGATCATTTCTAATAAATCATCTAAACCATTCATTTACCCTATTAGTTAACAAAAAAAATGAATTAGCTAATCCAACGTTAAAAAGACTATAATACCCTCTAATTAAATTATTAAATATTGTCATTCGCTTACTGAACACACACATCTGTCATTCACGTTCAAAAATCAAACTACATAAAAAAACCCTAATTTTCTACCTAAACACACACATCTAAAATGAAATTCAAGATTACATCTTTATTTACTTCCTGAATCAAACAATTCATGAGTGATTTATCTGTTGATTTACAATTTTATATTAGAAGTCTCAAATATCAATACTGATTTCGAATGAAATTATCATCTAACTTCGGCAATCGTCGAGGATTATGCGATATGAACGAACCCTAATGTCTATTGAATCAGGTAATCAATTCATCTGCTATTAGATCGATTATTAGTTTACATCGATTGTTTAGGTTTTTGTTGCCTACGTTAACTTTCTGTGATGTAAAGTATGTATGCGTCAAACAAACAAAATGGAGCGGAGATGATTATTTACAACAATAAATCAACCAAATATATGTGGTCAGTAACAATCATTGAAGATGGGCTTCTACATTAAGAATTTCAGGTACTTCTTTATGCGTTCTGATCTGGTAGTCTCAAGTATGGCATCTATATTACATTATGATGATTTTGCATTATTATTCTCGGGAGTCGGGAGGGAAAAAAAGTATAATGTTCAGACTTTATACTGCCATCTATTTTTTTACTATGTTGAATTTAGTTATCTTATGTTTTTTTACTATGTAATTCTAGGACTGGTGTAGATGGAGGACATAGATGTAAAGAACTTCTATCAAGGTGTTTTTACCATGGAGGTACTCCAGAACACCATTTATAGTGTTTTATCTCATTAAATATGATTGTTGTAACATCCCGCCTTTTTCCATTTACTTTTCCGTTATACTAATTTAAACTCCGTTATATGTTTATAACATCTCCCGTTAATACGCGTTTTAAAATATTCCGTTTAGGTATTTTTCGCACCCGACTACAAACTCGAGGGACTAAAATTAACACGGGGCAAACTAGTTGACTAGGTCAACTAGTCCACCCCAATCACCACCATTCAACCATCTCCCTCTCTCTCTCTTTCTCTCTAGAAAGAACACACACACATTTACCAAATTCATTCAATCATCATCTAAATTCGACCTAGGAGGCTTACAACAAAATAAATTACATATTCGTGATCCTCTCTTCATCCTCTTCATTTTAGTACCAACTTCATCTCGTTTGGGTAACATTTCTAAAACTCTAGATTTCTCTAAATTCGTGTTTTAACTTGAAATGGTGTTAGTTAGTGTCTATGGCTCATTGTGATGTCGTGTATGTAATTTGTATGCTCGATCTCGTTGTTTTAGTATAACTAGCATGAACTTGAATTTTGGTGTGTTGTTCTTGAATTTTGGATGATCATATGTTGTTAGATGTTAAAAGTTCATGTTCTAATTGTGTTCCTAGTATCACTAGCTTCAATTTGATGTGTAGGTTGCTTTAGAAAAGTTCTTGAACTTGATTTATGATTTTGGTGAATTTGGGTTAGGGTTTGATGAACTTGAAATGGACTCTTGATGCATTGAATGCCATGGATTATGATTGGTAAGTGTTTAGTTGGATTGTATGCTTGATTACCTTCGAAACGGCATATCACTCATGTAAATTGGTTGCCCGAATCATTGAATTGCATTTATGAACTTGTATGCGATTAATGTTGAGCATTAGATGTGGTTTTGGTTGTTATAATAGGTAGATTGATTGATGAAATGTGTTTAGTTGTCTTCCTCGTCAAATTACCTTCCCAACGGTATAAAATACTTGACTTGATTGTTTGCGGATCATAAATTGTGTTTATTTGGTTTTTGGTTCGTGCACTTAGGAGTTCTGCATCAGACTTGAAATCCAACCTGGACGCCGTCCAGATACTTGGACGCCGTCCCAGTATTCAAAGCTAGACGCCGTCCAGAAAGTCTGGACGCCGTCCCAGCCTTCAAATCTGGACGCCGTCCAGAAAATCTGGACGCCGTCCAGATGCACTGACAGGCTACTGTCCTCGTTGGTCATTTTACGGAAAATGTTTGCTATGCTATGGGCCTCCGATTCACATGTAACTTGTTCTAACATGCTCATATACGATTAAAAACCTCAGAAAAATAGTTCGGGACCCGACCCGAACGTGTTGACTTTTTCGTTGACTTTGACCCGGCCTAAGTTGACTTTTAATCAAACTTAACCAAATATTTGTGCAATCATTCTAACATGTTTTTATACTTGTACCTTGCATGAAACATGACAATTTGATTCACATGCTATTATGATCGAGTCTTAACGAGCCATAGGACTAATTGAACATCTTTGACCTATCGTGTTTACCGTTATTGATACAACCTATTGTTTAGGTCAAGACTAGCATTGTTCTTTGCACACGTTTACTTGTTGAAGTACTTTACTACTCGTGCACTCAATGTGAGATCATAGTCCCACTTTTACTCTTTTTGAACTTACATTTGGGATGAGAAAACATAAACATTTCTTTTACTAAGTGAACACAAGTACAGGAAAACAAACATTCTACATACGAGTTTAGAACAAAATCCTCAATTCGATTATCATTAGTTACACTTGCCGGGTGTAAGCGAGAACTTATGTTGTATGGATCCATATGGGTTTGACAAACCCTCATTCAAACGGTTCGCTACCGTTTACGAATGAAATATATTTTCGAGAAACAGTGTATGTTCTAGCACTAAGTGATGGGGTTCTATGGAAGGAATGTTAAGCATTGATAATTGGGTGCTCGTGAAACAAACTTTTGGAATGTATTACTATTATTTCATTGATGCAAATCTTGTGGTTCACTTGTACTTACTTACTTAAACCTATGATTTCACCAACGTTTTCGTTGACAGATTTCTATGTTTTTCTCAGGTCCTTGAACGATACATGATACATGCTTCCGTTCATTATTTTGATACTTGCATTGGATGTCGAGTATATATGCATACATGGAGCGTCTTTTGGCTACTTTTAAATTGTGTCGCATAAGTTTCATTTGTACTTATAACTTTGTAACGTAACTTGTGGTGGAACTATTCTCTTAAACTTTGAACAATCTTTACATTTGAAATGAATGCGACATATCTTTTGGTCAAATGTTGTTTTAAAGACTTATGACCACGTAACGGGACCTAAGTAGACGGCGCCGTCAATGACGATTTTGTCGGGTCGCTACAGATGGTATTAGAGCGTTGGTTGTAGGGATTTAGAGTTCATTGGTGTCGACCCCGAGTCATAGGGTACATTGGTGAGTCTAGACTACAACCGGCATATAGACTTGAAGTAGGAATTACTTGACTACTTGTGCATTTATACTCGAACGCTTCTACTCATATCTACTCTTAGTTCATCTTAATCTCACGTTGTTTAATTTGATTGACACGCCACCTTGACTATATGAAATGATGTCGAATGCACATATGAATCAGGGTAATATAATTTCCGGGATTATATTACGGTGACTCATATGAACGTTCCGACATTATGACATAAAGAATTTAAGGCGAGTCGAGGAAAAACTTCTCTTTATCTTTATTCTATATCACGGTTAGTATTATTGAGAATACTAATCAATGATATTCTTGTGTCTTGAAGGAACAATGGCTCCTCGTCGTGTACGCCGCAATGAAACTCCCGAACAAGCTCTCGAACGGATGATAGCTACCGCCGTAGATGCGGCCATGGCCGGTCACTCATCCAACAACAATAATAATAACAACCACAACAACAACAACAACAACAATGGAGCCGGTAACTCAAACGAAGGATGCTCCTATAAAGCTTTCATGGGGTGCAAACCTCACACTTTTGATGGAACCGGGGGACCGGTCGTGCTCACCCGATGGTTTGAGCAAACGGAAGCCGTCTTTAGCATAAGCGGTTGTCGGGGCCAAGACAAGGTCAAATACTCCACTCACACCTTCGCCGGTGTCGCTCTTACATGGTGGAATACTTATGTACAATCGGTGGGTACCGATGAAGCTCACGCCCTCTCTTGGGCCGACTTGAGGGAAAAGATGATTGTCGAATATTTCCCTCGTGAAGAAACCCGAAGGCTCGAACAAGAGCTAAGAACTTTAAAGGTGATCGGAAATGATCTCAAGGCTTATAATCAATGATTTTCCGAACTAGCCTTGATGTGCCCAAATCTTGTGAACCCCGAAGCTTTAAGGGTTGAACTTTACATGGATGGTCTTCCAAAGAGTATCAAACACGGAGTAATGTCATCCAAACCCACTAATCATCAAGAGGCCTTGAACATGGCCCGCAAATTGATAGAAACGGTTGACGAAATCGTAGTTCCGGCACCTAAGGCCGAGGATAAATCGGGCGGCAACAAAAGAAAATGGGAAGCTCCCCAATCAAGCAACAACAACTTTGCCAAGAAATCTTTCACCTCCGACGGCAAGAAGGGTTATGCCGGGAATCTACCTTTTTGCAACAAATGCAACAAACATCACTTTGGCGAATGTAGTAAGCTAATTTGCCATCGGTGCCAAGGAATTGGTCATAAGGCCAACGATTGTAAAAGTGCCACTCCCGTCGCTCGAAAGTGCCCCAATGCACCAAAGACGGGCACTTGTTACGAATGTGGCCAAACGGGTCATTATAGAAATGCATGCCCAAAGAAGAAAGATAACCCCAACACGCGCGGCCGAGCTTTCAACATCAACACCGAGGAAGCCCGGGATGACACTGAACTAGTCACGGGTACGTTTCTTCTCAACAATTCTTATGTCTCTTGCTTATTCGATTCGGGTGTCGATAAATGCTTTGTATCCAAGACTTTGACTCATTCTTTTAGCACTCCACCTCTTCCATTAGATACCACTTATACCATTGAAGTGGCTAATGGGAAACTATTAAGTGCCGACACATATTACCGGAGGTGTACGTTAAACATTTTGGGTAAGGAATTTGAAATTGACTTGATACCCATGGAACTAGGAAGCTTTGATGTAATAATCGGTATGAATTGGTTAGTCAAAACGAAATCTCATATCTTTTGTGATCTTAACGCAATCCGAATTCCTATCGAGAATGGTGAACCTTTGATTGTTTATGGCGATAAGAGTTGCACCAGACTCAACCTCATTTCGTGCCTTAAAGTTAGAAAACTACTCCGTAAGAGTTGTTTTGCGATCCTTGCCCACGTTAAGAAAGTCGAGTCCGATGAAAAGCATATCGATGATGTGCTAATTGTTAGTGACTTTTCCGATGTATTTCCCGACGAATTGCCGGGTCTTCCACCTCATCGACCGGTTGAATTCCAAATCGATCTTATTCCGGGAGCCGCACCCGTAGCACGTGCACCGTATAGACTTGCTCCATCCGAAATGCAAGAATTGCAAAGTCAAATCCAAGAACTACTTGACCGTGGTTTTATCCAACCTAGCCATTCACCTTGGGGCGCTCCGATTTTGTTTGTTAAAAAGAAAGACGGATCCCTACGAATGTGCATTGATTATTGTGAACTAAATAAATTGACGGTTAAGAACCGATATCCTCTTCCTCGCATCGATGACCTCTTTGATCAACTACAAGGGTCTTGTGTATATTCGAAAATCGATCTCCGCTCGGGTTATCATCAATTAAGGGTTAAGGGGGAAGATGTCTCCAAAACCGCTTTCCGGACTCGTTATGGTAGTTAAGAATTCCTCGTCATGCCATTTGGTCTCACTAACGCACCGGCGGTGTTCATGGATCTTATGAACCGCGTGTGCAAACCGTATCTCGATAAATTCGTTATTGTGTTCATCGATGATATATTGATCTATTCTAAAAATGAAGAAGAGCACGAACAACATCTCCGACTTGTGCTTGAACTCTTGAGACAAGAACGACTTTATGCCAAATTCTCCAAGTGTGAATTTTGGTTGAAGGAAGTTCAATTTCTTGGTCATGTTGTAAGTGATCAAGGTATTAAAGTCGATCCCACGAAGATCGAAGCCATTAGTAAATGGGAGACTCCTACTACTCCTACTCACATTCGTCAATTCTTGGGTCTCGCCGGGTACTATCGTAGATTCATCGAAAACTTCTCTTTGGTTGCACGTCCTCTAACCGCATTAACTCACAAGGGAAAGAAATTCATTTGGGCGACCGAGCAAGAATCCGCGTTTCAAATCTTGAAAACGAAGCTAACCACCGCTCCTATCTTGTCACTTCCCGAAGGCAATGATGACTTTGTTGTATATTGCGATGCCTCGAAACATGGTTTTGGGTGTGTATTGATGTAATGAACGAAAGTCATTGCTTATGCTTCTCGACAACTCAAAATTCATGAACGAAACTACACGACGCATGATCTCGAACTCGGAGCCGTTGTCTTTGCACTTAAAATGTGGAGACACTATCTTTATGGAACCAAGAGTACTATCTTTACCGACCACAAAAGTCTCCAACACATTTTCGATCAAAAGCAACTAAACATGAGACAACGACGGTGGATTGAAACTTTGAACGATTATGATTGCGAGCTTCGTTACCATCCCGGGAAGGCAAACGTAGTAGCCGATGCCTTAAGTCGAAAAGAAAGAGCGGTGCCTCTTCGTGTCCGAGCTTTAAACATCACCATTCACACCAACCTCAATAGTCAAATTCGTGTAGCCCAAGATGAGGCCCTCAAGGATGAAAACCTTTCACACGAGCTCTTGAACATTCTCGTCTCTCGATTCGAAATTAGGGAGACCGGACTCCGATATTACGCTGGAAGGATTTGGGTGCCTAGTTATGGGGACCTACGAAGCCTTATTTTAGATGAAGCCCATAAGTCACGATACTCGATTCACCCCGGTGCCAATAAGATGTACCACGATCTTAAACAACTATATTGGTGGCCGAACATCAAAAGGGACGTAGCTACTTATGTTTCCAAGTGTTTGACATGTTCCAAAGTCAAAGCCAAACACCAAAGACCGTCCGGACTACTTCAACAACCCGAAATCCCGCAATGGAAGTGGGAAAGAATAACGATGGATTTTATCACCAAACTACCAAAAACGACGGGCAGTTATGATACCATTTGGGTTATTGTTGACCGTCTCACCAAATCCGCACACTTCCTTGCCATGAAAGAAACGGACAAAATGGAGAAACTTGCACAACTTTACATTAAGGAGATCGTAGCCCGACACGGTGTACCTTTATCGATTATCTCCGACCGAGATGGCCGTTTCGTTTCTAGATTTTGGCGTACATTGCAAGAAGCGTTGGGAACGCGTTTAGACATGAGCACCGCATATCATCCTCAAACCGATGGACAAAGCGAATGTACAATTCAAACCTTAGAGGACATGTTACGAGCTTGCGTGGTTGATTTCGGAAAAGCTTGGGACAAGCACTTACCTCTCGCCGAGTTCTCTTATAACAATAGTTATCACGCGAGTATTAAAGCCGCACCTTTTGAAGCGCTATATGGCCGCAAATGTCGTTCACCTCTTTGTTGGGCCGAGGTAGGCGACGTGCAAATCACCGGACCCGAACTCATTCACGAAACCACCGAGAAAATCGTTCAAATCCGAGATAGGCTTAGGACGGCCCGAAGTCGTTAAAAGAGCTATACCGACAAACGACGCAACGATCTTGAATTTCAAGTCGGTGACCGAGTAATGTTAAAAGTCGCACCTTGGAAGGGTGTAATCCATTTTGGGAAACGCGGGAAGCTAAATCCGCGGTATATTGGTCCTTTCGAAATCTTGGAGCGTATTGGAACCGTTGCTTATCGTTTAGATCTTCCGCCTCAATTGAACTCCGTTCATCCTACCTTCCATGTATCTAACTTGAAAAAGTGTCTTGCAGAACCCGATATCGTCATCCCTCTCGAGGAACTTACTATTGATGACAAACTTCATTTTGTGGAGGAACCGGTTGAAATTGTGGACACCACCGTCAAGACATTGAAACAAAGCCGAATCTCGATTGTTAAAGTCCGTTGGAAGGCCAAAAGGGGACCCGAGTTTACTTGGGAAAGACAAGATCAAATGCAAAGGAAGTATCCTCATCTATTCGTGAATTCGGAAACGCAAGATCTCGAGGAAGAAACAACGACTACTTCGCCTACTTAAATTTCGGGACGAAATTTCTTTTAAGGAGTAGGTAATGTAACATCCCGCCTTTTTCCATTTACTTTTCCGTTATACTAATTTAAACTCCGTTATATGTTTATAACATCTCCCGTTAATACGCGTTTTAAAATATTCCGTTTAGGTATTTTCCGCACCCGACTACAAACTCGAGGGACTAAAATTAACACGGGGCAAACTAGGACTAGGTCAACTAGTCCACCCCAATCACCACCATTCAACCATCTCCCTCTCTCTCTCTTTCTCTCTAGTAAGAACACACACACATTTACCAAATTCATTCAATCATCATCTAAATTCGACCTAGGAGGCTTACAACAAAATAAATTACATATTCGTGATCCTCTCTTCATCCTCTTCATTTTGGTACCAACTTCATCTCGTTTGGGTAACATTTCTAAAACTCTAGATTTCTCTAAATTCGTATTTTTGACTTGAAATGGTGTTAGTTAGTGTCTATGGCTCATTGTGATGTCGTGTATGTAATTTGTATGCTCGATCTCGTTGTTTTAGTATAACTAGCATGAACTTGAATTTTGGTGTGTTGTTCTTGAATTTTGGATGATCATATGTTGTTAGATGTTAAAAGTTCATGTTCTAATTGTGTTCCTAGTATCACTAGCTTCAATTTGATGTGTAGGTTGCTTTAGAAAAGTACTTGAACTTGATTTATGATTTTGGTGAATTTGGGTTAGGGTTTGATGAACTTGAAATGGACTCTTGATGCATTGAATGCCATGGATTATGATTGGTAAGTGTTTAGTTGGATTGTATGCTTGATTACCTTCGAAACGGCATATCACTCATGTAAATTGGTTGCCCGAATCATTGAATTGCATTTATGAACTTGTATGCGATTAATGTTGAGCATTAGATGCGGTTTTGGTTGTTATAATAGGTAGATTGATTGATGAAATGTGTTTAGTTGTCTTCCTCGTCAAATTACCTTCCCAACGGTATAAAATACTTGACTTGATTGTTTGCGGATCATAAATTGTGTTTATTTGGTTTTTGGTTCGTGCACTTAGGAGTTCTGCATCAGACTTGAAATCCAACCTGGACGCCGTCCAGATACTTGGACGCCGTCCCAGTATTCAAAGCTGGACGCCGTCCAGAAAGTCTGGACGCCGTCCCAGCCTTCAAATCTGGACGCCGTCCAGAAAATCTGGACGCCGTCCAGATGCACTGACAGGCTACTGTCCTCGTTGGTCATTTTACGGAAAATGTTTGCTATGCTATGGGCCTCCGATTCACATGTAACTTGTTCTAACATGCTCATATATGATTAAAAACCTCAAAAAAATAGTTCGGGACCCGACCCGAACGTGTTGACTTTTTCGTTGACTTTGACCCGACCTAAGTTGACTTTTAATCAAACTTAACCAAATATTTGTGCAATCATTCTAACATGTTTTTATACTTGTACCTTGCATGAAACATGACAATTTGATTCACATGCTATTATGATCGAGTCTTAACGAGCCATAGGACTAATTGAACATCTTTGACCTATCGTGTTTACCGTTATTGATACAACCTATTGTTTAGGTCAAGACTAGCATTGTTCTTTGCACACGTTTACTTGTTGAAGTACTTTACTACTCGTGCACTCAAGGTGAGATCATAGTCCCACTTTTACTCTTTTTGAACTTACATTTGGGATGAGAAAACATAAACATTTCTTTTACTAAGTGAACACAAGTACAGGAAAACAAACATTCTACATACGAGTTTAGAACAAAATCCTCAATTCGATTATCATTAGTTACACTTGCCGGGTGTAAGTGAGAACTTATGTTGTATGGATCCATATGGGTTTGAAAAACCCTCATTCAAACGGTTCGCTACCGTTTACGAATGAAATATATTTTCGAGAAACAGTGTATGTTCTAGCACTAAGTGATGGGGTTCTATGGAAGGAATGTTAAGCATTGATAATTGGGTGCTCGTGAAACAAACTTTTGGAATGTATTACTATTATTTCATTGATGCAAATCTTGTGGTTCACTTGTACTTACTTACTTAAACCTATGATTTCACCAACGTTTTCGTTGACAGATTTCTATGTTTTTCTCAGGTCCTTGAACGATACATGATACATGCTTCCGCTCATTATTTTGATACTTGCATTGGATGTCGAGTATATATGCATACATGGAGCGTCTTTTGGCTACTTTTAAATTGTGTCGCATAAGTTTCATTTGTACTTATAACTTTGTAACGTAACTTGTGGTGGAACTGTTCTCGTAAACTTTGAACAATCTTTACATTTGAAATGAATGCGACATATCTTTTGGTCAAATGTTTTTTAAAGACTTATGACCACGTAACGGGACCTAAGTAGACGGCGCCGTCAATGACGATTTTGTCGGGTCGCTACAATTGTGTCCAGCGATCACCATTTGTACTAATCTTATCAGCTTATTAAGGAGGTGATTGATTGCTACCACAATGCAAAAGAGGATCAACAGTCAACAAGCCCCAATTTCGAAGGTAAGGGTATGTCTATTCTTGGAATGAAATAATTAGAAGAGAGAAATGGGTATAAGATTATAGGAGCGAGTCACTTATATTTGTTATAATCGTATATTATTTCTTAATATTGCATAACTTAAAGAAAATTAGAACTAGAATAATCTATATGGCCAAAGTGATTTTTGGAGCTGTTCGATTTTATCTTTTTGTCGCTTATATCAGGTCTGCAGAAGATCACTGAAATTGAATGCGCTTTCACACAAGGAGGAACCCGCTCAGTGTGTGTGTTGGTCTAACCGTTCATGAACCCAAAATAAAGGTTTCGACATATTTACATAACTCTATTATGAGACCTACATGAGCGTTACAGTGAAATTATATAAAGAAAGAAAAAAATGAGCTGGTTGAAATTCTTTTAAAGCTTGTTGACCTGACTGCATATGTGGAGAATCATATGTTTTGTTTCGATGTAGTACTTGACAATTAGGTAACTAATTAGGATGAAGATGCTATTAATGTTTATCTCCCTTGACAGAGTTTTTGATCCCACATTTCTTTAGTAAATAACAAATTGTCAACAGTTTAAAAGAATTTGATACAAATATTTCTTGGTCAAGTACTCAATCATTTCTTGAAAGGAAGGCTGTATGTATGATTTAGGAAATTTCTTATTTTCTTTACTAAGATAATTTTGTTGTTAATTGGTTGGTATCTATATAACCATATGCTTCTGTATCTTCCGTGGCATGGATTGAAAGCTGCCAAAACTTTGTAAATCCTGCACCGTCAGCAGATAGAGCTGATAAGGCTGATATTCAGTGTAGTGTTTGATTGAAACTCCCTTATGAAAGCAAGTTTAGCTTAGAAGCTAACCCGAACTTTGAAAACTATTTGTTTCTTTGACAGATTAGAGTTGCAAGCGACTGTTTATTTTGTGTGTTAGTTGGAAACTACTATATCAGTTAAATAATATATATCGCCTGTGTATTATAGATTTTGATCCAAAGTGAGTAACATCTCGTGGTGGTTTTATCACACCCCAGTTAGGGCCTGGGTGAATGTGACATTAATATCAAAAATACCAACATATTATATAATGAGAACGACACTATATGATAAAAACAAACTTTATTGAGTACGCAGCGGAAAGAAATGGAATGTCGTTACAAGAATTGAAATTACAAGAATGTAAATAAATGCATAATTAATAAATGTGACTCTTTCTTCAAGTCCTAGAGTCCAAGTAGCATCATACAGATAAGAGTAAGCTGATCAATCATAACCTGAGACAAAACATGCTAAAGTGTCAACCAAAAAGGTTGAGTGAAGTTCATAGGTTTAACAAAATAGTTGACCGTTGTTTAGACCACAAGATTTTTATTTATAAAAGTAGATCTCGTAGGGATCTAAAAGTAGTGCCAAGTTTGTGATATTTAGACTAAACAGTTTCAAAGTTTGCCCTGTGACAAGTTGTACTGTCCTTATCGGTTTGAATCATTATTAAGTAATACAATGACTTGGTCAAATGTATCGGGGATGTTACTCCCGATAGGCCTACCCCCAATAATTAAGAATGCGTTATGTAAAAGCAATTAAAAATACACAGTGGGGACTTGCAGGACATAGCCAGGTGTAGCACAGTTTAATAGTTGGTACTTGTGTCTAAATTGTAAATATTAAAAGAAGCATGTGTCTCACCCCAGTAAGTTTAAATAAATTGCGCAATAGTAAGTGGGGCTATGAAGTTCACCTTAGTAAGTAGGAGAAGAGTTTGTTATTCCTCGGATAAGAAGAGTTGGATGATTGTGAGCATAAAGTCAACCTAACTACATTTAAGAGTAGTTAAATGTTTGCCCAAGTTTAAGTTAAGTATACAAGTGTGTAGTTCGTTTTACTAAGTTCCCATTCTTAGTAAGTTTCTACTTTTAATAAGTTTCTATGTTTAGTAAGTTAGTGTTGAATACTAGTGAGTTGTTCTCAATAAGTCCACCACTTATTAAGTGTGTAGGTGACTAGGTGTTGTTCACTTAGTGAGTGCATGATTACTATAGTCGGGTTTGATATTGTGCACCATACCCAAACATCTATGCCACCGCCGAGTCACTTGAATGATCTATTGTTACCGGTCGGCTCAGGATCTCTTGACCAGAATCTAAGTCTTGGCATTCGAGATCCACAAGCATCCCATAATGGTACCAAGGATCACCCTAGGCCAGAAGTAGGTTGACGTTCGAGTGATTTCACATTATCGTGTATGTTATCATTATTAATTTAAGTTATAAGTATTATTCTTTATTATTGATTTTTAATTTTTTTTAATTCTTTAGTATAATAGGGAAAGGAATTAATTAGTTATTATAAGTATTATTTTGATGTTTTATAATAATAGTAACAATATAATATTAATGTATTTATATGTATTTAATTAGTTTAGCCGAATTATATACATATACGATTTAATTTGTTGATTAATTCCATTAGTCACCTAAAAATTATGTTCATAATTTTTATAAATCTAGTTAGGCATATGAATTAGTAGAAACATTTACAAAAATAATTTTTCCAAGTTTTTATATTTATTTCCATTTTTCTTTGCATATGTTCTCGGTTTAGGTTAAATCAAAATTAATTAGGTAATAAATATCAAATCAACCAAAATAAATAATTTTATATTTTTTACAGGTTCTATATTCTGTAAAAATGTTATAAAAATTATTAAATCAAATTTTATATCAAAATATTATTTATTTAATGTTTTCTAATTATTTAACCATTCTAATTGGCCTATAATTAAATAAATAGGAAAAACAATTTAAAATTAATTTTATATTTTTTTATAGTATCTAGTGATGCTACTAATCATGTAAAAATTTTATAAAAATATATTTAATACACGTTTGTATTTATTTTGTATTTTCTTTATTATTTCTCTCGATTTAGAATAATGCAAAAGTAAATTCTATTTAAATACTAAACGAACCATTTATTTAATTTTTATAATTTTCCTTGTTTATAAAAGTATAATAATCTCAAAAAAAATATAATTATTTTTATTACTGTTTAATATTTTATTACGAATTTTATATGGTTTTCGTGTTTAATTAGTACTTAATTCGTAATTAATTACAAATAATATTCCAAAACTTATCATAATATTTTTTATAAGTACTACTATTGTTCTAAATAATTTCCAAACAAATACTACTGATGTGAATATTTATTAACAATTGGCTAAACAAAATACAAGAAATAAATAAAATGAATTAAAATAATTAAGAAAATGAAAAGGAAAGATTACCTTAAGAGTTCATCAATATTTTTAGAGAGGAAGTGAGTTAAGTGTGTGCAAGAATGAACTAGTTTGGATCTCTTTTTATAGGACACAAATGGAGCTTAAGTCAATAAGAGGATGAACTAGTTTATGATTTTTTTTAATTTTTAGTCAACATAAGGATGTATTTGTTTAGTATATATCCTTTATATATATTATTATTATTATTATTATTTTATAGATTATAGATTTATATATTTCAAAAACTTTTTATCAAATTATTTTTATTTTTACTTAATTAATAAATAGGAATTTATATAAAAATATAGTAATTTCGGTAATATATATATATAATCAATAATTATGATTTTAATTTAATTACAATTATTACTTATAGTTATATTAGTTTCCTAAATTACATTTATTTTATATATATAACTTGTATTTAATATATAGTTAATTATATAATACATTAATTATATAACAAAAGTAATATAAGTTATATATTTAAATTAATAAGAAAAAGTGTTACATTATATAAATTTATATAATATAACCTTGTTTATAATAATTATATTATTTATTTAAGCATACGTTGTTGACTAAAAATCACTATTTGATCAACGTTCATTAAATCGTATATATAACAACCCTAATTAATTAATACATATAGTCATGCAGAAAAACCTAGGGATATTTTAGTAATTTCAGAAGTCGAAAAGTGAGGGTTGTTATAGGTTTGTTGGAGGATACTTTACTGGTGGGGTAATACGAGATATCTGATGAGGCGCATGACAAACTTGATGGTAAAGGAGACACATTTTAACGACTTAATTGTATAAAGTTCAAGGAGCTTGCATCTCAAAGTAGTCTTGCTCAGGCATCTAAAATGAGCCAACAAATTTCAAAGGGAACTCATTATCAAACTCTTAAAAAGTACCGATCAATCATGAAGTAAGTAATTATACTTATTTTGACAATTATTATATGCCATATTATACCCAAATACCCACTTTGAGTAATGACATGCATTGTCTTTCTTTCACCGACGGCCACCGTTATATAAGGAGTGTCGTTGGCACCGTCTTTATATGTGTTGGTTGAATGTGGGTTAATGCACTAAACAATAAACTTAAGTATGATTAACCAAAGAATATGTTTTGATGATGACACATACATATGCATAAGCGATGACTGATATCTTAACATAAAACATGCAAGGTCACTAATCCATACTTTATCTTGCAAACGACCAAGTCAAACATAGGTTAAAGAATGGAATCAAAAGTTCAGCTAAACACACGGTCGAGGTACGGTCGACCGCATAGTCAACCGTGAAACCCCAAACTGAATTGCAACGCAGTTTTGTGAAAACAAGTTGCACGATCGCCACCACGGTCAACCGCAGTGCGACCGCAGTTTTCTCTGTTACCATTTTCGACCAAATAAAGTTTGACTAGTTCCCGACATCTATAATTCATGAAACCTTTCTCAACATGTTTAGAATAGATGCCTTCTCCATACTCAAATGAGTTTTGGTCATAAAAACACTAATTGTGATTAATTACGCCTAATGACATCTTAATGACAAATTAACCCAGATTAGGATTAACACATAAGTGTTAAATAATAACTTGTGATCTTAATTCTTATCTATATATCCTTAGTATGATCATCAAGTACCAACACACTTAAGCCAATGTCACTAGAACAATGATTGCTATTAGAAATGACTTAGTGATTAATTAAGGCTAAATGAGGAACAATGCTCTCAAGGTTAACTAGTAATGACTTGTAATCCTAAAATACACTTAGATACATTTAGGATGGTCACCAAGTCCCAACTAGAGATTGCTCTTCCCTTGTGCATGTGTTGGACATTAATGTGTACTTACACATTAATCATGCAATATGTTATATTGCAAATTAAACTTATTAAGTGCTTGAATTATAAGTTGTGCAAGTATATATATGATTGATCCTAGAATAAATATCTCTTGCTATGTGAGTATTACTTGCTACTTGTCAATATGGTTAATACTCATAAACTTGTCAACTTGATTAATATGTTTGCTATGTGCTCATTAGTTAGGATTCAAGTGACTAACCTACTCCAATAGATTAAGTGTAAAATGGTTCACAATGAAAGTATAGTCAATTATCTGTTTGGTCTAGTCTAAGTAACTAAGGGTGATTTCTTATGACTTAACTTTGATGTCTCTACATACTTCATGATTATCTTATAGAGACATTATTCAATTAATCTCTAGCTAAACTTAAAAAGAACATGACTTGTGATTAATTGAAACTAGGAAGTTAATGACATAGTGACTAGTATTTAGAATTGAACCAAGGGCATTAAAGTGACTAACTAAGTCTTGACCAAACTGAGATTTCCCAAAATATCAATCAAGACACTTCTCCAAGAATGTTGGGTTTACCACTTTTGGAATGATTAGTCACTTTCATGCATTAAGACCAAATCTCACACACTTAATGCATATAATACTTGTATAGGATGTTTGGTTTCTTTTGCAGGTGCTAGAAGGAGTAAAGGTGCCAAAATGTGGTGTTCAAATTTGAGTCAAACGGCTATACAACGGATACCAAATTTGGACTGGAGCACGCATGGTCGCACCACCGTGATGTCAACCGTGTGTCAACGGCTACTTTTTGAATCTCACTATAAAAGGAAAACATTTAAGAGCATTTGAAGCTGACCCTCTTGCATATTTCAAAGGCCTATTTCCAGTGATCACAAATGCATCAATTACTACTCAAATGTGATCAAGCAAGAGAAGATTCTATGATCTTATAGATATAGAATTGGGTTGTTGTAAACTTACTAATCAAAATCATTTATCTTGTGAGTTTACTTAATGTAATGTATGTCCTAGTATTGTGTTAGGATCATCGTTGCAAAGTGTATAAGTCTTGTAACTTCAATTAGTAGAAGCATAGGCTAGCTTAGTGATCTACTTCCTTAAAGAGACTTAGGAAGTTGATTAATCTTATTTGGAGATTAATACTTGTCCAAGGTGAAGACAAGTTGATCTAGGTTAGAGTTGATCTTTCAAAGGGATAGAAAGATTAGGTTTATTGTCTACCAAAGAAGTTGAAGACTTGTAAATCGGATCTCCATCGGGTTTGAAGAAAAGTGCTTAGTGAAGCAACAAATTCCGATTAGTGTAATCGGGGAGTAGATTAAGGTGGATTAGTTAACATCCACCCGAACTACTATAAATCCTCGTGTCTATGTTCTTTACATTACTTCATTTATCATTTTGAACATATACACTACACACATCAAGTTTGAGTTGAGTAGGTTGATCAAAGTTGAATCGAATTTGGTGATCAATCGAAAAAGTGTTAAAAACGTATTAAGTAACTATTCACCCCCCCCTCTAGTTACTTACAATTGGTATCAGAGCAGTTGCTCAAATCATTGCACTATAAACGATTGCGAAAGCGTCAAAATTTGTTTTGTGCAAAAACTTGAGTCAACGATTCTCGGATCAACTCAAACTATGGGATACTTGGAAGAATTGGTAAAAGAAGCACCAATCTTTGATAAGATGAATATTGATGTGTCATAACCCGACCTTAACCATAAGGACGAATACAATAACATATGATTTCATCGCGAGGTATTGACCTCTATATGCGACATTTTTCAAAAACTGCATTCGTTTTTATAATACAAACCATAGCTTTTATTACAAATACAAGGTTTAAACAACTTAATAATGATTATCGTTTAGCGATAATCTTAGACTTATAAACTTTACATGTGATAATAACAATACGACCTCCAACATATTTTACATTACAAATCCTCCGATATGCAGTTTTATTTTTGACACAAATATGCATACTCAAGATCTTGCTTAAATTCAACATGTTGCAGCGGAAGCTTTTAGTTATCACCTGAGAATAAACATGCTTAAAACGTCAACATAAAGTTGGTGAGATATAGGTTTAATGCCGGCGGCGTTATGAATATAGACCACAAGATTTCATATATAAACGTTTTAATAAAAATATTCTAAGTTGTTGAGCACTTGATAACCATACTTAACATTTAATCAACGTCGCATATTCCCTTTATTATGAAATCTTACTACACCGTACCAAGTGTAGTCACCGAAACGAAGTACTGTGCAACCGTTGAATACTGGTCGTCCAGTCCGGTTCGGGTTGTCAGGCCCGATAGATCTATCAACAGGTTTCGCGTTTACAATACCTCATGTAAATAGTAGTTACCAAGTTACAGGGAAGTATGCCAGTGGTACAACTCAACGTAGAATATATATTTTTAATCACTTGTGTCCATAACGTAAATCATAAAATGCATGTATTCTCATCCCGAAATATTTAGAGTTTAAAAGTGGGACTATATACTCACTTTTGTCTTGAAGGTATTTAACTCGACTTGGTCTCCGATAGATATCACGAACCTAACCATATATATAATATATCAACATATTTTCTTTTCAAGTAATCATTACATATATATATATACTTTTAATACTTTTAATATTTTCTTAGTCCGTAGTTAGCAGTCCGATGTTAGTGGTCCACAATTAGTTGCTTAAATAAAATAAATAAAGACCCCATCGTATTCGTATTGATCAGAATTAATCTTGACCCATGGTACCATGTTGTCAAATGACGTGTTGCGTACATAAAGTACCGTGTTGTCAAATGACGTGTTGCGTACAATCATGAGGTCTTATGATTAATCTTCTCGTGTTGTTTACGGGTGGTCCTGAAATATATAAAATCAAATCATAAGTAAATATATATTAAATATTATGTTAATTAGCCAAGATATGATTAATCCGATTTTGTCATAATATGATATATTACAGGTCTTGAAGTGTTTTTAAAAATCAAATTAGAAGGATCTATTTAGTTTGCGAACAAGTTTGAAATCACTCAAACTATGTTCTTGTTGTTAAAATTTTATAACACAAAATAAGATAGCTATATAAATATGAATTGAATAAGGTTATGAATAAGGTTACTACCTCAAGTTACTTGGACAAAGCTACTGGAAAAGGTAAGAAAAATCTTGGAATCAAAAGAGTGGTGGAGTGGGATTGAAAGATTGGAAGTAATCTCCTTGAAATCGGATGACTATATTGATACGTTCTTGAGTAGGTAAATGAAGAGAGATTAGGGAGTGAATTAACTTGAAAGAAAATTAGAAATGAAATTGTATGTGTGTGTGTGTGCAAAATAGCATGATTATGGGATGGATATATAGGAGATTTAGTTTGTTTTCTTGCACAAAAGTCACACATGAGGTTAAATGGCTGGTTCCTACATGTAACATCATGTCTAGTGGCTGATCATTGAAGTTTATTGTTGGTATATACCAATAGTAAATACGTATAGAAGCTGGGTATGATACGGTTACATATACCCTAGATATACTTGTAGAAATTTTGAGGAATCGGAACGAGAATTCAAATATGGACGGGTTTATAACTATAAAAGAGGCTCAAAACTGGGCTTTTATTTTTGGGTCAAACCGGGCCAAAATAAAATTTTAAGACATTTTTAATAAAGCAATGTTAGCCCAAAAAAAAAAATTCCAAGCTGACCTGGCAGCTCGACCCCAGCCAGGGGCTCTGCCCCTTGGACCCCGCTTATCGGGGGCGCTGCCCCCGAACCCCCGTCATAATCAAGATAAGTTCAAACAAGTGTGCACTCCACACTTCCCCAAACTTGTTCGATATTTATCAAGATTATTTTGGTTACAAATTAATCCCATTACACTTAAATCATATTGGTGACATAGATCACCAACACATTATATATTGTAAGTATATATGTCAAAGAATGTTACATATAGTTATCGTTTTGAAAACTTAAGTTAGTGGTCTCAAAGTATACTTATAACTCATTGTTGTTAGTTCACAATGAAATGTTAAACCATCCTTAAATCATGTTAAATATGTATAGATATGTACATATACATAATCGTATAATTATCGTGTGTTATATAGTTCGTGATATCATCGGTCAAATTGGACGGTCAAACGTTGTGTGAAACTCTTTTCAAAAATATAAGTCTCAACAGTTTGGATTGCTTATCATGTTGGTAAGATTTATTTTATGTAAATATTAATCTCATAAGTATAAAATGATCGGAAAAATCCGGGTCGTTACAGTACCTACCCGTTAAATAAATTTCGTCCCGAAATTTTAAAGTTGTACCTATTTTGCGTTGTCCGAAAACAAATGTGGATATTTTTGTTTCATCTGATCCTCTCATTCCCAAGTAAACTAGGGACCCCTTCGAGCATTCCAACGAACCTTAACGATTGGTATGTTGCTCTGCTTGAGCCGTTTAACTTCACGGTCCATGATTTCGACTGGTTCTTCTATGAATTGTAGTTTCTCATCGACTTGGATTTCTTCAAGAGGAATGGTGAGATCTTCCTTTACAAGACATTTCTTGAGGTTTGAGACGTGAAATGAATTATGTACCCCGGTGAGTTGTTGTGGTAACTCGAGTCGATAAGCTACCGGTCCGATGCGTTCGATGATCTTGAACGGGCCTACATACCTTGGGTTCAGTTTACCCCTTTTTCCAAAACGTATTACACCTTTCCAAGGTGACACCTTTAACATAACCATGTCACCGATCTGAAACTCTAATGGTTTCCTTCGGACATCGGCGTAGCTCTTTTGGCGACTACGGGCTGTTTTCAATCTCTCCTTGATTTGCACTATCTTCTCAGTAGTTTCATGGATGATCTCGGGACCAGTTAATTGTCGATCTCCTACTTCATTCCAACAGATAGGGGATCTACACTTCCTTCCATACAGTGCTTCGAATGGTGCAGCTTTAATGCTCGCATGATAACTATTATTATACGAGAATTCTGCTAGTGGTAGATATTTATCCCATCCATTTCCAAAATCGATCACACATGCCCTGAGCATGTCTTCAAGAGTCTGAATTGTTCTTTCACTCTGCCTGTCAGTTTGCGGATGGTATGCGGTGCTCATATCCAAACGGGTTCCCAGGGCCTCCTGTAGTGATTGCCAAAACTTTGATGTAAATCTACTATCACGATCGGATATAATGGAAATAGGTATTCCATGCATTGAAACAATTTCCTTTATGTATAATCGTAATAGTTTCTCCATTCTATCCATTTCCTTTATAGGCAAGAAATGTGCAGATTTGGTGAGACGATCAACTATTACCCAAATGGTGTCATAACCCCAGGCAGTCTTAGGTAACTTTGTAATGAAATCCATGGTAATACCATCCCATTTCCATTCTGGGATTTCTGGTTGTTGAAGTAACCCTGACGGCTTCTGATGTTCTGCTTTGACTTTACAACAAGTTAAACATTCCCCAACATATGTTGCAACATCTGTCTTTAAATTAGGCCACCAATAATGCGTCTTAAGATCTTGATACATCTTTCCAACTCCAGGATGTATCGAGTATCTTGTCTTATGTGCCTCATTCAATATCAACTTCCTTAATCCACCCAACTTCGGTACCCAAATACGGTTTGCAAAATATCGAATTCCGTCTTCCCGCATAACGAGTTGCTTCTCATACTTCTTCATTATTTCATTTCCTATGTTTTCTTCAGTAAGAGCTTCTCGTTGAGCCTCTTTGATTTGTGAGTTGAGATTCATGCGAATTTTTATGTTCATTGCTCGTACTCGAATTGGTTCCCGTTCCTTTCTGCTTAGAGCGTCGGCTACTACATTCGCTTTCCCGGGATGATAGCGAATCTCACAATCATAGTCGTTTATCAGCTCGACCCACCTACGTTGCCTCATGTTCAGCTGTTTCTGATCGAAAATATGTTGAAGGCTTTTATGATCAGTAAACACAGTGCATTTAACTCCATATAAATAGTGTCTCCATATCTTCAATGCAAACACTACTGCCCCCAATTCTAGATCATGCGTCGTATAATTCCGCTCGTGAATCTTCAATTGTCGAGATGCGTATGCAATAACTTTCTTTCGTTGCATAAGGACGCAACCAAAACCTTGTCGCGAAGCGTCACAATATATCTCAAAATCATCGTTACCTTCAGGTAATGATAAAATAGGTGCCGTGGTCAACTTCTTCTTGAGTAATTGAAATGCACTCTCCTGCTCAACGGTCCATTCGTACTTCTTCCCTTTTTGTGTTAACGCTATCAATGGTTTAGCTATTCGGGAAAAATCTTGAATAAACCTTATATAATAACCGGCTAAACCCAAAAATTGGCGTATCTGCGTTGGTGTCTTAGGAGTCTCCCATTTTTCAATGGCCTCAATTTTAGCTGGATCAACCTGAATTCCTTTGCTACTAACAACGTGGCCAAGAAATTGCACTTCTTTCAACCAAAATGCACACTTAGAAAATTTGGCGTATAACTGTTCTTTTCTTAACAATTCTAATACCAACCTTAAGTGCTGCTCATGCTCTTGCTCACTCTTGGAATAGATAAGAATATTGTCAATGAAAACGATAACAAACTTATCTAAATACGGACTACAAACTCGATTCATGAGGTCCATGAATACAGCTGGCGCATTAGTCAACCCAAACGGCATGACCAAAAATTCATAATGACCGTAGCGTGTCCGAAAAGCAGTTTTTGGAATATCTTCTTCTTTGACACGTAATTGATGATAGCCCGATCTTAAGTCAATTTTCGAGTACACACATGATCCTTGCAATTGATCAAATAAGTCATCAATTCTCGGTAGTGGATACCGATTCTTGATAGTTAACTTATTTAATTCACGATAATCTATACACATTCGGAAAGATCCATCTTTCTTCTTGACGAATAAAATCGGAGCTCCCCACGGTGAAGTGCTCGGTCGAATGAAACCACGGTCCAGTAATTCTTGTAACTGGCTTTGTAACTCTTTCATCTCAGATGGTGCAAGTCTATATGGAGCACGAGCCACTGGTGCAGCTCCTGGTACTAGATCTATTTGAAATTCTACAAATCTAAATGGAGGTAATCCCGGCAACTCTTCCGGAAATACTTCAGGAAAATCTCTTGCCACAGGCACGTCGTTGATGCTCTTCACTTTTTCCTTCGTTTCGACTTTATTAACATGTGCTAGGATAGCATAGCACCCTTTCTTCAAGCACTTTTGAGCTTTCAAACAACTAATGAGTTTTAGCTTTGAGTTACCCTTCTCTCCATAAATCATTAATGGCGTTCTATCCTTACGAGGAATGCGAATTGCCTTCTTGGCACACACAACTTCAGCTCCTATTTTGGACATCCAGTCCATGCCGACTATTACATCAAAACTTCCTAATTCTACGGGTATCAAATCAATCTTAAATGTTTCTCCGGCTAAATTTATTTTACAATCACGGCAAATTTTATCGGCTTTAATTAGTTTACCATTAGCTAACTCAATCATGTACTTAGCATCTAGAGGTAATGATGAACAATTCAATTTAGCGTGAAAGTCTCTACACACGTAACTTCTATCGGCACCAGTATCAAATATAATAGATGCGGATAAGTTATTAATGGTAAACGTACCCGTAACAAGCTCCGGGTCTTCATACGCCTCTCTAGCATTAATAACAAACGCTCTTCCACGTGCAGATCCGTTATTCTTCTCTGGATTCGGGCACTGACTCTTATAATGACCCTGTTTCCCACACCCATAACAAGTAACAGTGGCCAAGGCAGTTCTATTTGCATTGGTGGCAGGAGTCTTGGTACCGTTTGTATTTGTAGCGGGAACCCTACAATCTTCAGCAAGATGACCTTTTCGATTACAATTGTTGCACACCACATTACAATAACCAGAGTGATGTTTGTGGCATCTGTTACATAAAGGATTTCGTCCCTTGTAACCTGAGTTCGAACCGCTACCCACACCTTGCGTGGTTTCTTGTTTCTTGTTGGATTGTTGATGATTACCTTCCCACTTTCTTTTGTTTCCCGATGTCTTGACATCGGTGTTCTTATCTAGAATAATCTGGTCCATCAACTCGTTCGCCATGGTGATAGCTTCATGAATAGTCTTGGGTTTGGATGCTGTAACATTTGCCTTGACCTTTTTAGGCAAACCGTCTTTGTACAGTTCAATCTTCCGTTCTTCGGTTGGTACTAATTCGGGACATAGCAAAGCTAATTCCATGAATCGCTGATTGTAGGTGGTGAGTTCAGTACCAACAGCTTTCAGGCTTCGTAATTCAGCTTCCAACTTCCTAACCTCGTTCCTTGGACAATATTCGTTGATTAGCATTGTTTTGAATTCTTCCCAAGGAGTATCATAAGCTACATCTCCTCCTACGGCCTTCACATAGTTTTTCCACCACGTGAGTGCATTATCTTGTAGGGTGCACGATGCATACTTGGTCATGTCCTTCTCAATACAACCACTGATTTTAAACACAGACTCAATATTTTCGATCCACCGGGTTAAACCAACCGGTCCTTCTGTTCCACTGAATGATGAGGGCTTGCAACCTTGAAAAGTTTTGTAAGTGCACCCCACACGAGGATTTGGGTTAACTGCAGCAACTCTTGCAGCCTCGAGCCATAACATTCTGTCGTTCACTCGCTGATTGATGAGTTCCTGGATTTCTTGTTCCGTCATTCGGTTCAATCGCGCCATAATCTTCAACAAGAATGAAAAAAAATAATTATTCACATGGAATATTATAGATGTAGTATGTATTTACAGTACATCGTAGCTTATTAATAATATGAACCAGTTATTATTATAAAAGCCTTTTCTTCTTATTAGCGTTTTATAATTATATCTAGGGTAGTACCTACCCGTTAAAGTTCATACTTAATAGCTTAGTACGAAAATCAATTACTACCACCCAAATAATACTTAACCATGGAAAATTATTGCATTTCACACTTCACTATTTTACATATGCTTATCTTACATCAAACATTAAGCAAACCACACTAGTAATATTATACAAAACATTATATGATCCCATGGTTTAAAACAACAGCGCATCATTTAACCCAAAGCGTTTGTGTTCAAAGAAATCGCTTAAAGGTTATTCTGGTTGTCTCCCTGCGTTTTGGTTGAGGAACCGAAGAACTGGATGTCGGGATAGAACTAATAGGAATAGCGGGAATAGGTGTGGAAGTATCTGGTGGAGTTGGTGCCACAACATCCTCTCTAGACTCGGGATTTAGATTTTCCATTTCAGCAGCCTTTCGTTTCTTTCCTCGTTCGAACTTGTCTTTCGTAATTTCATGTATTTCTTCCTCCTCAGGATCACTTTCCGGTTCCTCTTCAATTGATTCATCCGAAACTTGTGAGTCTTCCCCAAAGGTATCGTTTTCATCATCAGATAGATTAATGACTGGAACACCATCTGAAGAGTCTGGTTCGGAGTCGCTGAATGTGATAATAAGTTCTAAGCCAGACATCTATCACATAACAACTAGCACGTTAATACCACATAATATTTACATATTAATTTTTAACCAACCAGGATAAGCAATAGTTTTTGAAATCAAACACGGTCAAAGTCCAGACTCACTAATGCATCCTAACAAACTCGATAAGACACACTAATGCAAATTCTCTGGTTCTCTAATACCAACGCTCTGATACCACATGTCATAACCCGACCTTAACCATAAGGACGAATACAATAACATATGATTTCATCGCGAGGTATTGACCTCTATATGCGACATTTTTCAAAAACTGCATTCGTTTTTACAATACAAACCATAGCTTTTATTACAAATACAAGGTTTAAACAACTTAATAATGATTATCGTTTAGCGATAATCTTAGACTTACAAACTTTACATGTGATAATAACAATACGACCTCAAACATATTTTACATTACAAATCCTCCGATATGCAGTTTTATTTTTGACACAAATATGCATACTCAAGATCTTGCTTAAATTCAACATGTTGCAGCGGAAGCTTTTAGTTATCACCTGAGAATAAACATGCTTAAAACGTCAACATAAAGTTGGTGAGATATAGGTTTAATGCCGGCGGCGTTATGAATATAGACCACAAGATTTCATATATAAACGTTTTAATAAAAATATTCTAAGTTGTTGAGCACTTGATAACCATACTTAACATTTAATCAACGTCGCATATTCCCTTTATTATGAAATCTTACTACACCGTACCAAGTGTAGTCACCGAAACGAAGTACTGTGCAACTGTTGAATACTGGTCGTCCAGTCCGGTTGGGGTTGTCAGGCCCGATAGATCTATCAACAGGATTCGCGTTTACAATACCTCATGTAAATAGTAGTTACCAAGTTACAGGGAAGTATGCCAGTGGTACAACTCAACGTAGAATATATATTTTTAATCACTTGTGTCCATAACGTAAATCATAAAATGCATGTATTCTCATCCCGAAATATTTAGAGTTTAAAAGTGGGACTACATACTCACTTTTGTCTTGAAGGTATTTAACTCGACTTGGTCTCCGATAGATATCACGAACCTAACCATATATATAATATATCAACATATTTTCTTTTCAAGTAATCATTACATATATATATATATATACTTTTAATACTATTAATATTTTCTTAGTCTGTAGTTAGCAGTCCGATGTTAGTGGTCCACAATTAGTTGCTTAAATAAAATAAATAAAGACCCCATCGTATTCGTATTGATCAGAATTAATCTTGACCCATGGTACCATGTTGTCAAATGACGTGTTGCGTACATAAAGTACCGTGTTGTCAAATGACGTGTTGCGTACAATCATGAGGTCTTATGATTAATCTTCTCGTGTTGTTTACGGGTGGTCCTGAAATATATAAAATCAAATCATAAGTAAATATATATTAAATATTATGTTAATTAGCCAAGATATGATTAATCCGATTTTGTCATAATATGATATATTACAGGTCTTGAAGTGTTTTTAAAAATCAAATTAGAAGGATCTATTTAGTTTGCGAACAAGTTTGAAATCACTCAAACTATGTTCTTGTTGTTAAAATTTTATAACACAAAATAAGATAGCTATATAAATATGAATTGAATAAGGTTATGAATAAGGTTACTACCTCAAGTTACTTGGACAAAGCTACTGGAAAAGGTAAGAAAAATCTTGGAATCAAAAGAGTGGTGGAGTGGGATTGAAAGATTGGAAGTAATCTCCTTTGTACCACAAGCTAGTTCAAGGCTAGTGAAGTCAATATTTCAAAACAATGATGTTTTGAAACAATTCGATGCAATTTCACTACTTCACGGAATTCTTCCTGGTGAAGAAAGGTTAAAGATAATTTCATGTGAAAGTACTAAAGTGATGTTAAAGCAAAGGGGTACGAAATAGTTATATTTTTTATTGCGAAATACTATTAAAAATTACACAAGTTTTAATTATTTATTTACAAATGGGAAATACCTAAACCTTGCTACAATACTATAGGCAGTGTACCTAATCGTAGAGTAGTATAGTTTTTAGTAAGTCCGGTTCGTTCCACAGGGAGACGACTTATTTTACACTATATTTTTAAACAATTATATCTGTACAAAATATATTATATTAATAATATATAAAAAGGGGGTTTACCGTTTAATGACTGGTTTGTCAATTTTATAATTTAAGTCACAATTAAAACCTAATGCAAAATATAAATGACGATAATTAAAGTAGCGAAAAATAAATGACAATAAATAAATGACGTTAAATAAAATAGTGAGTAAATAAAAGTACGATGAAAAATACAATAAAACAATTATGCTTATTTAAACTTCCGTAATCATGATGTTTGACGTTTTGATTTTAATTTATTACCCTGGGTTAATTGTCCTTTGTCATGGATTATTCGATAAGTCCATCTGGTTTTGTCCATAATAGTCCATCGGTCATAATTATAAAGTGCGAGGGTCTTCGCCAAATTAACCTTATACCCGAAGTCAAATATTCTAACTAATTGGGGATTCGAACTGTAACAAGGTCTTAATACTTTGTTTAATGAATACACCAGGTTATCGACTGCGTGTAATCCAAGGTTTTAATACTTTGTTAACAATTACACCAATTATCCTTAAATGTAATTCACCCCTGTTTTAATGAGTCCAGTGACTATTAATTCATCCCCGTGTCCGATCAAATGAACAATAATTCGTATTTATAAATATCCCGCCTACCGTACCCGATCAAGCGTATGTGGTTATATATAACTACGTCAAATTGTAAATATCTATATTAATCAAATATAAAGTCCATTAATAACCCATAGTCCCATTTCCACAAGTGTCGTTCTTTTGTCCAAACCCCAATTATGGTACAAAGCCCAATTACCCCGTCTTTAATATTTAGTCCAACATCATGATTATTTCGGCTTAAATAAGCATAATAATAACTTAAGTACGAGACATTAATTTAAAAAGGAGAACATAGCTTACATTGATTATTTATCGCGTAGTGTTACACGGACAGAGCTTCGACTTTAAAACCCGTAAAATAACATTTACATTACCCAAACTAATCTAATATCAAACTAACCTATACTATATATTATATATATATATATATATTATACTTAAACAGAGGGAGTAATATATATTTTTTTGTGTCTTCTTTCTCGTCTACCAGGGCCTGCTTTTATAGGTATGTTGCCAGCTACAGGCCTCCATGCGATCGCATGGATTTTTGTCATGCTGGCCATGCGATCGCATGGCCAAGGAATCCAGCTCACACTTGATTGTTTGCTAGCTTGTTGACGTTATATTTAATTAATATATAATATATAAATAATTTATATAATTATTTAAATATTATATTATATTCTTGTGCATAGTTGACTCATAATTTTTGGCCCGTTGCGTCGCGCGTTGATAGTTGGCTCAGGTCCTGGTTCCGGATTTTCAAACGTCCTTTCGTACTATTTAATATCTTGTACTTTGCGTTTCGCAATTTGAAATTTGCACAAAAAATTATTTTCCTTAACTCCCAAAATCCGCGCAAGTCTTTTAACTCAATTTTTAGGATGCTTTTGAGTGCACTATGGCTTTAAGGACCCTTTTCCAGTTTTAGGACGCTTTTTCTTCAATTCTTTAATCTTCGTGCTTCGTCTTCGCATTTATTTATTTAAACGATTACAACTTAAAAATAGAATAATTACAACTAAAAACTTTACATATTGGGATGATATTGCGACTAAATATATGTTCGTTTAGAGCACTATCATAAAGAATGTTGGGATTCACTATGTTCTCAAGAAGATTTAAACTCTAGTAGTTTGAAGGGTAAAGGAATTGGGAAGGATTTGGAAAAAGGTTGGTGATTCTCAAGCAAAAGGGTTGAATAGAAATGAAGACTTTTGCCTCATGAGTTCTTTGAATGATTTGGATCAAGATGGTCAAAGTGAATAAGAGGTTGAATCTCCATTCAAAGAAGATGATGTCTCAAGCATGGAATGCAATGAGGTACATGTATTCTATCCTTCTAATTATAAAGAATTGTTAGATGATTACAAGACTATTAAATTTGTGTATGATAGTAGTCGTGACAAAGTAAAACTTTTGGAAAAAGAATTACCCAAAGTTAGACAACTTAACAAATTTTTAATTGATGAAAATAACACCTTGAAAAGAAAACTTGAAAGGATAACCATTTGTGATTCATCAAGAGATAAATATGAAATGAATATATGTCATGACTCTAGCAAACACAAATCTTGTAATCAAAGTCCATTGTCTATTATTAGGAAAATTGAGAATATGGGAAAAATGGACCAAGCTAGCAATTTCATGGTAGGGATAAGTCAAGGATTGGGTAATCTTAAAATCAATCAAAATCAATGATCAAAATGCTAATGAGAATAACCTTCTCAAAAAGACTTTGTATTAATGAAAGGTTTTTCTTACAAATGCAAAATTGTTTTTGAAAAGTGATTTTAAAAGATTAGTGTAGGAAGCTTACTTGCCTTAGGATTGTGTGTTTATGAGAAAATATGTATTGCATGCTAAATACTAGATTGATGTGTTTTGTGTATACTATGTGAACGATTATATATATATATATATATATATATATATATATATATACACACACACACATATAGATATAGTATATTACATGTCATTGATGATTAAACATCGGGAGGATGTAATCATTCAATGTTAGGAAAAGAAAACTTGTCCTCAAGTATTCTATAGAACCTGAGAATAGTCAAAAAGCGTTCGAAGAAAGAAAAAGTGAAGAAATAAGTGATCAGAAGGATCCACGGCAGCACCACGGCTGACCGTATACATGACCGTAGATTCCTGTCCTGTACGTGTACAAATTCCTGCACGGCTTACACCACGATCGACCGTGCTTCGACCGTGCATGGTCTGATTCTGTTTTAAATTAAACTAAACCCTCACTTCTTTTCAACCCACTTCAAAACACACACACACCTACACACGATTGAGGAGATCGACCGCACGGAGAAGAACGCTCATTCCTTCAATTTCAATTCCTACTTTCGGTATGATTAATCCTTGCTTTCCTAACATTCAATTGTGTTTGTATGATGAATAAGGGTTATGAAGAAACCCTAACTAGAATGAATCAAAACTTAAATTGATGCAAACAATTGAAATTGTTCTTGAAGAACAATTTAGAAATGATTGTAGTAATGATTATTGTATATCTATGCATTGATTTAACTTTGGATAATTCTAGGGTTCATTATACATGTAGGTTAGATTTTCATAGAAGCATTGTTCATATGATATGAATGACATTGTTGCAAATTGAGTGTAATAATGTTGAATGTCAAAACATGTGTTGATGATTATTTCAAAAGTCTAGAACACATATGAACTTTGTGAAAATCTTAATCTAGTTGTAAACTCATTGACACTAATGAAGAGTGAAAATGTGAAGAACATTAACATCAAAACGTCTAAGTATTGATGATAATTAAAGTTTGCAAAACTTGTTGCCTACAATTGAATTATACACGTTGAATTAATTTGAAGTATCATTGTGTAGAAAAATGGCAAGGACCCGAGATGCTCAATCTAGAGGAGGAGAGAATAGATATAATCCTCCAACTGATGCGAGACAACGTACAACATATAACAAGAAATGGCTCAAAACAAGAGCAATAGCAGAAGGAAGAGTCATAGGCCTTGAAGCATTCCCTGAAGTAATTGAAAAGCTGTTTCAAAGGAATATAGCTTCGTTCGTACTAATCAATGGACCTATATACCCCGAGTTGATAAGAGAGTTCTATGCCAACTATAGCTTCAACACAGAAACTAAGATGATAAGATTTCATCTTAACAAAAAATGGTGGGAATTTCCTCTCAGTACTTTTGGTGAAATTCTGGGTGTTCCTACTGAAGGAATGGAGTTCTACAGTAGACGACACAAACTAGAACATCTTCCTGGGTTTATTCAAGCTACCGATGTATTAACCTTGCTTTGCAAACCTAACGCCAATCACTCAGAAATCCTATCCAAGGGACTAACCGGAAAGGATCTCTGATTAGATCTGGATATCTTGAACAAAATCATTGACCACAACATCTACTGTAGGTTGGGAAACCACTCTCATATTCATGTCACCCAAATTTTTGTCATGTGGGCAATTGAATTAAATATGGAGATTAATGTGGCATTTTTGATGGCATCCCGTATGAGCAACTTGATGACTGAATCAACTAGATCTCTTCCATATGGAATGCATCTGAACATCCTATTCAGCTACCTTAAAGTAATACATGCTATTGTTCAACAACCTTCATTGGAGCCACTGGATAAGTCAACCATCATCTGAAGTGGTCATCTGGGAGAATCCTCTCGTGGAAGAAGATCGAGTCTTCAAGGGGATCTCGAAGAGATTGAGAACTATCAACTAGAGGAAGAATCGGATGAAGAGGAGATAGAAGATGAGGAGGTAAACTTACAGGAACATCAGGAGTTAGTGAATTCTAGTTTCGAAATCAAGATTGACAGGATTCTGAAGCGAGAGGAAGAGATTAGCGAAAATCACTCTAGGTTCAAGAAGGCATTGAAAGGATTTGTGAAAACAATTTCTTGCATTAGGTCATGACTTGTATGTCTGGGATAATGATCTTTATTTGTGCACTATGTGGAGTGCTTAAATGTTGGCACTAAACAATTATGTGTAAGATAATTAATAATGTTGTGTTTATTGTGTGCTTAAGTTGATTTTGCTTGTATACCCATGCAAAAATAGAAATCTGTCACTGTACGGCTGCTTCCACAGTCGACCGTGATTCGACCGCAGAACGCCTGATAAAATTAATTTGTCCTAGCACTCTTACACAAATTCAATGATCAATAGATTGCAAAAGGACAAATTGATATCTCTGACAAAGTGCTCTCAATATAGCTACCTACCCAATTAAAGTTTGATAGACACCATTCATCATTTGTCTATTAAAGCGAATACATTCAACAAATTCACACCTCCATCAACTACTCCAAACATCTCTTTGCAAAGCAAAGGTTCTTCACAATGAGGTTCATTGTTGAAGGGAAAGAAGTTCTTACACATTATCTTACTACGTACTCTCTTGAAAGCTTCTCAAACATCAAGTGGGATGTCTTTCTTAATCTAAGAGGTTCACTCTATCTGAAGCGACCCGTCCTAATCCATCTGGACGAATACATTACATTTGGTTACATCGCGAGGTACTTGACCTCTATATGATACATTTTACAAATATTGCATTCGTTTTTAAAAGACAAACTTTCATTTCATCGAAAGTTGACGGCATGCATACCATTTTATAATATATTCATCTATAAATGACTTAATAATATTCTTGATGAACTCAACGACTCGAATGCAACGTCTTTTGAAATATGCCATGAATGACTCCAAGTAATATCTTTAAAATGAGCTAATGCACAGCTGAAGATTTCTTTCATACCTGAGAATAAACATGCTTTAAAGTGTCAACCAAAAGGGTGGTGAGTTCATTAGTTTATCATAATCAATCATTTCCATAATTTTAATAGACCACAAGATTTCCTTTATTCAATAATCATACACTCGCAAGTGTTTAAAAAAATCATTCATATGGACTGAACACCTGGTAACCGACATTAACATCATGCATATAGAATATCCCCAAAACAGAAATCCATCTGTATAATGTAAACTCGAAGTACTAAAGCATACCATTTTCCAGTATGGGGAGAGTTAGTGCCCGTAGATCTACCTTTAGGATTCGCGTCAATTATGGTGTCTGTTCCCTAATTCTTAGGCTACCAAGCTAAAAGGGGATATTCGATTCGATAATCCAACCATAGAATGTAATTTTAAGTACTTGTGTCTATTTCGTCAAACATTTATAAAAAACAGTGCATGTATTCTCAGTCCCAAAAATATATATTGCAAAAGCATTTAAAAAGGGAGCAAATGAAACTCACCATACTGTATTTTGTAGTAAAAATACATATGATGTCATTGAACAAGTGTAGGGTTGGTCTCGAATTTACGAACCTATATTATTCATATATTTATTAAAGCATATACTTGTAATCGAACAAGTATAGATATTATTATTAATTATTATTTCAGTAACTTGTATGTTTCATTGGTAACTATGTTAACTATATTTATTTTATATACTTTAGATGAATAATTAGTATTTATTATGAAACTATTAAGGTTGTTATGCGATATGTTTTAAATATATTCTTATATAGCTATTTATTTGGTAAAATAATATTAATAATAATAATAAATAAAAATTTTGTGTCTTTCTATGATAATAATAATAATACTAAAAGTAATTAGATTTAGTAATGATACTACTATTAATAGTTTTGATAATAATACTAATAATAAAAATAATGTTAGTAATAATAATAATTTTAATGAAAAGATAATAATGATAAGATAAAAATGTTAGTTTTTATAAAAATAATATTTTAAATAATAATGGTACTTTAATAAAAATAATGATTCTAATAGAAATTTTAATAGTCATATTAATAATAATACTATATATTTTAATAATAATAATAATAATAATATTAATTATACTAATAATCTTATTTATAATATTGGTAATAATAATAATTACTTGATAACAATCAATAATAAATAATATTAAATAATAATTATAATAATAATATCAAAATAAAAATAAAAAATAATAATGAAATAATAATAATAAGAGTATTAGTAATAACTACCTCAAAGGAATAGCCTTTAACAAAAAATGCCCAAGTCCGGGTTTGAACCCGCGACGTCCCACTAACCCGATAACATCGTTATCCATTACTCCGTATCAATTTCTATTATTATTATTAAGATTTTAATATCTTAAATAAATTTTTGGTTTTGACTCATCATCAATCATAGTAACATATTATTATTATCATAATTTCGTATCATCATTATCGATCCTGCCATCATACCCGTAACATCATACATAACCATATTCTAATCATCATCATCATCATCGATATCTTTTCATCACCATCACCTTCGATTTCACATTCTTACATCATCATCATTATCTTAAATGATCATCATAATCGATGATCATATCATCACCATACATTATTACTATATAATCGGCCCAACAATTTAACTAAACCCAAGTTGCATCAAGAGTCCATGAATATTTACTCAAGCCCAATATTAATTTAACTTCATATACTTGGTTCGTGAATTTAATATCTGAGAATAGGAACGACAGATGAGGTCTTCGCTTCATCATCTTCTCCATTATCTTTACACATCGCTAGTTATCACTATCATCATCATAATCAACACTTCACTGTATCATGATCATGATCATGATCCTCACGATCATAATATCCTCTTCGCCGTCATCATATCATACTCCATATCATAATCACATAATCAACAAATCTCTCGTATCATCATTATTCTTTTTTCATAATAAACATCCTCAACCATAATCTAAATATTATCTAAACCTCCACGTGAGTCTATCAAGAAAAAAAAAATATACGCGAATGTATCCTTCATCTAATTGTTGTATCAGGATTATTCATTAACCTTTCCAGCCTATCAACTTGCTCTCGGTCCAGTACAAAAACAGGAACTCGGCCCAATTGAAAAAGGAAGATTTCGGCCCAGCAAAATGTCATAACAACAATCGGCCCAAACGATTGTTCAATAATCAAAATCATACGGCCAGCAGGAAACAACAAAAAAAAGGCACGTTCGATTAAATATTAAAAATATTAGCTGGTACCCATGCTATACTTGTCGATCACATGTATTTAGTCTCATACGCTAAATTTGTCTCAAAATTGATCGATATATTTTAATATTCAAAGCCACCAAATTGACAAAGCTATGAATGTGAACTTATTGACTCAACAACAATTTATTTTCTTTTCCGCGTTTATTTTCAACAGAAACAGAAGTAACGACTAGTGATTCACGATGATGTTTTGGAGGTGATGGTTGTTCATCACAGGAAACATTTGGTAGTCGTAGGTGATGAAATTGGGTTTGGTTTCCAGGGGTGGTGGAGGTTGATAATTGAAGTGGTGGTATTCCGATAGTCGTGGTGTTGTTGGGTGTGGTTTACAATGTTCAAAACAGCAACCGTTGTAATAACAAACGGGGTTGTATTGATACAAAAGGTGGTGATCATGGTGATTGATTAAAAGAGGAGACAATGTGGTGATTTAGATGGGGTTAAGAGGGTGGTGAAAGTGTTCAACGATGGGTAGTGGCGTTCGGTTTTGATCAACAGAAGAGGGTGGTATATAAACTGGCGGTGGTGGTTTGCCATTGTGGTTTCGGTGATAGGTGTTTTCAATATATGTATGTCAATTTATATATAGGTAAATGATAGATAGTGAAAGAAATAGATAGTGAGAGGTGAAATGAAATCAAACACATTGTAATCTACTTTATTTCTTTTAAAGTCAATGATCATTTTCTCTAGTGGGTTAAAGGTGATGGTTTCAATCATCAATTCATATTCATGAATTTTGCATATACAACTGTAAAGTTAGTGTAATAATTAATAATATTAATATTATAATAATTAATAATATACAAAAATATAAATGTGTGAAACTGAAAACTTAGTACCATCCTTTTTAATTTCTTGTGCTGACGTTTTAAAGCGGGGATATATCATGCTCCGTGGTTGATCAGTGGCGGATAAAAGTGTTAAGAAAAATCCTAAATTTTTAATTTAATTATATTTATTTATTTTGGTCATTATGGTATAAAATTTAGTCATTAACCATTAAATAAAAATTACATTAATTATTCACTCCCAACCCCAAGTAAAATATGAAAAGTTTTAAAATTCAACAAATGGTTCCTATAAAAATCTTTAATAAGCCTAAAATTTATAGAACTCATTTTCGGATCACCGTTTATTTTAAAATAATATCAGTTTGAATTTAATTTGCTTAATATCAATCGGAACATCAATGAGTACTACAATTATTTAATATTTATTTTTAATATACTTTATTTGTATATAGATATGTTTTAAATAATAATAATTATTATTTTTTACATAATTAATTTCTAACAATTACATCATAAATTATATTTCAAATCATATATATATTTATTTAAATATATACATACACGCATATCTATTTATAATTAATTGTTCGTGAATCGTCGAGAGCGTTCGAAGGTCAATTGAATATATGAAACAGTTCAAACTTTTTGAGACTCGATATTATAGACTTTGCTTATCGTGTCGAACCATATGAGATTTAAGTTTAAATTTGGTCGAAAATTTCCGGGTCGTCACACTATCCCCTTCACATCAATGAATTCTATGAGAATTTTCAATTCTCACACAAAAATGAAAAAATCCCATTTTCTCTTTATGGAAGAAGTCATTCATTAACGCTTAAAAAATTTGGATATATTATGGATGTTCCGAGTGAAGGTCGAACATTCTTTCTAGAACCAAATTCGTTCAATGAATTTCCTAAATGGGTAAAGAAAGACAACGCACTAGATATTATGTGCAACGGAACTTTTAGACCCGAATTCATCAAAAAGGATGGATTTCTTTGTCAATATCTTGCATCGACATATGATCTTTGGCAACAGATCATCACTGCAAATGTGTACGGAAAGGGGGACCTACTGGATAGACTGGATGCAAATGAAGTCACCTTCATATGGTGTCTTCTGAACTCCACGGAAGTAAATGTTGCACATTTCATGGCATCGAAATGCCACATACAAGTCAACATTCCCACGTGTCACTTCCGTATGGTCTCCATCTAACCAAGCTTTTCGCATATGTTGGAATGACATCTCCTTTTCATCATTCCATTCAAGTCTCTTCATATCCAATATGCAAAGCTTCAACCAAGCATATCCAAGAACCTCCACTTGAAAATCCACTCAACTTTTGTTCTCTTTCGACACAGGGACAAAAAGTGAAATTCATGGAAACATTCTAAAACTTGGTCGAAGATTATCACAACTTGAGGACAAGGACAAGGGTCACTCTTCTCATCATGATAATTGAATTTCTTTTGTCTATCATGTATTATCTATGTATGAATTATCTGTGCTTAGTATGTGCTTTGAATAAAATGTGTGCTTGTTATTTCTTTCTTTCCAACGTGCATAATTTAAGGGGGAGTTTTGCTCTAAGGGCGAGGTTAGTTCTAGGGAGAGCTAACCTTTTTGCTTCAACAATAGGGGGAGAAAGATGGATACAAGTGATTGTTAACACTTGCGTATTTATAGCAAAATGTCCCTCATCACTTGTATGTTTGTCATCATCAAAAACGGGGAGAATGTTGGTTGAATGTGGATTAATGCACTAAACGATAAACTTAAGTATGATTAACCAAAGAATATGTTTTGATGATGACCCATACATATGCATAAGTGATGACTGACCTCTTAACATAAAACACGCAAGGTCACTAATCCATACTTTATCTTGCAAACGACCAAGTCAAACATAGGTTAAAGAATGAAATCAAAAGTTCAGCTAAACACACGGTCGAGGTACGTTCGACCGCATAGTCAACCGTGAAACCCCAAACTGAATTGCAACGCAGTTTTGTGAAAACAAGTTGCACGGTCGCCACCACGGTCAACCGCAGTGTGACCACAGTTTTCTCTATTAACATTTTCGATCAAATAAAGTTTGACTAGTTCCCGACATCTATAATTCATGAAACCTTTCTCAACATGTTTAGAATAGATGCCTTCTCCATACTCAAATGAGTTTTGGTCATAAAAACACTAATTGTGATTAATTACGCCCAATGACATCTTAATGACAAATTAACCCAGATTAGGCTTAACACATAAGTGTTAAATAATAACTTGTGATCTTAATTCTTATCTAGATATCCTTAGTATGATCATCAAGTATCAACACACTTAAGCCAATGTCACTAGAACAATGATTGCTATTAGAAATAACTTAGTGATTAATTAAGGCTAAATGAGGAACAATGCTCTCAAGGTTAACTAGTAATGACTTGTAATCCTAAAACACACTTAGATACATTTAGGATGGTCACCAAGTCCCAACTAGAGATTGCTCTTCCCTTGTGCATGTGTTGGACATTAATGTGTACTTACACGTTAATCATGCAATATGTTATATTGTAAATTAAACTTATTAAGTGCTTGAATTATGTGATGACCCGGAAATTTCTGACCAAATTTAAACTTTATCTTGATATGATTTAATGTTTTCGACACGATAAGCAAAGTCTGTAATGTTGAGTCTCAAAGTTTTGGAACTATATTCATTTATGGTGTGCCTTTTCAAAAGAATGCAATGTTTACAAAACGTATCATATAAAGGTCAAATACCTCACAATGAAATCAATGAATGTAACATCCCGTTTTCCTGTACGTATCAAAAGGTACTTACTTAATCATTTGTACGTTATAACTCGTTAGCTTGCGTAAATGTACGAATATATATGTATACTTGATAATGTGTGCATGTATAAGTTTAATAATGGGTTTGGTTAGCGTTAAGTCTTGTGAGACTATTGTTGAAGACTAGGTAAACATAGGAAGCGAGTTTGGAATGAACAAATTAATTAAAATCGAAAATTGTTTAAATTGGTCGAGCTGTTCAGATCCTGCCTTAGGCCGCGCCGCGACAACTGGATCCGCGTCGCGGCATATCAAGCAAATCAAGATCAGAAGTTGGGTTAAGAAGGGTCTATTTTCCCTTTATGTGTCGCGCCGCGACGATTATGGCCGCGCCGCGACAGTTCTGCAGTTCTGATTCCGGTTTTAGCTTAAATTAAATGACTTTAAGGGATAAAATGGTAATTTGACATGTAAATCTGATGGGAGCATTAACTCTCCACCACACATCCATTTATTTCATTTCCTTTTCCTTTTTCTTTCCTATTTCTCTCCCAAAACACAAAACCCACTTAGTTTGATCTTGAGATTTAGAGTTGGAGTTTTGTGAATCAAACCTAGGAGCGAGATTTAAAGTTGTTCTCCTTGTTACTTGCTACAAGAAGATAGTCTTGGTAAGTTCTAACTTTATGTTTTAAGTTTTAATTGGTTAATGGCTAGGGTTTGGGTTACTAGAGATTTGTATGACCCATTTGAGGGTAAAATGGGTGAGTTGGGTTATGTTGTTGTAATGAAACCCTAATAGCCACTATTTATGGTTTTGGCCTTGTGATTTGAGGTTGTAAGTGTAAATTGGTGTTGTTAGTCACTAATGCACTTTAAGAATTATGAAAGAAGTGTTAATGGGTAAGTTTGACATGATTGTGAGTTTAAGTGATATAAAATGGGTCAAAATGTACTAGTTGACCTAATTAGATGAAATGGTATGGATTACCCTAAGTTTTGTGTTAATTGAAGTTAATAGACTTTACTTTACTAGTCTTAGTGATTAAAGTCGAGTCTTGGGCATTTATGGGCGGTAGTGAGTAGTTGAGTCATTTAATGCAAATTCGGTCATTAAATGCTCAAGTGGGAATATTGTGGTTAATCCCACTAGTTGTGAAATTGAATGTGCACTTAGTGATTTACGTACATTGCATTGAAGCTCGGAAGTGCTAAATCATCATCCTTATGACAAGGTGAGTGGAATAATTATACGTTCATGTCTATGGCATGTTTATTTGTGAATGTTATGGTATGAACCATGTGCCGGTAGTGCCATAACATGTATGGGACGGATATAGGATGTGAACCACGTGCCGGTAGCATCGAGTGTGAACCACGTGTAGGTAGCACTATAAAATGAGGCGTGAACCACGTGCCGATAGCGTCAAAGTGTGGACCATGTGCCGGTAGCACTATAAAAGAGTGAGACTCAAATGCGTATGGTGTGAACCACGTGCCGGTAGCACCATAGCGTTATGGTTAACCATATTGTGTTGTGATTCGTTTAGCATTATATATATATGGTGTTGAGTTTATGCTAATGAGATTTTGTGTCAATGTACGACTTGTTGGTATTTCGGGTATGATTGACTTGCTATGTGAGTTACATGTTCGTACGAGGTATTTGGAATTTGTGATTGCAAATAGATGGGTTATATATATGTATGTATAATTGTTGCACTCACTAAGCATTGCTTACCCCCTCGTTGTTTATCATGTTATAGGTTCCGGCTTGTACAAGGGTAAGGACATACGGTTGGACTAGTTGTCTCCCGTTTATGTTGACAGGGGATGCTTTTGGGATAGCTTTTGAAGTGGCCTAACGTTTTGGGTAGTTTAGCCCCAAACCATGCTCGAGTGTCGTTTGGATTATAAACTATCATTGTAGTAGGTCAAACTTGTATTAAACTTAATTAATGGCCTTCGAGCTTTTTGTAAACATTTAAATTGTTGTACGTTTAAATTTAACTTGTGGAATGGTTTACATATTTAATTGGCGCGTAAATGTGTATAAAAAAAAATTATCGTATGGAATACGGGTTGGGTTGTTTCAAGTGGTATCAGAGCATGGTCTAAGGGATTTAGGTGACCTGAGATAGGTGCCTAGACTTGGGCTTTATTGTGTGAGCGCTTTATGCGGGACTTGTAGGACTTTGGATCTAGCCAGGAATTATTAGTGCTTTGGTTTATGTGAAGTAACCTTGTGCTAATTGTTTTGTATTGTGTTAGCAATCATCAAGAAAGATGGACGTTGTACTAGCGAGTTAATGCGACGTGCTCGCGTAACAACGATTATCTACCGTTGTTACGGGTGCAAATCGTGTCGAACGAGTAATGTACGACGATTGTCAAGTAGGATGGGGTAGTGTGGTGTATATGTATATACTTACGTGTTATGTCTTTTCGTTACATGGTTTAACCTATTCCGTTTTATAGAATGAAGACGAGAAACGGTCCCAATCATGATAACAGAAGTACGAGTGAGGATATTGAACTCACAGCCAAGGTTGAGGCCACCTTTAAAAGGCTAAAGAAGGATTTTCTTGACGATGTCCGAAAGGTCTTCTAAGAGTCGGTCAATGGACAAGTGACCGAATTGATCAACGATCGAATGAAAGCCGCAATAGAGGAGGCTTTAGAGGCTAGAAACATTTATCCTCGAGGCGAAGGGGGTGAAGGTAATGGTGGGGGTGGAAGGCGGGACTTCCACTACAAAAATTTCAAGGATACTCAACCTCCGATGTTTAATGGGGTGAGGGATCCATTGAAAAGCACTTGTTGGATTTCCGATATCGAGGGAGCGTTCCGTACCGCGGAGTGTCCTCCCGAGAAGAAGACGAGATATGAGTCTAGCATGTTACGTGAAGAAGGCAAGTTGTGGTGGGATGATAAAATCAATTTATATGGTGAAGAGCAATGTATGCGCTTGGCATGGGAGGAGTTTAAGAAGGAATTTTTCCAAGAATACCGAACTTCTTCCAACCTTGATAGAATCCGAGACGATTTGCATCATTTGCAACAAGGTTCAATGGACTTGGTTACTCTCAAGTCTACCTTTTTGGCAAAGACTCGTTTTTGCCCGGAATATGTTGGTGACGATCACAAGCTAATGAAAGATTTCTACCGTACCTTGAACGATGAGTTAAAGGGTAAGATTAGTCGGGGAATGGCTAAGACTTTTGAAGAGCTATTCGAGTTGGCTCGGGGTTTTGAACCGGAGGTTCCGAGGAAGAGTGATTTCACTTTTTCAAAGAGAAAATTTGAAGGTTCGAGTCATTCGAACTTTTCAAATAAAAAGAATAAGAAAGGCTCTGAAAGCGTAAATAGTGTGAAGAAGGGTGCTTCCGGGGGTTTCGGGCCTACGTGTTTTAATTGTAAACAAAGGGGACACATGGCCCGTGATTGTATCAATGGCCCGAACAAATTCACTTGCTATAATTGTGGTAAGGAAGGACACCGAAAATTAGAGTGTCCCGATTTGAACAACGATAATGTTAAAAGGCTAGAGAAGGCGGCGGGTACGGCTCGAGGGTGAAACTATTTGATGGCGAACGACGAAGCCAAGCAATCCCACGAAGTTGTCTCAGGTACTTTTGTCACACCCCCAAAATGGACTAGGGGTAATTGTGACCAATCATATCATAACACAGTTGTATAAGCGAGAACGACTCTAAATGAGACGTTTTATTTATTAAATAAACAGCGGAAGCATTATTCAAAGTTTTACATCATAAGAGTACAGTAAATGGAAAATGTCTTAAACAAAATGATAAATATGAATGATGGACTCCATGCAAGCAGCAAAGCATACATCAATCATCTAGTAGCAAGTAGCAGCTAGCTCAATCATCACCTGAGACAAAACACGCTTAAAGTGTCAACCAAAAAGGTTGAGTGAAATTCATAGGTTTATAAATAATATCCAAAGTTTTAGACCACAAGATTTAGTTTAAAGTTGATTGATATAGAAATATCAATCTAAAAGTGTTGCTGCATTTTGTAATATCGCTACTAAACAAGTTTACCCTATGACACCTTGTACTGTCAGTGTCGTGGAATCATTATTATGTAACCAAAGACCAACGATCGAATGGTTAGAGACGTTACTCTCAATAGGCCTACTCACAATAATTAAGTTTGCATTTAAACGTAGCAATTAACGATATTACGGTAGGGATTTAGCATGAATCAAAGCATGACAGCATAGTTAACAATTTAGTACTTGTGTCTAAGCGTAAAACAGTTATAAAGCAAGCATGTGTCTCACCCCAAAAATTATAAAACAGTTATGAAACAGTAAAAAGTGGGGCTATGAAGTTCACCTTAGTAGCACACGAAAGAATTGAACGGAAGGACGTGACCGAGATCTCAACCTAGAGATAGAACGTATGATCAGACATTGCCTAACAGACAATAGTATATAGTACTATATTGATAGTAATGGTTCACTAAAGAATTTCCATTTTCGGAAGGTTACTATTTATGGAAAGTTTCCACTTATAGTAATTTTCCAATTTTAGAAAGTTCGGGTTAATCTTTAGCAAGATGTTGTACAACTCTACTCAAACTTCGTTGCTATCAAATAAGTCAGGAATGACCAGATGTAACCGGGGCCCAGGATTCTTGACCAGAATCTAAGTCATGGCATTCGAGATCCACAAGCTTACCCATAAATGGCAACCTAGACATCATTCACTTACGACCGTGAGTAGCGATGAAGTTCACATGAATTATACATTATCTTTGATTAACCTTCACTTTAGGTGTATACACACAACGAATTATTAATGTACTTAATAATTATATATGTGATAATATAACCTAAGTTTTATTTAATATTTAGTTATTATACCTTAGTATATCTTATATATATTAAATATAATTACCTTTAAATAAATACCTAAATTACTTCAAAAATAATAGTGTTTTATTAATCGAACATTATTAAAAAAAATGTCTAAATAATAAATTAAATATCTAAAAATTACATACATAATTTTTATAGTCTTAGTTAATCATATAGATTAGTAGAAAAATTTAAGAAAACGTTTTTATTATATTTTTGTATTTATTTTTGTTTTTACCCTTAATGTATTCACAAAACAATTTTAATTCTACATAATTACTAAATAAACCCAAATAATTATTTTTATAATTTTTATAAGTTTCTATCAGTCTAATAACCTGTAGAAAAATATTTAATTTTTTTTATTAATTTATATTTATTCTTAATTTACCTTCGAATTACATAATAATAGAGTTTAATTATATAATAAATACCAATTCGACCCAAGTAATTATTTTTATAATTTTTTCAGATCTATATAAGTTTTTAAAACTCATAAAAAAATTATATATATTTTATTTTTGGTTAAAAGTATTTATTATAAATTTTACATTGTTTTTACGTTTAAACACTACATAATTAGTATTTAATTATAAATAATATTCCATAAATTATCAAAGTTATTTTTATGCATCATAACACTTATAATACTAATTATAACATATAAACATAATTAATTTCGAATTTTACAAAGAATATACAATAAATATAAATATAAATGACAATATTGAAAAAAAATTATAAAAATAGAAAGTACCTCAAATTTTCTTCAAGGTTTTGAGAGAATAACTTAAGTTTTTGTGTTTGGCAAGAAAAAATGAATGAGGAGCCATGTATTTATAGGTAAAAAAATGGTTGGTGAAAAGAAAAAAATAAAATAAAATAAAGGTGCCAATTTTGACAAAATAATAAAAACATGTTAAAAATGTTTTTAATAAGTTTTTGTTTTTGAAAATATTTAGTCAAAATTCATGGGCTCATTATTTAATTTATAAAAAAAATCTTATTTCTTTTTATTTTTATTTTTTTATAAGCTAATATATATATATATATATATATATATATATATATATATATATATATATATATATATATATATATATATATATATATATATATAATGATTAAAATAACTTATCATTTAATTAATAATTATGTTTCATATAGTTTTAAATATAATACGTATTAATATTAATATTAACTAAAGTTTTTTATATAATTAGTGTAAACTTTATTTAACAAAAAGTGTCGACTAAAAATAAATATTTGATCAATGTCAAATTTAATTATATATTACGTATGGATAACAACCCTATAGTCAAATTAGTCAATTCAGGTATGGAAATATGAGGGTTGTTATAACTTTTATGGTTAACTCTAATCCGGCAAGGATTTTATTTGATAGCGGTGCAAATTTGTCGTTTGTATCTCCAAAATTTGTGCCTAAACTTGATAGACCGTTAGCTAAGTTAAGTCGTCCGGTAGAAGTCGAAATAGCGGACGGCAAGAAGGTGCTAGTGGTTGATGTGTGCAAGAATTGTGACGTTGTTTTTGGTGCCGAAAACTTTAAAATTGATCTCATCCCTATGACTTTGGGCGATTTTGATGTCGTTGTTGGTATGGATTGGCTCGATCGTAATAGAGCCGATATCGCGTGCCATGAAAAATTTATCCGTGTGAAGACCCCAAGTGGGGGAGAGTTAGTTATTCACAGCGATAAACGAAGAAGACTTGTGCTGATATGTTCTTTTGCACGGGCACGTCGTTTTCTTGTTAGTGGTGGCATGGCTTTTCTTGCCCATGTTGTTGATACTCGTGATGAGCCACCACCCATTCGTGAAATTCCAGTGGTTAGTGAATTCGAAGACGTTTTTCCAGACGAGTTACCGGGTGTTCCGGTGGAAAGATAAGTTGAATTTCGCATTGAGTTGGTTCCGGGAGCTACTCCCATTGCTAAAACTCCTTATCGTTTAGCACCGACGGAAATGCAAGAATTGTTAAATAAAACCCAAGATTTGCTTGAGAAGGGTTTTATTCGACCGAGTGCTTCGCCATGGGGCGCTCCGGTTTTATTCGTGAAAAAGAAGGATGGTAGTATGCGGATGTGCATCGACTACAGGGAGTTGAATAAAGTGACAATCAAGAATCGTTATCCATTGCCTAGGATCGACGATTTGTTTAATCAACTCCAAGGTGCGACATATTTCTCAAAGATTGACCTACGGTCCGGCTATCACCAAATGCGGGTCCGTGAGGAAGATATTGAGAAAACGGCTTTTCGAACGCGTTATGGGCATTTTGAGTTCGTAGTTATGCCTTTTGGTCTTACGAATGCACCGGCGACATTCATGGATCTTATGAACCGAGTGTGCCAACCTATGTTGGACAAGTCGGTGATTGTGTTCATTGACGACATATTAGTCTACTCGAAAAGTATGAACGAGCATGAACGTCATTTGCGGGAAGTATTGAGGACGTTACGAAAGGAGAAGTTGTATGCTAAGTTCTCCAAATGTGAATTTTGGCTAAGGGAAGTTCAATTCCTTGGTCACATTGTGAACAAAGACGACATTCAAGTAGATCCGGGGAAGATAGAGAGGGTGAAGAGTTGGAGACAACCGACTACTACTACGGAGGTCCGAAGTTTTCTCGGATTGGCGGGTTATTATCGTCGGTTTATCCAAGACTTTTCTAAGATCGCTTCTTCATTGACGAAATTGACAAGGAAGAATGTGAGGTTTGTTTGGGAGAATGAGCAAGAAATTACTTTTCAATTGTTAAAGGAGAAGTTATGTCAAGCTCCGGTGTTAGTTTTGCCGGAAGGGGTGGAAGGCATGACGGTTTATTGTGATGCCTCGTTAAATGGACTCGGGTGTGTTCTTATGCAAAGGGGTAAAGTCATCGCTTATGCCTCTCGACAATTAAAGAAACACGAGACGAGATATCCGACTCATGACCTTGAGTTGGCGGCGGTTGTGCATGCGTTAAAAATTTGGCGCCATTACTTGTATGGTGTCAAGTGTACGATTTATTCGGATCATAAGAGTTTGAAACATCTCTTTAATCAACGAGATTTGAATTATCGTCAACGTAGGTGGATGGATGTGGTAAAAGACTATGATTGTGAGATACTTTATCATCCGGGCAAGGCGAATGTGGTCGCGGATGCGTTAAGTCGAAAGAGCCATCACCCGGCGTAACGATTGGGATTGTTACGTATGATTATTACTAACGATTTTCTTGAAAAACTCGGCGTGATTCAAATAGAGGCTTACATTCACAACAAGCATGCATAGCGAATTGTGGGATAATTGGAGTTCATTACTATGGGCTCGCGGGGTTTGTTGTCTTTTCAAGGAAGAGTGTGGGTGCCTAAGATGGGAGATTATCGACAAGTGCTACTTGATGAAGCACATAAGTCAAAGTATTCCATTCATCCGGGCGCAACGAAAATGTATCTTGATTTAAGGAAAGATTATTGGTGGCCGGGCATGAAACGTGATGTTGTGAAGTATGTTGAGCAATGCGTCACGTGTTTGCAAGTTAAAGCCGAGCACCAAAAGCCGTATGGTAAGTTACAACCGTTAGAAATCCCGAAATGGAAATGGGAGCACATTACCATGGATTTCATCACAAAGTTACCTAAAACGGCGAGAACCCAGTTTGATTCGATTTGGGTTATAGTTGATCGATTGATGAAAAGTGCTTTGTTTCTTCCCATCAAGGAAGCGATATCGTCGGAGACCTTGGCTAAGTTGTTTATCAAGGAAGTCATCTCTCGACACGGTGTTACTATATCGATTATTTCGGATCGAGATACTTGTTTTACATCTCGGTTTTGGGAAAAGTTTCATGAAGATATGGGTACGCAATTGAAGTTAAGCACGGCATATCATCCTCAAATGGACGGTCAAACCGAACGTACGAATCAAACTTTGGAGGATATGTTACGGGCATGTATTATCGATTTTGGTGGTAGTTGGGACGAGCACTTACCTTTGGTGGAATTCTCGTATAATAATAGTTATCATACTAGTATTGGGATGCCACCTTATGAGATGCTTTATGGGCGTAGGTGTCGAACCCCGATTTGTTGGGGTGAAGTGGGACAAAAGGAAATCGGGAGTACCGATTTGGTCTTAGAGATGAATAGTAAGATTGATATGATTCGAGAGCATTTGAAGAAGGCTCAAGATAGGCAAAAGTCGTATGCCGACAAATGTAGACGAACGATCGAATTTCAAGAAGGTGACATGGTGATGCTTAAGGTTTCGCCATGGAAAGGTATTATTCGATTCCGGAAACGAGGAAAGTTAGCTCCTCGGTTTATTGGACCGTTTAAGGTTTTAGCTCGTGTTGGTGAAGTCGCGTATCGTTTGGAATTACCCGAAGAGCTTGCGGGGATCCATAATACATTTCATGTTTCCCACCTCCGTAAGTGTCTTGCGGATGATTCATCTTGGGTGCCTTTAGACGAGATCGAGCTAAACAATAAGTTAGAATATATTGAGGAACCGATTGCCATACTTGATGAGAAGGTCAAAAAGGTTGAGACATAAAGAGGTAAGGACTTTTAAAGTTCAATGGCGTCGTAGTAAGGGTTCCGAGTTCACTTGGGAGCCCGAAGAGTTTGTGTTGGTTTATCTTCCTTCTTGTCATGCGGCTTGGATCGCGAGGACGCTCTCCGATTCAAGTGGGGGAGAGTTGTAACATCCAGTTTTCCCGTACGTATCGAAAGGTACTTACTTAATCATTTGTACGTTATAACTCGTTAGCTTGCATAAATGTACGAATATATATGTATACTTGATAATGTGTGCATGTATAAGTTTAATAATGGGTTTGGTTAGCGTTAAGTCTTGTGAGACTATTGTTGAAGACTAGGTGAACATAGGAAGCGAGTTTGGAATGAACAAATTAATTAAAATCGAAAATTGTTTAAATTGGTCGAGCTGTTCAGATCCTGCCTTAGGCCGCGCCGCGACAACTGGGTCCGCGCCGCGGCATATCAAGCAAATCAAGATCAGAAGTTGGGTGCGCCGTGACAGTTCTGCAGTTCTGATTCCGGTTTTAGCTTAAATTAAATGACTTTAAGGGACAAAATGGTAATTTGACATGTAAATCTGATGGGAGCATTAACACTCCACCACACATCCATTTATTTCATTTCCTTTTCCTTTTTCTTTCCTATTTCTCTCCCAAAACACAAAACCCACTTAGTTTGATCTTGAGATTTGGAGTTGGAGTTTTGTGAATTAAACCTAGGAGCGAGATTTAAAGTTGTTCTCCTTGTTACTAGCTACAAGAAGATAGTCTTGGTAAGTTCTAACTTTATGTTTTAAGTTTTAATTGGTTAATGGCTAGGGTTTGGGTTACTAGAGATTTGTATGACCCATTTGAGGGTAAAATGTGTGAGTTGGGTTATGTTGTTGTAATGAAACCCTAATAGCCACTATTTATGGTTTTGGCCTTGTGATTTGAGGTTGTAAGTGTAAATTGGTGTTGTTAGTCACTAATGCACTTTAAGAATTATGAAAGAAGTGTTAATGGGTAAGTTTGACATGATTGTGAGTTTAAGTGATATAAAATGGGTCAAAATGTACTAGTTGACCTAATTATATGAAATGGGTATGGATTACCCTAAGTTTTGTGTTAATTGAAGTTAATAGACTTTACTTCACTAGTCTTAGTGATTAAAGTCGAGTCTTGGGCATTTATGGGCGGTAGTGAGTGGTTGAGTCATTTAATGCAAATTGGGTCATTAAATGCTCAAGTGGGAATATTGTGGTTAATCCCACTAGTTGTGAAATTGAATGTGCACTTAGTGATTTAGGTACATTGCATTGAAGCTCGGAAGTGCTAAATCATCATCCTTGTGACAAGGTGAGTGGAATAATTATACGTTCATGTCTATGGCGTGTTTATTTGTGAATGTTATGGTATGAACCATGTGCCGGTAGTGCCATAACATGTATGGGACGGATATAGGATGTGAACCACGTGTCGGTAGCATCGAGTGTGAACCACGTGCTGTTAGCACTATAAAATGAGCCGTGAACCACGTGCCGGTAGCGTCAAAGTGTGGACCATGTGCCGGTAGCACTATAAAAGAGTGAGACTCAAATGCGTATGGTGTGAACCACGTGCCGGTAGCACCATAGCGTTATGGTTAACCATATTGTGTTGTGATTCGTTTAGCATTATATATATGGTGTTGAGTATATGCTAATGAGATTTTGTGTCAATGTACGACTTGTTGGTATTTCGGGTATGATTGACTTGCTATGTGAGTTACATGTTAGTACGAGGTATTTGGAATTTGTGATTGCAAATAGATGGGTTATATATATGTATGTATAATTGTTGCACTCACTAAGCATTGCTTACCCCCTCGTTGTTTATCATTTTATAGGTTCCGGCTTGGACAAGGGTAAGGACATACGGTTGGACTAGTTGTCTCCCGTTTATGTTGACAGGGGATGCTTTTGGGATAGCTTTTGAAGTGGCCTAACGTTTTGGGTAGTTTAGCCCCAAACCATGCTCGAGTGTCGTTTGGATTATAAACTATCATTGTAGTAGGTCAAACTTGTATTAAACTTAATTAATGGCCTTCGAGCCTTTTGTAAACATTTAAATTGTTGTACGTTTAAATGGAACTTGTGGAATGGTTTACATATTTAATTGGAGCGTAAATGTGTATATAAAAAAATTATCGTATGGAATACGGGTTGTGTTGTTTCAATGAATGATGTGTTCGTCCATATGGATTTGGAGCGATCGTCACAGTTGGTATCAGAGCGTTGGTCCTAGTGAACCAGGTCTTGCATTAGTGTGTCTAACTGATAATTGTTAGGATGCATTCGTAAGTCTGGACTTCGACCGTAGCTGCATGTCAAAAGTTTTGCTTATCATTTTTTTGTTGGAAATTACTTGCTTATCATTCTTAAGTCTAGACACGTTTTTCTGCATTTATTGCATAAATAGTGTATAGACAAAAATTCATATCTTAGCGTATCTGTTACTGTAAACTTTTCGTGACATCTTCCGAAAATTTCTCCGTGATTTATGGAATTTGGTATTATATATACATATGTAAATTATGTATTGAAGAATACCAAACTAAATTCTATAATCTAATTCATATCAAAAATCATCTCTCTAATTATACAAGATGGATCCCGTATCTAGTTCAAATTCCTTAAACTCCGACAGCTATTTCGATATGGATATTCACCTGAATTCCGAAGACAGTATAACCGGAATGGATCAACCAATTAGCCATCATCTATTCTGGATGAATTGGGGATGGGTTCGTAGTCTACTTAATCATTGGAGACAAGAAGAAGGTGATCCCTTCCATCCACCACATTGCCCTCTTGGCGAAGAACCTGAAGCACTTACCTGCGAACCTGTTCGAGACACCATTTTCTCTCTCATTTCCTGAGTATCTCATCACGATAATATACTATCTCAAATTCTGGATCTTATTCATCCGCTCGTCCGAACCGCTAATCATCCCGGTGTAGTAGAAAAAGTCAACGAGCTTCGCGCTCGAGTAGTGACTTTGGAGAATATGGTGCAAAGGTTACAAGCACCAGCAGCATCACCGGCATCAACAGTACCACCGACAACAACACCAATAGTACCATTACCACCACCAACAACATCCGCATCACAAACCTCAACTTCACAATCTGTTCCACGAGCATCAACGTCATATGCACCGTAGTTACCAAGAAATACCAGCAACAATAACCGATGAAGTATTAACTCATTTCCCATGAGGAAATTTTATGTATATTTAATATATATGAATTTTGAAATCAAAATAAATCTTTTCGTACTAAGCTATTACGTGTGAATCTTAACTGGTAGGTACTACTCGGTTAATTCATATTACTAATATGCAATGATGTACATCCTTCCTTAACAGCTTAACCATTGTTAACTACAATCTCTGTTTCAACCCAATGAATTCCATTTCATAATAAACCAAGTGTATTAATCAATTACATAATTGATTTTACATTTTCAATTTCGATATACTCGAAACTTTCCAAAAAACATCATCTGTGCCTTGTAAGGTTCACAAAAATTCCACGAGCACCAACATCCTTCAGCGAGGAATATCAATAAGAATAAATAATGAAGTATTGATTTCATTAGTGAAAAACTCCGCAAAGATTATGTAATCTTTAATGTTTTAGAGATTAATCATTTCTAAGTCAAGCCGAAAATCAAATGAGCTTAATATGATATTAACTCATTAAATCCGTATTACATCTGAAGAAATATACATACATATATTTTCATAAAGACTGTAATGAAAATTCTTTTGTACAAAATATTACTTGTGAAATCTTTAACGGGTAGGTAATTCCCGGGAAATATATAAGTTCACAATTAATATGTTATACTGTACATTCTTCAACTTTGATTCAAAAATTTTTAACTATGCTCACAGCGATATACAATCATTTCTATACAAATTCAATTACATATTCTGATATTGACGGATCAGAATCCAAGTCATAACTCTGAACTAGTGACATCATTCTCAGATCTCTACATCTTTCAAAGCTATACTTTGACTTCAAAACTGTGCAAGATCCTTTAGCATTGTTTTTACCGAAAATAATCTTGCAATTCCTTTTTTAAAGTATCCAGTTTTACCCCACTTCCAACCAGTCAACTTCAAATTTTCAGATTAACCTTATTGTAACCTTGACATATACGTTTTTGTTACCGGGGAACCTTTCATGTCCCACCACATTAGCAGTAAATTTACCAACAACTTCATTGATCCTTGACCTTCCGAAAAAATCCTTATACTCATTGAAACCCCATCATGTACTCATCCACATCTTGTAACAATAATTGCCATACCAACTACCGGGAATTAGCAATCAGTATTTCGAATTTCGCAGCAATTCTACGCCAACAGATATATATATACATATAATTTCTATCTCCTAGACTTACTTACTTCGAATGTGAAGTTTCTGAAAAACACCCCAAACTGTGAAACTAGTCCTCCGAATTTTGGAAACATGTTGATGAAGCAGCAAAAACTATAAACGACCTTAACAGTCGAAAGTTTGATGATAAAGAGTAGTGTGTTGGAAAAGCACAGAAAAAGAGAAAATTTGGTACCGGAAAACGAATTGAGCAAACTATGAAGGAGGCTGTGGACAAATCACAAAGACTAAACCTGCCTTTAAAGAATATAAATGATTCAGTATCTGCTGAAGTCATTAACGAATACCTTGCTCCTAACTCTAAACCTTCACAGACAAATCTTCTTCACCATCCGTTAATATTAGAAATTCTAAGATATTATCATATCTTTCATTATAAATATCTTCGATATTCCTGAAGATATTTTCACAACTATTCTTATCTAAAATCATTTATCTCTTTGCGCTATCTGTATTACATCATAAAAGAAACTATTTTAGTTTCTAAATCCTAAAAATTTCGAAAAATGGATGTTTTTGAAGTAGTGTTGGGAATTGAAGCATGAGTTAGTATAATATAATGACACTTGATCAACGTGATTATATTACAGTAAGTCATGCTGAGTTTCTAATGGAACGTGATAAAGATTCACGGATCATACCCTCATCATGAACCATGTTACATAACTCTTTCATTCTATTTAACCTCTAAATATATCAAGAAAATATTTTTCTTGATGATTCGGTCTTTTTTCGGATATTCTGGTAATTTCACAAATCAAGATCGTGCCATTACAATTCCCTTCTTAGAACATTAACTATGTTCATTTCAAAATCCATACCTACGAATTCTGGACCATTATTCGCTTGACTTGAAGGCGGGAAGAGAGAACGAAAGCATGATGCTTCGAAATATAACGAAGAATATAAAGCTCGATAAAAACACATAAATTACAAACCATGAATATCAATAAGTATTGCAACGTAAAGATACGAGAGAACTAAAAACACTATAAAGCCAAAAGTATAGTAAAAGTGAATAGATTCCTCCGGCGGCAGATGAAAAAGAAGAATGATAGATATGAAAGTTAGGAATATATCAAGAATCAGAACTGGATGAAGCATTTTCACAATCTATTAAGAAGTATTAAATAAGGAAGAAGATTATAGGAGTGGTGAAAATAAATGAAACGGAAGAGGTCAATTTATAGCGAAATATCAGACATAGCAATCGAGGCAGAATACACATTTAATCAAAGAAAATCCTAATTTCCGCAAATTTCGAAGAATCAAATCTTATTTAGATTATGAAGATTTTCTATTCCTTAAATTCTGGAAATCAATCGTTACTACGTCAAGAGATAAGATGCATCTCTATTCTCCATTTCACTCTATTACGATAACTTCCCTCATACGCTTCGAGTAATTGGATTGTTTTATCCATATTATTCAATGGTGATAAAAATTCTATTTATCAACACATATTCGTCATGAAAACATTTTTATTGTTAGCCATGACGACCTCACTCAAATTTCGAGACGAAATTTCTTTAACGGGGAGGTACTGTGATGACCCGGAAATTTCTGACCAAATTTAAACTTTTTCTTTATATGATTTAATGTTTTCGACACGATAAGCAAAGTCTGTAATGTTGAGTCTCAAAGTTTTGGAACTATATTCATTTATGGCGTGCCTTTTCAAAAGAATGCAATGTTTACAAAACGTATCATATAGAGGTCAAATACCTCGCAATGAAATCGATGAATGACGTGTTCGTCCATATGGATTTGGAGCGATCGTCACAAATTATAAGTTGTGCAAGTATATATATGATTGATCCTAGAATAACTATCTCTTGCTATGTGAGTATTACTTGCTACTTGTCAATATGGTTAATACTCATAAACTTGTCAACTTGATTAATATGTTTGCTATGTGCTCATTAGTTAGGATTCAAGTGACTAACCTACTCCAATAGATTAAGTGTAAAATGGTTCACAATGAAAGTATAGTCAATTGTCTATTTGGTCTAGTCTAAGTAACTAAGGGTGATTGCTTATGACTTAACTTTGATGTCTCTACATACTTTATGATTATCTTATAGAGACATTATTCAATTAATCTCTAACTAAACTTAAAAAGAACATGACTTGTGATTAATTGAAACTAGGAAGTTAATGACATAGTGACTAGTATTTAGAATTGAACCCAGGGCATTAAAGTGGCTAACCAAGTCTTGACCAAACTGAGATTTCCCAAAATATCAATCAAAACACTTCCCCAAGAATGTTGGGTTTACCACTTTTGGAATGATTAGTCACTTTCATGCATTAAGACCAAATCTCACACACTTAATGCATATAGTACTTGTATAGGATGTTTGGTTTCTTTTGCAGGTGCTAGAAGGTGTAAAGGTGCCAAAATGTGGTGTTCAAATTTGAGTCAAATGGCTATACAACGGATACCAAATTTGGACTGGAGCACGCACGGTCGCACCACCGTGATGTCAACCGTGTGTCAACGGCTACTTTTTGAATCTCACTATAATAGGCAAACATTTAAGAGCATTTGAAGCTGACCCTCTTGCATATTTCAAAGGCCTATTTCCAGTGATCACAAGTGCATCAATTACTACTCAAATGTGATCAAGCAAGAGAAGATTCTATGATCTTATAGATATAGAATTGGGTTGTTGTAAACTTACTAATCAAAATCATTTATCTTGTGAGTTTACTTAATATAATGTATGTCCTAGTATTGTGTTAGGATCATCATTGCAAAGTGTATAAGTCTTGTAACTTTAATTAGTAGAAGCATATGCTAGCTTAGTGATCTACTTCCTTAAAGGGACTTAGGAAGTTGATTAATCTTATTTGGAGATTAATACTTGTCCAAGGTGAAGACAAGTTGATCTAGGTTAGAGTTGTTCTTTCAAAGGGATAGAAAAATTAGGTTTGTTGTCTACCAAAGAAGTTGAAGACTTGTAAATCGGATCCCCATCGGGTTTGGAGAAAAGTGCTTAGTGAAGCAACAAATCCCGATTAGTGTAATCGGGGAGTGGATTAAGGTGGATTAGTTAACATCCACCTGAACCACTATAAATCATTGTGTCCATGTTCTTTACATTACTTCATTTATCATTTTGAACATATACACTACACACATCAAGTTTGAGTTGAGTATGTTGATCAAAGTTGAATCGAATTTGGTGATCAATCGAAAAAGTGTTAAAAACGTATTAAGTAACTATTTACCCCATCTAGTTACTTACAATATGGTTTAGAGGTTTGTTAGCCTATCTTAATTTGTTAATGGAATGACTCCTGAATAAAAACTCAAGTTTGAATGTATAGTTTTTTAGTATGTTATGTATGGTATTTTTATTTTTTTACATACAGTGAATTTATTTGACTATTCAAGTATAACGAAAAATGATGTTAGTTTTAAGTGCCATTATATCGTCAATTAATGTGTCATGGTGCGCCTACATGACAATATGGATGAGTCGGACGACTAACTGAGGCTTCAAAACAGGTTCTTGCTACTTTGTATTTATAAAATTACATTCTTTGAATATTTATAAGAAAGGGACAATTGGGCGGGTCATGTGAGTACATAACAAAATTAAATAATTAACTTTCAGTATGATCTACTCATCTACTTCAATTTTGGTAAATCTAAGAAATCTTAAAGATAGGCAGAGAAGTATGTCATTCAATACATTTTGACTACACTAAAAGGACCCTTTTTGTACCCATTATCCAAATTGCCCTACTTGTTGTCATTACTATATGTTAACATCTATATCTTTCGTTTTTTTTAGTTTGATTTGTGACTTCCCCATCTGTAAGATCTATCTCCCACATAGTAAAATAATGATTTAAACTCTTGGATTGCTTGAATCACTTTTATCTAGAATCACTACTACTATTATTATCATATAAGTTGTATCATTTCATTATATTTTACAAAATACTCCATGTTTTGTTTTCTACTCCTGATATAACGACGACGATTTGGATATTTACAGGAGGACCTTGTAACAGTGGGTATGATATACAGCAACAAAGAATCAAACCTTGTAACAGTGGGTATGGTATACAACAACAAATAATTAAAAGGGTTATGTTCGTGTTTCTCTAGGTAAAACCAGAACAAAGTGACATTTTAGTGGATTCCATCAAGAGTGTAGTAGCATGATGAGGCAAATTATGTTTTGATAGGTCATATATGTTGCTCCTTACGTTTGTTTCTAAATTTGTCCGTAACCCAAATGGGTTTGGAAGATAATTTGTTTTGTAGCGGAATCATAAAACATACAATCAAATGTCACCATGGAGTATTTGTGATATTGAAATGTAGTAACTTGAAATATTTAGCAACAAATTATTTTAAACCTGCTCGTGGAATGATTTTATTAAACCATCCGATTAAAATACATTGTTATTAAGATTTTGTTTCCTTAATCCCGCGAATTCGCGGGTATTAAACTACTGTTTTATAAACACACAGTCCAACCAATATATCGCAAACACATTTGTTTCTATATTTGAAAGTGTCAATTTATTAACCATATTGAACTGATTTACATCTGCCCTTAAAAAGTTACTGTATTGTTTTTTTCTTCCGAAAAATAAAATAAAATAATATTTTAATATTTATCCTTAAATTTTTCGGGGAAAGAAGATTTTACCCCTACATTTTTATAAGAAACCTTACCCGATACGAATAACACTTCTCTCACACCTGAGAAAAAAAACCCTAATCCGCCGACTCCAACATCCGTACGCTTAAGGGTCTATAACCGCCGATCTGCAATACAGGTATTCATTGAATCTATGGTATTATAGTTGCATCAATTTGTTCCAGATCGAATAAAGCTTGTTTATTTTTTAATTTCTTTAGCCACTGACCCAATCTAGTACACGTTCATCGTTACTTTTGTTTCGTAGTAGATTTATATCACCCGATTAATAATAAATTGTTAGTAAATTTTATTACTTTATGAAAATTTATATCTTTTATGTATCTGTGCAGCTTTAGGTTTTCTGAAATTTGCATTTTTTTTAAGCGAAGAAGATGGCGTCGAAATTTTGGAGTAACGAGGTTTGTTTTGCTTTCATATCTATATACGTGTGTGTATGTGTATGTGTATGTGTATGTATATTCATATATTTATATGTGTATGTATATGTTGTTATTTGTGTTATGGTATCTATATATGATCAAATCATGAATCAATTACTTGAATTGAACGGAAATTGACCTTTTTATATGTTAACAGGCGGACAGTGAGACTGAGTCTGAAGTGAGTGATTATGAACAAGATGATGTTAATGAAGGACAAGAAGATGCAGCACCAGATAGAAACAAGTATCTTAATACTGGCGATACTGACAGTGATGATGATGATACGCATAAGCGTGTTATCAAGTCCGCAAAGGATAAGAGGTTCGAGGAGTTGTCTACGACTATTGATCAGATGAAGAATGCGATGAAGATCAATGATTGGGTTAGTTTGCAGGAGAGTTTTGACAAGATTAATAGGCAGCTTGAGAAGGTGATGAGGGTGACTGAATCTGATCGGGCTCCGAATAATTATATTAAAGCACTGGTGATGTTGGAGGATTTTTTGAATCAAGCCATGGCGAATAAGGAGGCGAAGAAGAAGATGAGTAGTAGCAATGCCAAGGCTTTGAATGCAATGAGACAGAAGTTGAAAAAGAACAATAAGCTGTATGAGGATTTGATTAATAAGTGCAGGGAGAATCCGGAAAGTTTTGAGGATCAAGAAGAGGAGGAAGAGCCATCAGATGATGAAGATGATGACGATGACGGTTCGGAGATTGATGACCTGACGAAGCCAGCATCGGAATCAGATGAGGACGAAGATGATAACGATGAGGCGGAAGATGAGACCCAACCTGGTTGGGAGAAAATGATGAACAAGAAAGATAAGTTAATGGAAAAGCAGTTTAAGGATCCAAACCAGGTGACATGGGATACTGTTAACAAGAAGTTCAAGGAGGTTGTTGCTGCTCGTGGGAGAAAAGGGACTGGAAGGCTCGAGCTTGTTGAACAGCTTACGTTTTTAACTCGGGTGGCTAAAACTCCTGCTCAGAAGCTAGAGATTTTGTTTAGTGTTGTATCTGCTCAGTTTGATGTTAACCCTGGTCTCAGTGGTCATATGCCTATTAACGTGTGGAAGAAGTGTGTGCAGAATATGCTTGCCATACTTGATATTCTTGAGCAGTATCCTAATATCCTAGTTGATGACACTGTGGAACCAGACGAGAATGAGACCCAAAAAGGAATAGATTATAAGGACACCATACGTATATGGGGAAATTTGGCAGCTTTTCTTGAGAAGATAGATGTTGAATTCTTTAAGAGTTTGCAGTGTATTGATCCTCATACCCGGGAGTATGTAGAAAGGCTTCAAGATGAGCCTTTGTTTTTTGTTCTTGCTCAAAACGTTCAGGCATATCTTGAACGTGTTGGGGATTTCAAGGCTGCTGCTAAGGCTGCGTTGAAGCTAGTTGAACTTGTGTACTACAAACCTCAAGAAGTTTATGGTGCTATGAAGGACTTGTCTGAGCAATCGGGAGTTGGAGAAAATGGAGAAGAGGTGGCAGAGGAAAGTCGAGGCCCACCTGCTTTTGTAAACACTCCTGAGATTGTGCCTCGAAAACCTAGTTTTCCTGCAAGTAGCAGGGCACTGATGGACATACTGGTCTCTCTTATATACAAGCACGGTGATGAAAGGACCAAGGCTCGTGCGATGCTTTGCGACATTTATCACCATGCAATCTTGGATGAGTTTTCTACATCTCGAGACTTGTTGCTTATGAGTCACCTGCAGGATAGTGTTCAACATATGGATATCTCGACACAGATACTCTTTAACAGGTCAATGGCTCAGCTTGGGTTGTGTGCTTTTAGGGCGGGACTTATTTTCGAAGGACATGGCTGCCTTTCCGAATTATATTCGGGTGGCCGGGTGAAAGAGCTTCTTGCACAAGGTGTCTCTCAAAGTCGATATCACGAGAAGACTCCAGAACAGGTATTTCTACTTGAAATAAACTGTATATATGATATATGATGTTACTCGTTAATTATCACCTTTATCTGTTTGATACTATATTCAGTTGTCGCTGTCACAATATTTTGATAATCTATTCTGGGTTAAGTTTATATCTCTAATGGGCCGAATGTTAAAAAGTGTCTTGAAGGAAACAGGACTGAAGACAACTTAATTCATCCTTGGCACATTAAGAGAAAACCTTGTCTGTTTATATGTCTAGAGAAAATTTGTATGAGAATTCAAGCTGAAAGGTGTAAAATCAACATATCATGTAATGACATGTTATCTAGGCTGACCCAGCCACTTTGCTACCTCCACTGAATTCCTTTTAAATCAATGCTTGTTATATTTCTCAGAATCAAGGTGGCTTTATAATTTGCGTATTTGTTCACTGGGGTAGAACAGTATTTGTATGTTTACGGTATTATACAATTTTTTGCAATGTATTATCCTGATTAGATTGAAACTTCAGTTTGGACGTTTGGTTAAAGAACTCGTATAAATGCAAAAGTCTAGCTCTTTATTGGACTTATGATTCAAACCATTGTTCAGAAAAAACTTGTCTAATGTCGGTTTTTAATGAGCAGACCATTATAATAGGCTAATAGCAATTCGTAACCTTTTGTTGAATGATTGGTAACTTAACATGCTGATGTGCACATTCTAGTTGTCCTATTGTATTGGTCAGAAGCAGAAACATTCTGTAGTTATTAATGTTGCACAGTTGCATGTTGCTACTTATCTTACATATATCTACCAGGCTTTTTGTTGCCTTAGGTTATACTTTCTGATATTTCTGCTTTACTACTGTCTTAAGATGTCATGTAAGTTCATATTTTTTTGTTTATTGGCTGTACACAAGTTTATTATTTTTAAGCAGTGATACTATATTATTTTTTCTTTTCCGGTTGTGATCTTTGAAGATTATCTTTCGTTATTTATTGTTTTCCTACAAGTTAGGTATATATATATATTTTTATATTTTGTGCAAATCTATGTATCTGCATAGAAAAAGAAATGTCCTCTGCTACTTGCTTTCACTTAAGGAGATCAGTATCTTGCTCTGTCACAGATACACTTGTATATCAATATTAAAATAGACTAGTCCACCCAATTTCACGAGTCTGTATCTGACCTGTTCTGCTCGCTCATTTTTACTGCTCCAGTTTTCTGAAATGATTGTGTTTTTAGTTTAAAATCATATAGATTCATATGTCATTGTTATTAAACACCTATTTTAACTTTTTATTTACTATTTTAGCATAGGATTTGCATTATACTGGTTTATAAGGCCCGTTTTGAGTCGGCAAAACCTGTCGTGACTGGTTACGTTACATGTTTAGTTTGCATATTCTAATTTTGAGCTGTTGATTTCTATAGGAGCGTCTCGAAAGGAGAAGGCAGATGCCGTATCATATGCACATCAACCTTGAACTTCTGGAGTCTGTACACTTGATATGTGCTATGCTGCTAGAGGTTCCCAATATGGCAGCAAACAGTCATGATGCTAGGCGTAAAGTCATAAGCAAGACACTGAGACGATTACTTGAAATAAGTGACAGGCAGACTTTCACGGGCCCACCTGAGAACGTGCGGGACCACGTTATGGCTGCAACTCGTGCCCTTAGTAAAGGAGACTTTCAGAAGTCCTTTGATGTTATCAACTCCCTAGATGTCTGGAGGCTTCTCAAAAACCGTGAATCTGTTCTACAAATGCTGAAAAACAAGATCAAGGAGGAGGCTTTAAGGACCTACCTATTCACTTATTCATCATCATACGAGACTTTAAAATTGGAACAGCTTTCAAAGATGTTTGATTTATCTGATGGTCAAACTCATTCCATAGTTAGCAAGATGATGATCAATGAAGAGCTTCACGCGAGCTGGGACCAACCTACTCAATGCATCGTTTTCCATGAAGTTGAATATAGCCGTTTACAGGGTCTTGCTTTCCAGTTAACCGAAAAGCTCTCGGTTCTAGCAGAAAGTAACGAGCGTGCTGTAGAGGCTAGACTAGGTGGTGGTGGTTTGGAGTCTTTACCCACTAGGCGTCGGGAAGGTCAAGACTATGCAGCAGTTGCTGGCGGCAATAAATGGCAAGACAACCAGTCATACTCACAAGGAAGACAGCAGTCAGGATATGGTGGTGGTCGACCTTATGGTCCTGGTCAGGGTAATCAAAGGGACCGAACAGGTCAATCTAAAGGTGGGTATCAGAGCACAAGGTATCAAGATAATGCAGGGGCTGGGACTGGACGCAACTATGGCGGTTCTGCTGCTAGAGGACAGATGGATGGTTCTAACCGCATGGTGAGTCTAAACAGGGGGACTCGTGCTTAATGAAAGTATGTTCAGGTCAAGATCAGTTATCATAAACTTCACAACATGCTTTTGAATGAAAGATGCCGGTGGGGCAAGTCGGCTACATTTGAAACACCTTTCTAGTTTTGTATCATGTTTGAATGAATCGGATTCATTAGATTTTTAGACGACTCTGAAGTGATCTTAGCATCACATTTGCTTTTATTGTTGCTTTGGGTTTTGACAATTTTGATCGTGTTGGTAAACGATTTCATTTTCGTTCCTTAATACTGCAGTTGGATCGAATTAACGTTACTCTTCATATGGAAACCTGTTTTAGATCTTTTTAAATAAATGCAATCAGCTTTACATAATCGGTATACCATTGATTCATTGAGGTATTGGTTCTGATTGCTAACAACTAGCTTCAACTCTAGCTGGTTGGAAATAGATTACAAGGGTATGTTTAGCAAATCCCACTTGAAGTTTTTTTTTTTTTTTTTTTTTAAAAAAATAATACCCTCAAGAAAAAGCATCTAAACTGGCTTCTTCAAAACTTGGGATTTATAGAGTTTCATGTTTATTATTTAAACATCTGAGTTGTAAAATTTCAAGTTTCTGTGTTATTTTAAATTTCAGCAAGTTTGTTAATCATTTAATAAAAAGGATTTTCAGCTTCCTCAGCAGACATACAGCTCCTAAAAGCTCCTAGTGCTGATTTCTAATTTCATTTCCATCTCTAGTTAGTTGAAGGGATGAGATCGGTATCGAACCATACCAAATCAAAATAAAAAAAAAATCTCATAACTGAATATGCACAATTTTAAGAGCCTAATAACTAACTGATAAACAGTACCCGTATCAGTTTCAGTTCGGTGTCAGTTTTTCGATATTATATCTTATGGAACCCGAATATTGGCTAAGGATTAATTCATATATAAAGCTTTCGTCTATTTTCGTTCGTAAACTATACCAACTAATATGAAAACAATTCGTGTTTGTTAATTTTAATGAGCAAACCTAACACGTATTATAGAATTTTGGAAAAATTTCTCTTGCATATGTGAACGGAATCCGAAAGTCATACACATTCGTTAATTTGGTATCCATGTTCGATTTATCGATTTATCGGCATTGAAATGGTACCAAACTGAATGATGCCGAAACCCGACTTGTTAAATCAAGAATTGAAATCGAAACAAAATCTCATCGGTTCAATTTTCAATACCTATATCATTTCAATAACCGTTCGGTTTTGAATTTCGGGATTTTTGCTCATACATAGTTAGTTCTACAAAACACACTTTACAATAAGAGATTTAAGTAGATACTGCCAACATCGTCGCGAATTGGGTTACTCCAAATGTTTTGCGTGACATATGATCGCGAAGGTGGTTAAGTCCCCTTTGCGTGATGCCGATATCGCCGTTCGATAAAAATGATTAACATTTTAACCGTTGAAAAATGTGACATATTTAAAGTACTTAACTATCTTGTAAATTATAAATTAATAAACATAATAAAATCTATATATCTATATATCTATATAAAAAAGAGATTATATAAGCATTCTCATTAACCCCTAATTACTAGCATATCATGCCATGCGGAAATTACACATGTCAATTAATTAGAATTTAAAACAAGCTAAATAACTAATATTTAACAAATTATAATGAAACATTAATTAACATTAGTTGAAAAGGAAATTAGTTAAATAAAGAGATATACATCAATAAAATAAAATACCAAAAAATCCAAGATGTCAAATTTTTTATCTCGATTGCTACAGTTTTTCAATCATGGATCTTTTTACACAACAAACTGAAATCATAGTCCTATTTGTGCAAATATAAATATGATAGTCTATTTTATTATGAAATTTTGATTTTTATTTACTTTTTTGAACTATTTTTCTTTTAATTTATTAATGTAGCCTCGAATAAAATCAATATTAGATGAGTGTTAATTTAATTAAATTATTACTCGGTAACAAAATGAGTATCCACAAAAAAATTCTAAAAGATTAATGTAACATATTAATTTGATTTTTTTAATAATAAAAAAGAATTATCTAAGTGTAGCCTTAGAAATATACTTAAAAAATTAAGACATGCATTTTTAAGTTGTACATTGCTTATAATTACCCATTAATATTCCATAACCACCTCACTACTATTTTAAAGTACTACCATCTATAATGTGTGATACTTTTATGCTAATTATTAGCACTTTTGAACTTTATATAAGCAAATGAACTTTGCATACGATTTTTTGATATATTTTTAGCACTTTTTGAATTTTGTCCCTTTAAACATGCAGATAGAACATCTAATTACAATAAACTGTTGTTAGTATCTAATACTACGCATTTTCGTAGTTTCTTTTTTACAAGAGGTAAAACCTTACTCGTAGTGACCCCAAGGCCCTCTGGCAATCGACCGACGTGGCTCCATACCCTGAAAAAGGAAACGGGGAGACAGCGCTGCCTACACTCGAATTTGCTTCCGAAGTCGAGCAGTCTCAATTTCACTACAGGATTTTAGAATGAATGCTGGGCTGGGCCACCCAAGTATAATTAGTTGTTGTTTTTTTTTTTTTTTTTTTTTTTTTTTTTTTTTTTTTTTTAATTTTTGTTCTTAAGCTATCCAACATTGTCAACAACTTCACAAGTCCTTAAAGCTTTTGATTTTTATATATGTTGAGGTCTTTTTGAATTTGAGATTGTATGTTAAAGATATATTCAAATATTCAAATGTCTATATACTTGAATAGATTAATTAGTCATTTGTTCAGTTTTTTATGTTTGCACCCATGTTATTTTTTATCATCAAGGAAGAAACGTCATTCTTTAGAAACATAGGAATTCCGGAGGTTAAAACTAGATCGATGACAGTTGATAGTTCGTTATTGTTCTTACAATCAGAAAAAAAATCATCTACTAATTAGTCATTTGTTCAGTTTTTTATGTTTGCACTCATGTTATTTTTTATCATCATGGAAGAAACGTCATTTCTTTATCTATATAGACTATGAAGTCAAATTCCTATATGTGTCTATATAAAACGAATTTTGAGACGGTTTTTGAGTAGCCGTGCAACGCACGAGCTCAAAACCTAGTATGAATATATTAATATAATAATTGTTATTGTTAGTAACAGTGTAGAACTGTAGAAGTAAATGAAATGTCCCGTTCTTATTGATTAAAAACGTTCCATATTAATTGATTCCGTTGCGAGGTTTTGACCTCTATATGAGACGTTTTTCAAAGACTGCATTCATTTTAAAACAAACCATAACCTTTATTTCATCAATAAAGGTTTAAAAAGCTTTACGTAGATTATCAAATAATGATAATCTAAAATATCCTGTTTACACACGACCATTACATAATGGTTTACAATACAAATATGTTACAACAAAATAAGTTTCTTGAATGCAGTTTTTACACAATATCATACAAGCATGGACTCCAAATCTCGTCCTTATTTAAGTATGCGACAACGGAAGCTCTTAATAATCACCTGAGAATAAACATGCTTAAAACGTCAACAAAAATGTTGGTGAGTTATAGGTTTAACCTATATATATCAAATCATAATAATAGACCACAAGATTTCATATTTCAATACACATCCCATACATAGAGATAAAAATCATTCATATGGTGAACACCTGGTAACCGACATTAACAAGATGCATATATAAGAATATCCCCATCATTCCGGGACACCCTTCGGATATGATATAAATTTCGAAGTACTAAAGCATCTGTACTTTGGATGGGGTTTGTTAGGCCCAATAGATCTATCTTTAGGATTCGCGTCAATTAGGGTGTCTGTTCCCTAATTCTTAGATTACCAGACTTAATAAAAAGGGGCATATTCGATTTCGATAATTCAACCATAGAATGTAGTTTCACGTACTTGTGTCTATTTTGTAAATCATTTATAAAACCTGCATGTATTCTCATCCCAAAAATATTAGATTTTAAAAGTGGGACTATAACTCACTTTCACAGATTTTTACTTCGTCGGGAAGTAAGACTTGGCCACTGGTTGATTCACGAACCTATAACAATATATACATATATATCAAAGTATGTTCAAAATATATTTACAACACTTTTAATATATTTTGATGTTTTAAGTTTATTAAGTCAGCAGTCCTCGTTAGTAACCTACAACTAGTTGTCCACAGTTAGATGTACAGAAATAAATCGATAAATATTATCTTGAATCAATCCACGACCCAGTGTATACGTATCTCAGTATTGATCACAACTCAAACTATATATATTTTGGAATCAACCTCAACCCTGTATAGCTAACTCCAACATTCACATATAGAGTGTCTATGGTTGTTCCGAAATATATATAGATGTGTCGACATGATAGGTCGAAACATTGTATACGTGTCTATGGTATCTCAAGATTACATAATATACAATACAAGTTGATTAAGTTATGGTTGGAATAGATTTGTTACCAATTTTCACGTAGCTAAAATGAGAAAAATTATCCAATCTTGTTTTACCCATAACTTCTTCATTTTAAATCCGTTTTGAGTGAATCAAATTGCTATGGTTTCATATTGAACCCTATTTTATGAATCTAAACAGAAAAAGTATAGGTTTATAGTTGGAAAAATAAGTTACAAGTCATTTTTTTAAAGGTAGTCATTTCAGTCGAAAGAACGACGTCTAGATGACCATTTTAGAAAACATACTTTCACTTTGAGTTTAACCATAATTTTTGGATATAGTTTCATGTTCATAATAAAAATCATTTTCTCAGAATAAAAACTTTTAAATCAAAGTTTATCATAGTTTTTAATTAACTAACCCAAAACAGCCCGCGGTGTTACTACGACGGCGTAAATCCGGTTTTAAGGTGTTTTTCGTGTTTTCAGGTTTTAAATCATTAAGTTAGCATATCATATAGATATAGAACATGTGTTTAGTTTATTTTAAAAGTCAAGTTAGAAGGATTAACTTTTGTTTGCGAACAAGTTTAGAATTAACTAAACTATGTTCTAGTGATTACAAGTTTAAACCTTCGAATAAGATAGCTTTATATGTATGAATCGAATGATGTTATGAACATCATTACTACCTTAAGTTCCTTGGATAAACCTACTGAAAAAGATAAAAATGGATCTAGCTTCAATGGATCCTTGGATGGCTCGAAGTTCTTGAAGCAGAATCATGACACGAAAACAAGTTCAAGTAAGATCATCACTTGAAATAAGATTGTTATAGTTATAGAAATTGAACCAAAGTTTGAATATGATTATTACCTTGTATTAGAATGATAACCTACTGTAAGAAACAAAGATTTCTTGAGGTTGGATGATCACCTTACAAGATTGGAAGTGAGCTAGCAAACTTGAAAGTATTCTTGATTTTATGAAACTAGAACTTTTGGAATTTATGAAGAACACTTAGAACTTGAAGATAGAACTTGAGAGAGATCAATTAGATGAAGAAAATTGAAGAATTAAAGTGTTTGTAGGTGTTTTTGGTCGTTGGTGTATGGATTAGATATAAAGGATATGTTATTTTGTTTTCATGTAAATAAGTCATGAATGATTACTCATATTTTTGTAATTTTATGAGATATTTCATGCTAGTTGCCAAATGATGGTTCCCACATGTGTTAGGTGACTCACATGGGCTGCTAAGAGCTTATCATTGGAGTGTATATACCAATAGTACATACATCTAAAAGCTGTGTATTGTACGAGTACGAATACGGGTGCATACGAGTAGAATTGTTGATGAAACTGAACGAGGATGTAATTGTAAGCAATTTTGTTAAGTAGAAGTATTTTGATAAGTGTCTTGAAGTCTTTCAAAAGAGTATGAATACATATTAAAACACTACATGTATATACATTTTAACTGAGTCGTTAAGTCATCGTTAGTCGTTACATGTAAATGTTGTTTTGAAACCTTTAGGTTAACGATCTTGTTAAATGTTGTTAACCCAATGTTTATAATATCAAAAGAGATTTTAAATTATTATATTATCATGATATTATGATGTACAAATATCTCTTAATATGATATATATACATTAAATGTCGTTACAACGATAATCGTTACATATATGTCTCGTTTCAAAATCATTAAGTTAGTAGTCTTGTTTTTACATATGTAGTTCATTGTTAATATAATTAATGATATGTTTACTTATCATAATATCATGTTAACTATATATATAACCATATATATGTCATCATATAGTTTTTACAAGTTTTAACGTTCGTGAATCACCGGTCAACTTGGGTGGTCAATTGTCTATATGAAACCTATTTCAATTAATCAAGTCTTAACAAGTTTGATTGCTTAACATGTTGGAAACATTTAATCATGTAAATATCAATCTCAATTAATATATATAAACATGGAAAAGTTCGGGTCACTACAGTACCTACCCGTTAAATAAATTTCGTCCCGAAATTTTAAGCTGTTGACGAATCTTCTGGAAATAGATGCGGGTATTTCTTCTTCATCTGATCTTCACGCTCCCAGGTGAACTCGGGTCCTCTACGAGCATTCCATCGAACCTTAACAATTGGTATCTTGTTTTGCTTAAGTCTTTTAACCTCACGATCCATTATTTCGACGGGTTCTTCGATGAATTGAAGTTTTTCGTTGATTTGGATTTCATCTAACGGAATAGTGAGATCTTCTTTAGCAAAACATTTCTTCAAATTCGAGACGTGGAAAGTGTTATGTACAGCCGCGAGTTGTTGAGGTAACTCAAGTCGGTAAGCTACTGGTCCGACACGATCAATAATCTTGAATGGTCCAATATACCTTGGATTTAATTTCCCTCGTTTACCAAATCGAACAACGCCTTTCCAAGGTGCAACTTTAAGCATGACCATCTCTCCAATTTCAAATTCTATATCTTTTCTTTTAATGTCAGCGTAGCTCTTTTGTCGACTTTGGGCAGTTTTCAACCGTTATTGAATTTGGATGATCTTCTCGGTAGTTTCTTGTATAATCTCCGGACCCGTAATCTGTCTATCCCCCACTTCACTCCAACAAATCGGAGACCTGCACTTTCTACCATAAAGTGCTTCAAACGGCGCCATCTCAATGCTTGAATGGTAGCTGTTGTTGTAGGAAAATTCTGCTAACGGTAGATGTCGATCCCAACTGTTTCCGAAATCAATAACACATGCTCGTAGCATGTCTTCAAGCGTTTGTATCGTCCTTTCGCTCTGCCCATCAGTTTGTGGATGATAGGCAGTACTCATGTCTAGACGAGTTCCTAATGCTTGCTGTAATGTCTGCCAGAATCTTGAAATAAATCTACCATCCCTATCAGAGATAATAGAGATTGGTATTCCATGTCTGGAGATGACTTCCTTCAAATACAGTCGTGCTAACTTCTCCATCTTGTCATCTTCTCTTATTGGCAGGAAGTGTGCTGATTTGGTGAGACGATCAACTATTACCCAAATAGTATCAAAACCACTTGCAGTCCTTGGCAATTTAGTGATGAAATCCATGGTAATGTTTTCCCATTTCCATTCCGGGATTTCGGGTTGTTGAAGTAGACCTGATGGTTTCTGATGCTCAGCTTTGACCTTAGAACACGTCAAACATTCTCCTACGTATTTAGCAACATCGGCTTTCATACCCGGCCACCAAAAATGTTTCTTGAGATCCTTGTACATCTTCCCCGTTCCAGGATGTATTGAGTATCTGGTTTTATGAGCTTCTCTAAGTACCATTTCTCTCATATCTCCAAATTTTGGTACCCAAATCCTTTCAGCCCTATACCGGGTTCCGTCTTCCCGAATATTAAGATGCTTCTCCGATCCTTTGGGTATTTCATCCTTTAAATTTCCTTCTTTTAAAACTCCTTGTTGCGCCTCCTTTATTTGAGTAGTAAGGTTATTATGAATCATTATATTCATAGATTTTACTCGAATGGGTTCTCTGTCCTTCCTGCTCAAGGCATCGGCTACCACATTTGCCTTCCCCGGGTGGTAACGAATCTCAAAGTCGTAATCATTCAATAATTCAATCCACCTACGCTGCCTCATATTTAGTTGTTTCTGATTAAATATGTGTGGAAGACTTTTGTGGTCGGTATATATAATACTTTTAACCCCATATAAGTAGTGCCTCCAAGTCTTTAATGCAAAAACAACTGCGCCTAATTCCAAATCATGCGTCATATAATTTTGTTCGTGAATCTTCAATTGTCTAGACGCATAAGCAATCACCTTCGTTCGTTGCATTAATACACAACCGAGACCTTGCTTTGATGCGTCACAATAAATCACAAAATCATCATTCCCTTCAGGCAATGACAATATAGGTGCCGTAGTTAGCTTTTTCTTCAATAACTGAAACGCTTTCTCTTGTTCATCATTCCATTCAAATTTCTTCCCTTTATGCGTTAATGCAGTCAAGGGTTTTGCTATTCTGGAAAAGTCTTGGATGAACCTTCTGTAGTAACCAGCTAGTCCTAAAAACTGGCGTATGTGCTTCGGAGTTTTCGGGGTTTCCCACTTTTCAACAGTTTCTATCTTTGCCGGATCCACCTTAATACCTTCTTTGTTCACTATGTGACCGAGGAATTGAACTTCTTTCAACCAAAATGCACACTTTGAAAACTTAGCGTACAATTCTTCCTTCCTCAATACTTCTAACACCTTTCTCAAATGTTCACCGTGCTCTTGGTCATTCTTTGAGTAAATAAGTATGTCATCAATGAAAACAATGACAAAGTTGTCAAGGTATGGTCCACACACTCGGTTCATAAGGTCCATGAACACAGCTGGTGCATTAGTTAAACCAAATGGCATGACCATAAACTCGTAATGACCGTAACGTGTTCTGAAAGCAGTCTTTGGAATATCAACTTCTTTCACCCGCATTTGATGATACCCGGAACGTAAGTCAATCTTTGAATAAACAGACGAGCCTTGTAGTTGATCAAATAAGTCGTCGATTCTCGGTAGTGGGTAGCGGTTCTTGATGGTAAGTTTGTTCAACTCTCGGTAGTCGATACACAACCTGAATGTACCATCTTTCTTCTTGACAAACAAAACAGGAGCTCCCCACGGTGATGTGCTTGGTCGAATGAAACCACGCTCTAAAAGTTCTTGTAATTGGCTTTGCAGTTCTTTCATCTCGCTGGGTACGAGTCTGTAAGGAGCACGAGCTATTGGTGCAGCTCCTGGTACAAGATCTATTTGAAATTCAACGGATCGATGTGGGGGTAATCCCGGTAATTCTTTCGGAAATACATCGGGAAATTCTTTTGCAATGAGAACATCATTGATGCTCTTTTCTTCAGTTTGTACTTTCTCGACGTGTGCTAGAACAGCATAGCAACCTTTTCTTATTAGTTTTTGTGCCTTCAAATTACTAATAAGATGTAGCTTCGTGTTGCCCTTTTCTCCGTACACCATTAAGGGTTTTCCTTTTTCTCGTATAATGCGAATTGCATTTTTGTAACAAACGATCTCTGCTTTCACTTCTTTCAACCAGTCCATACCGATTATCACATCAAAACTCACTAACTCTACTGGTATCAAATCAATCTTAAATGTTTCGCTAACCAGTTTAATTTCTCGATTCCGACATATATTATCTGCTGAAATTAATTTACCATTTCCTAATTCGAGTAAAAATTTACTATCCAAAGGCGTCAATGGACAACTTAATTTAGCACAAAAATCTATACTCATATAGCTTCTATCCGCACCCGAATCAAATAAAATGTAAGCAGATTTATTGTCAATAAGAAACGTACCCGTAACAAGCTCCGGGTCTTCTTGTGCCTCTGCCGCATTAATATTGAAAACTCTTCCTCGGCCTTGTCCATTCGTGTTCTCCTGGTTCGGGCAATTTCTAATAATGTGGCCCGGTTTTCCACATTTATAACAAACTACATTGGCATAACTTGCTCCGACACTACTTGCTCCGCCATTACTCGTTCCGACACCATTTTTTCCTTTCGTTCTATTAACCCCTGGTCCGTAGACCTCACACTTCGCCGCGCTATGACCATTTATTTTACACTTGTTGCAAAATTTAGTGCAGAACCCCGAGTGATACTTTTCACACCTTTGGCATAGCTGCTTCTGATTGTTGTTGTTATTGCGGTTATTATTGTTGTTGGGATGATTGTTGTAGTTGCTGTTGTTGTTGTTGTTGTTGTTGTTGTTGGGCCGTTTGTTGTAGTTGCGATTGATGTTGCGATTGTCGGGATAATTGTTGCGATTATTTTTGTAATTGCTGTTGTTGTTGTATTGGTGATTCTTATCACCGTTTTCCTCCCACTTTCTTTTGACTTGCTTCACATTGGCCTCTTCAGCAGTCTGTTCTTTAATTCTTTCTTCAATCTGGTTCACTAGTTTGTGAGCCATTCTACATGCCTGTTGTATGGAGGTGGGCTCGTGTGAACTTATATCTTCTTGGATTCTTTCCGGTAATCCTTTCACAAACGTGTCGATCTTCTCTTCCTCATCTTCGAATGCTCCCGGACACAATAGGCACAATTCTGTGAATCGTCTTTCGTACGTGGTAATATCAAATCCTTGGGTTCGTAACCCTCTAAGTTCTGTCTTGAGCTTATTGACCTCGGTTCTGGGACGGTACTTCTCGTTCATCAAGTGCTTGAATGCTGACCACGGTAGTGCGTACGCATCGTCTTGTCCCACTTGCTCTAGATAGGTATTCCACCATGTTAACGCAGAACCTGTGAAGGTATGCGTAGCGTACTTCACTTTGTCCTCTTCAGTACACTTACTTATGGCAAACACCGATTCGACCTTCTCGGTCCACCGTTTCAATCCGATCGGTCCTTCGGTTCCATTAAATTCCAAAGGTTTGCAGGCAGTAAATTCTTTGTAGGTGCATCCTACACGATTTCCTGTACTGCTAGATCCAAGGTTATTGTTGGTATGTAGCGCAGCCTGTACTGCGGCTATGTTTGAAGCTAGAAAAGTACGGAATTCCTCTTCATTCATATTCACGGTGTGTCGAGTAGTTGGTGCCATTTCCTTCAAAATAGTCAAATGGAACAAGTTAATCATACAGAATATTAAGAGTAGTTAATAGTATTTCGTAGCATAATATGAACTCATTTATAAAAGCTTTTTCTTCATATTAGCATTTTATAAGTTTAAATTCAGGTAGTACCTACCCGTTAAGTTCATACTTAGTAGCTAATATACAATTCAACTACTACAATTCTATATGAAAAACTGATTATAATAATATTTCGCGTTCAAACTTTTACACAATATTTTACAAACTTACAATACCGCTTATTTTACATATAGCATGAAATATAGCACACAATAAATTTGATACAAGATGGTTGTGAAGATAATTCTAGCTAGTACACAAGTCGTTCAGCAAATGCAATAAAGACACGTAATTCATACGTCCAGAAACAAGTCATGCATTCTGGTTTTACTAGGATTACTTCCCATCCTTGGTCTTGTGGAACATAACCGTTATGGCCGTTGATAAGACAGCGTGTTGTAACGTAGTCAAAGGGGCGAGGGTTACGTAATGTCCAACAGTCCCGTAACAATCTAAAAACCTCATTTCTTACCCCAATTACCGACTCCGTCACTTGTGGGAACGTTTTGTTTAATAGTTGTAGCCCGATGTTCTTGTTCTCACTTTGGTGAGAAGCGAACATTACTAATCCGTAAGCATAACATGCTTCTTTATGTTGCATGTTAGCCGCTTTTTCTAAATCACGAAGTCCAATATTCGGATATATTGAGTCAAAATAATTTCTTAACCCATTGCGTAAAATAGCATTTGGGTTCCCCGCAATATATGCGTCAAAGTAAACACATCGTAACTTATGGATTTCCCAATGTGATATCCCCCATCTTTCGAACGAAAGCCTTTTATAAACCAAGGCATTCTTGGAACGTTCTTCGAATGTCTTACAAACTGATCTCGCCTTAAATAGTTGTGCCGAAGAATTCTGACCGACTTTAGACAAGATTTCATCAATCATGTCTCCGAGTAGGTCTCTTAAAATATTGGGTTGTCTATCCATTTTGTGTTTTTATACTGTAAAATAGACAAGAGTTAGATTCATAAAAAAAAATACTTATTAATACAAGCAATTTTTACATATATCATAAAGCATAAGCACACTATATTACATATATTACACCACACGAATACAACTATCTTATTCCGACTCGCTTGTTTCTTCTTCTTCGATTTTGGTTCGTTTTGCCAAGTTTCTAGGGATATATGATGTTCCCCTAATACGAGCCGTCGTAATCCACATTGGTTTAGAAAAACCTGGTGGTTTAGAGGTTCCCGGGTCATTGTTACAACTTAAGGACTTCGGGGGTTGACGATACATATAAAGTTCATCGGGGTTGGGATTAGATTTCTCTATTTTTATGCCCTTTCCCTTATTATTTTCTTTTGCCTTTTTAAATTCAGTTGGGGTAATTTCTATAACATCATCGGAATTCTCGTCGGAATCCGATTCATCGGAGAATTGGTAATCCTCCCAATATTTTGCTTCCTTGGCGGAAACACCATTGACCATAATTAACCTTGGTCGGTTGGTTGAGGATTTTCTTTTACTTAACCGTTTTATTATTTTCCCCACCGGTTCTATTTCTTCATCCGGTTCCGATTCTTCTTCCGGTTCCGATTCTTCTTCCGGTTCCGACTCTTCTTCCGGTTCCTCTTCGGGAACTTGTGAATCAGTCCACGAATCATTCCAATTTACATTTGACTCTTCATTATTATTAGGTGAGTCAATGGGACTTGTTCTAGAGGTAGACATCTATCACATAATATCAAACGCGTTAAGAGATTAATATATCACATAATATTCACATGTTAAAAATATATAGTTTCCAACAAAATTTGTTAAGCAATCATTTTTCAAGTAAACACGGTCAAAGTCCAGACTCACTAATGCATCCTAACAAACTCGATAAGATACACTAATGCAAAATTCTGGTTCTCTAAGACCAACGCTCGGATACCAACTGAAATGTCCCGTTCTTATTGATTAAAAACGTTCCATATTAATTGATTTCGTTGCGAGATTTTGACCTCTATATGAGACGTTTTTCAAAGACTGCATTCATTTTAAAACAAACCATAACCTTTATTTCATCAATAAAGGTTTAAAAAGCTTTACGTAGATTATCAAATAATGATAATCTAAAATATCCTGTTTACACACGACCATTACATAATGGTTTACAATACAAACATGTTACAACAAAATAAGTTTCTTGAATGCAGTTTTTACACAATATCATACAAGCATGGACTCCAAATCTCGTCCTTATTTAAGTATGCGATAGCGGAAGCTCTTAATAATCACCTGAGAATAAACATGCTTAAAACGTCAACAAAAATGTTGGTGAGTTATAGGTTTAACCTATATATATCAAATCATAATAATAGACCACAAGATTTCATATTTCAATACACATCCCATACATAGAGATAAAAATCATTCATATGGTGAACACCTGGTAACCGACATTAACAAGATGCATATATAAGAATATCCCCATCATTCCGGGACACCCTTCGGATATGATATAAATTTCGAAGTACTAAAGCATCTGTACTTTGGATAGGGTTTGTTAGGCCCAATAGATCTATCTTTAGGATTCGCGTCAATTAGGGTGTCTGTTCCCTAATTCTTAGATTACCAGACATAATAAAAAGGGGCATATTCGATTTCGATAATTCAACCATAGAATGTAGTTTCACGTACTTGTGTCTATTTTGTAAATCATTTATAAAACCTGCATGTATTCTCATCCCAAAAATATTAGATTTTAAAAGTGGGACTATAACTCACTTTCACAGATTTTTACTTCGTCGGGAAGTAAGACTTGGCCACTGGTTGATTCACGAACCTATAACAATATATACATATATATCAAAGTATATTCAAAATATATTTACAACACTTTTAATATATTTTGATGTTTTAAGTTTATTAAGTCAGCTGTCCTCGTTAGTAACCTACAACTAGTTGTCCACAGTTAGATGTACAGAAATAAATCGATAAATATTATCTTGAATCAATCCACGACCCAGTGTATACGTATCTCAGTATTGATCACAACTCAAACTATATATATTTTGGAATCAACCTCAACCCTGTATAGCTAACTCCAACATTCACATATAGAGTGTCTATGGTTGTTCCGAAATATATATAGATGTGTCGACATGATAGGTCGAAACATTGTATACGTGTCTATGGTATCTGAAGATTACATAATATACAATACAAGTTGATTAAGTTATGGTTGGAATAGATTTGTTACTAATTTTCACGTAGCTAAAATGAGAAAAATTATCCAATCTTATTTTACCCATAACTTCTTCATTTTAAATCCGTTTTGAGTGAATCAAATAGCTATGGTTTCATATTGAACCCTATTTTATGAATCTAAAAAGAAAAAGTATAGGTTTATAGTCAGAAAAATAAGTTACAAGTCGTTTTTGTAAAGGTAGTCATTTCAGTCGAAAGAACGACGTCTAGATGACCATTTTAGAAAACATACTTTCACTTTGAGTTTAACCATAATTTTTGGATATAGTTTCATGTTCATAATAAAAATCATTTTCTCAGAATAACAACTTTTAAATCAAAGTTTATCATAGTTTTTAATTAACTAACCCAAAACAGCCCGCGGTGTTACTACGACGGCGTAAATCCGGTTTTACGGTGTTTTTCGTATTTCCAGGTTTTAAATCATTAAGTTAGCATATCATATAGATATAGAACATGTGTTTAGTTTATTTTAAAAGTCAAATTAGAAGGATTAACTTTTGTTTGCGAACAAGTTTAGAATTAACTAAACTATGTTCTAGTGATTACAAGTTTAAACCTTCGAATAAGATAGCTTTATATGCATGAATCGAATGATGTTATGAACATCATTACTACCTTAAGTTTCTTGGATAAACCTACTGGAAAAGAGAAAAATGGATCTAGCTTCAATGGATCCTTGGATGGCTCGAAGTTCTTGAAGCAGAATCATGACACGAAAACAAGTTCAAGTAAGATCATCACTTGAAATAAGATTGTTATAGTTATAGAAATTGAACCAAAGTTTGAATATGATTATTACCTTGTATTAGAATTATAACCTACTATAAGAAACAAAGATTTCTCGAGGTTGGATGATCACCTTACAAGATTGCAAGTGAGCTAGCAAACTTGAAAGTATTCTTGATTTTATGAAACTAGAACTTTTGGAATTTATGAAGAACACTTAGAACTTGAAGATAGAACTTGAAAGAGATCAATTAGATGAAGAAAATTGAAGAATGAAAGTGTTTGTAGGTGTTTTTGGTCATTGGTGTATGGATTAGATATAAAAGATATGTTATTTTGTTTTCATGTAAATAAGTCATGAATGATTACTCATATTTTTGTAATTTTATGAGATATTTCATGCTAGTTGCCAAATGATGGTTCCCACATGTGTTAGGTGACTCACATGGGCTGCTAAGAGCTGATCATTGGAGTGTATATATCAATAGTACATACATCTAAAAGCTGTGTATTGTACGAGTACGAATACGGGTGCATACGAGTAGAATTGTTGATGAAACTGAACGAGGATGTAATTGTAAGCATTTTTGTTAAGTAGAAGTATTTTGATAAGTGTCTTGAAGTCTTTCAAAAGTGTATGAATATATATTAAAACACTACATGTATATACATTTTAACTGAGTCGTTAAGTCATCGTTAGTCGTTACATGTAAATGTTGTTTTGAAACCTTTAGGTTAACGATCTTGTTAAATGTTGTTAACCCAATGTTTATAATATCAAAAGAGATTTTAAATTATTATATTATCATGATATTATGATGTACGAATATCTCTTAATATGATATATATACATTAAATGTCGTTACAACGATAATCGTTAAATATATGTCTCGTTTCAAAATCATTAAGTTAGTAGTCTTGTTTTTACATATGTAGTTCATTGTTAATATAATTAATGATATGTTTACTTATCATAATATCATGTTAACTATATATATAACCATATATATGTCATCATATAGTTTTTACAAGTTTTAACGTTCGTGAATCACCGGTCAACTTGGGTGGTCAATTGTCTATATGAAACCTATTTCAATTAATCAAGTCTTAACAAGTTTGATTGCTTAACATGTTGGAAACATTTAATCATGTAAATATCAATCTCAATTAATATATATAAACATGGAAAAGTTCGGGTCACTACAGTAAACACCCTTTAAAAATCTGAATCTGAATATATTTTATTGTATTAGGGGAATAAGGGGTATATTTTAGCACCCTCTTTTTCTCACCGGTAGTACTATCACACTATCGTCCCTGTTTCCAATTTCCGATTACAACGGTACGAACTGTATGATTAATGTGCAAGGTACAACATATAACTATATGGCCAACCTCATTTGAGCTTTCGGGATCACACACATATACATCGAGAAGTCAAATAATATATATATAAGATGTATATATATTACTCAAGTAACAAAATATTAAATCGAAATTAATTCATTTAATATTCATATAAATAGTAAATGAAACGAAATTAATTAATTTACTATTCACATGAAAGCGACATGATAGAAATTATTAATTATAAGTTACATAATATACCCCTAAAGTATTTGAGAAATACGACTTTAAAAAAGAAAATTACAAAAGAAGTTAAAACGCGTAAATCATAAATACGACTTTCAAAAAGGAAAATATATCCGTGATCCAAATTGATTGATACTCTTTACTTTACTTCATATTATATATATGGACGAGATAATTGAAAAGAGAGGAAGTAAGAAAAAATAACATTGTTTCATACGGAGTATCATTTTGGATTCATAATATTAATCAAAGGTTGATTAATTCCATTGACGTTGTTTGAAGTGTAGTGTGGACTATCCTAAGAGACGGTCATACTTTTGATCGTAAGTTTCTCTCCGTCTCATCAATTTCTCCAAGAAAGGTATATCGTTAACTCCTCTTTTGTTTTATATTCATGACAATTATTATGCTGTAATTGGATCATTGGGATAAATTAATCGTGTGCATGTTTCATTAAATATATGAATATATATAATCTTGTAAATATTTTTATAAAATAATAAAAGATTATTATTTTAACTATCTGCTGCATTAATCTGAAATTGGTAAAAGTACACACGGTTTTCCAACAGTGGTATCAGAGCCGCTTTTACACCATCTTAATTGTCGCGTGATTTTCTTTAGATTTAGCTTTGTGGTAAATTGGTAACAGTCAAAAACTTTATGGTTTTGAAAGTCAACTTTGTTGATTACCTCATGACGCACGAATAAGATCTGAAAAAAATATCACTGTTATAAATTTTGAATTTATTTGTTATGGCTTGAATATTTATTATAATTGTTGATTGTTTTATTCCATGGTTATACACTTGCATTGTAACCATGGACAAGCCATATTTAAGTTTTAATAATGTAGTTATTAAAATTGTGATTGCACACATAGCTCATAATGCCCCGAGTCCCGACCTATGTATGATTGTTGATTACGGCAATATTATGTCATGTTGATTATTTGTATTATTAGAAAGACCATTTTGAAGCCAAAGTTGTATTATATTTATTTTTCATTTTCATAGTATTGTATTTAAGTTTATTTCAATTTGTAAAAGTACTAGTTTAGTTGTATTTTCAAATTTAAATAAATGTAACAAGATGAAGATTGAAGATAAAATACAACATGCTTTTGGATTAGAAGATGGCGAACAGGTCAAGTTGACAACGATGACGTTTGTCAAGTTTTCACTTGATTCTTGAATCAAATGGGAGCTACGATATTACCCTTAGTTTGACCTCTTGATCCCATGTCGGCTCATGGAATCAAGCATAGGATTTTTGAGCTAGGCTATGTGTGTGATGCATGGTATGGTTGTGTTTTTATTTTTACGCATTTATATTTAATTGTTGATTATAATATATGCTAAATTTTTTTGATGAAAACATCAAATAAAACTAGTAACGAGTTTCAAAGGTTAAAATTGATGATTTTAAAAAGTTAAACTCTAATGAGTTTAAAGTTAAATACTTTTTTTGAAACTCAAATAATATATATATATATATATATATATATATATATATATATATATATATATATATATATATATATATATATATATATATATATATATATATATATATATATATATGTGCGACATCTTTTAAAACTGTTTTAAAACGATACACGTTTGTGTATTTATTATTTTTATATCCTATAAATTAAATAAAAAATTAGATCACAAACATAATCGACATATACAATTGGAATTTTTTTTAACTAATAGTGTAGCGAATCTTGTGTGCATGCATTATTCGTTGGCACAAACTTTTTCGAAAATACCCGTCAAATTTAAGTCATGCCATCCAATAAGCTTGCAAACACTCATCGTTATTTTTCTGATCTAGTGAGACTAGGCTGAATTATAGCCACGAGGTGGATTTTCAGTTACGAGTGAGACTAGGCTAAATTTCCACTGTTTCTAAATTGGACGACTTAATCGTATTCACGGTGAGACCTGCGTTCGAGGCAAGGACGGGACAAACATGCCAATAGATAATAGTGGTTTGTTAGACTACATATATCTCAAGGTCCCATAAAGATATAAGAGTTTAACCTGTGATGCAATTGGTACTCGCTACCTACCAGTAGACTCTATAACTGCTAGCTGATCAACATATGTAGTTATGGAACCTCTATGTGGATCTTAGACTTTTGTAAATTAATTGTTTTTAAATATATTAAAACTTGGGTAATTAATTTATTAAAGTATTATATCGAAAAAACTAAAATTGAACCTTGTTCTTTTGTAGATGTCAAACAATCAAAATGTAAACCAAAACACCCTCCGTTCTTTGTTGGAGAAGGAGAAACTCAATGGTTCAAACTTCCTCGATTGGTACCGCAACCTGAGAATTGTTCTCAAATATGAAGGAAAGTTGAACAAAATTGAAGAACCCTTACCCGAAGCTCCTCCTGAGACAGCTACTGCTGCTCAAAAGAATGCTTATCAGAAGTTGTTTGATGAGCAAGAGAAGATACCTTTAATCATGCTTGCTAGTATGACTTCTGACCTCCAAAAGGAAATGGAAGATCGTACAGCATATGATATGATGACTGAGCTGAAAAATATGTTTCAGAAATAGGCTAGTCAAGAGTTATATGAAACTTATAAGCTTCTTCAAACATGTAAAATGGAGGAGGGTCAATCAGTGAGCTCTCATGTCTTGAAAATGAAAAGCTACATTGACCGATTGGAAAAACTTGGAACTACCTTGCCGCCTAACTTGGCTGTGAACACGGTTTTGGTTTCACTACCAAAATCATATCACCAATTTGTAATGAATTACAATATACAAGGTTGGGAGAAATCTCTGACAGAGGTGCACTAGATGCTCAAAACTGCTGAACAGGATATTCCATATAAGGTTTCCAATCCAGGTGTCCTGATGATTAGGGATGGTAAGGTGAAAAAGAATAAACCAAAAACTTGGGAAAAAGGAAAAGGCAAGTCAATTGCCAAGAAGAAAATTCCACCACCTCCCAAGAAAGAAAACCCAGTGAAAGACGTCGAATATTTCCACTGTGAAAAAGTTGGCCACTGGAGGGGGAATTGTCCTTCCTACCTATCTGAGTTGAGAAAAGGCAAAGCTGGCCAGACCAGCAAATCAGGTATATTTCATATACAGTTATATATACTTTTTCTAGTGATTCCTGGATTTTTGATACTGATTGTGGTACTCACATCTGTAACAATATGCAGGGAATGAGAAGAAGTAAGAGACTGAAGAAAGACACACTAGACTTAAGAGTGGGCAATGGGGCTCGAGCTGCTGTTGAAGCTATTGGCACCTATGAGCTTACTCTACCTAGTGGTCTTATTGTTTTGTTGGAACAATGTCATTATGCTCCTAGTATTACGAGAAATGTAATTTCAGTTTCTCTTTTGAAAGATGTTGGTTTTGAACTTACATTTACGAACTTTGGTATTTCAGTTTCTAAGAATAATGTATTTTATTTTAATGCTATTCCACGTGATGGTATTTTTGAAATTGATATGCATGGTATGATTTCAAATAATAATTCTGTATATACCTGTACTGCCAAATGATTCAAGCAAGACTTGAACAAGACCTATCTATGGTATTGTCGTCTTGGTCATATAAATCAACAATGCATTTCGAAACTCCAATCTGATGGGATTTTGGAATCAACTGGCTCTGAGTCATTTGATGTATGCGAGTCATGTTTATGTGGAAAGATGACAAAGGTTCCTTTCTCCGGTTTAGGTGAAAGAGCTAAAGATCTTTTAGGACTAATACATACTGATGTATGTGGCCCTTTTAGAACTATGTCTAGAAATGGTGAATCATACTTCGTTACATTTACTGATGATTATAGTAGATATGGTTATGTTTACTTGCTGAAACATAAACATGAAGTTTTTGAAACATTCAAAATCTTCCAAAATGAAGTAGAGAATCAACTTGAAAAGACCATTAAAGCCCTTCGCTCTGATCGGGGAGAGGAATATATGAGTCAAGAGTTTTTGGACCACCTGAAGAATCGTGGGATTGTCTTACAGTTCACTCCACCTTACACACCACAACACAATGGTGTGTCGGAGCGGAGGAATCGAACTTTACTTGATATGGTTCGATCTATGATGAGTCTAACTACTCTGCCGATGTCTTTTTGGGGTTATGCATTAGAGTCTGCTGCACGCATACTCAATATAGAAAAGACACCATATGAATTATGGCATGGAAAGAGTCCTAAGTTGTCTTATTTGAAAGTCTAGGGTTGTGAAGCATATGTGAAACGTGACACTTCAAACAAGTTAGAACCCAGAGGTATCAAATGTCACTTTGTGGGATACCCAAAGGAAAAAATGGGTTACTACTTTTACTACCAAGCTGAAAACAAAGTGTTTACTGCTCGGTTTGCTGAATTCTTTGAAAGAGATCTTCTCTTACAAGAAGTCAGTGGGAGTAGAGTAGATCTTGAAGAAATTCAAGAATCACAAAGTAACATACCTTCTGAAGGCACTAGCTAACCACACGTTGAAGCTGAACACACTGTAGGTGAGCCAGAACGTGTTGCACTAATACTTCGTAGATCTAGTAGAACTCTTCATCAACCTGAGAGGTTAAATCTTCTGATTAATTCAAATGAACCTCATCTAGGGGATTATGATGAACCCTCTAGCTATGGTGAAGCCATGTCAGATTCACAATCTGACAAATGGGGAGATGCTATGAAGGCAGAGATGCAGTCCATGAAAGATAATCAAGTATGAGACTTGATTGATCTTCCACCAAATTGCAAGACAGTGGGGTTTAAATGGGTCTTTAATAAGAAGGCTGACATGGATGGTAATGTAAATACTTTTAAGGCTCGTTTGGTGGCAAAAGGTTATACTCAAACTCAAGGAATTGATTATGAGGAAACTTTTTCACCAGTCGCGAGCATTAAATCAATTAGGATACTTATTGCCATAGATGTTTTTCATGATTATGAAATATGGCAAATGGATGTCAAAACCGCTTTCCTAAATGGCGATCTAAGCGAGGACGTATATATGGTTCAGCCGGAATGGTTTGTGAATCCTAAGCATCCTACTAAAGTATACAAGCTTCTAAAATCCATTTATGGATTAAAGCAAGCATCCAAGAGCTGGAATCTTAAGTTTGATCAGAAAATCAAAGAGTTTAGTTTTTCTCAAAACCAAGGTGAGCCTTGTGTTTACATTAGAGCTAGTGGGAGCAAAGTTGTCTTCTTGATCTTGTATGTTGATGACATACTACTTATTGGAAATGACATTTCAATTTTGCAAGATGTCAAATCTTGGCTTGGAAAATGTTTTGCCATGAAAGATCTTGGAGAAGCTAAATATATTCTAAGAATCAGGATCTATAGACAAAATCTTACGAAGATATAACATGCATAACTCCAAGCGCGGAGCATTGCCCATGCAAAAAGGCATAACCTTGAGCAAGTCTCAAAGTCCTATCACACCTGATGAGATAAGACGAATGAAATGTGTTCCGTTTGCTTCGGCTATAGGATCCATTATGTATGCCATGTTATGTACTAGACCTGATGTCTCGTTAGCTTTGAGTTTGACGAGTCGTTATCAACAGATGCCAGGTGAAGAACATTGGATTGCTGTTAAGAGCATTCTTAAATATTTGCGGAGAACTAAAGATATGTTCTTGGTTTATGGTGGTTTGGAAGAAGAGTTGAGTATTAGATGTTATACAGATGCTAGTTTCCAAACTGATCGATATGATTCTCGATCCCAGTCAGGGTATGTCTTTGTCATGAATGGCGGGGCAGTTGATTGGAGAAGCTCAAAGCAGAGCACAGTTGTACAGTCTAGAACGGAAGCAGAATACATTGCTGCCTCAGAAGCTGCTCAAGAAGCTGTCTGGATTAGGAAGTTTATTGCTGAACTCGGAGTAGTTCCCAGCATTGAATCCCCTATGGAAATGTACTGTGATAATTCAAGTGATATTATACTTGCGAAAGAATCACGTGTACGTAAAGGTAGCAGACACATTCTTCGAAAGTTTGACTACATTCAAGAAGTCGTTGAGAGGAATGATATTAGTATTCTTAAGGTTCATACAGATGATAATGTGGTTGACCCATTCACGAAGCCCATGACACACAACAAGCATGATGATCATGCTAGTAGTATTGGACTTCGTTATGCTGCCGATCTTTTTAATTTGTAATTTAGTATTTGGATATTTTTTGGAACATTAAGCAGTTTTATCTTAATGAATTGATATATAGTTGGTATGATCAGTTTTATTTATATCACTGTGTTCTATATTAACATGTTTAATCCATGAATAATTGTTGATTATTCAAAATCTCCATAATCGGTTATGTTATGGGAATAACATGAATTAAGATTAATGTGAAATTTTGGTTATATTCATTGATAATGAATAGTTAACTTGTTGAGACCAAAATTCATATGTATTCATTGATGATGAATATTGGAATGACCCAACCATGAGATGTCACTACATGGATCGTAGTCAGTAGTGAATCTTTTAGTGATTATGTCTTTGTGTCCTTAGACTTGAGATGCACGCCCGTCTTGATGAGTGTAGCATTGTATTTTGATATGGTTGAACGCTGTCCTGAATAAGGCTGTTATAAAGGCCATTATTGGGTAAAATGTAAAGCTCGTGATAGACACGTGTATGCAATATAGGATTTATTCCTCCAAAGTGTTTGGAGTTAGATACTTTTTGAGCTCCTCGATGAATGAATAAGATATTTGTGTGGCCGCACCCAGATGTAATTAAGATGATACTTAATTAATTTGGTGATCTAATTTAGTTATAAGATCGAGAAACAAAATTGTTAAACAAATGAGAATGACCGATGATCCATATCTCAAGTTTAACTAAAGTATCTGAAACAAAAGGATGAATGACATTTAAAACTTACCATAAACAGTTTCGAGAAACTACCCTCACATGAATTTGGGGACAATGACGTGTTGCTAGATGCTTACCATTGTTTGTATAGTTACTTGGAATTGTGCCATGCACAAGTGGGAGTCTGTAGGATTAATGTGCAAGGTACAACATATAACTATATGGCCAACCTCATTTGAGCCTTCGAGGTCACACACATATACACCGAGAAGTCAAATAAAATATATATAAGATGTATATATATTACTCAAGTAACAAAATAGTAAATCGAAATTAATTCATTTACTATTCATATGAATAGTAAATAAAATGAAATTAATTAATTTACTATTCACATGAAAGCGACATGATAGAAATTATTAATTATAAGTTATATAATATACCCCTAAAGTATTTGAGAAATACGACTTTGAAAAAGAAAATTACAAAAGAAGTTAAAATGTGTAAATCATAAATACGACTTTTAAAAAGGAAAATATATCCGTGATCCAAATTGATTGATATTCTTTACTTTACTTCATATTATATATATGGACGAGAGAATTGAAAAGAGAGGAAGTAAGAAAAAATAACATTGTTTCATACGGAGTATCATTTTGGATTCATAATATTAATCAAAGGTTGATTAATTATTACTTGGGTTTGGACTAGCATCCATTGACATTGTTTGAAGTGTAGTGTGGACTATCCTAAGAGACGGTCATACTTTTAATCGTAAGTTTCTCTCCGTCTCATCAATTTCTCTAAGAAAGGTATATCATTAACTCCTCTTTTGTTTTATATTCATGACAATTATTATGGTGTAATTGGATCATTGGGATAAATTAATCGTGTGCATGTTTCATTAAATTTATGAATATATATAATCTTGTAAATGTTTTTATAAAATAATAAAAGATTATTATTTTAACTATCTGCTGCGTTAATCTGAAATTGGTAAAAGTACACACGGTTTTCCAACACGAACCTCATCTGATAATTTTTCAATTATATATGCTCCATGTTTAATCTCTAATTATGCATTGAAAATGAACTTAGGCTGTAGTGATTCTGCTTTTTATTTTCTTCACCAGTTTTTTGTTTTTTTAATCCATTTTGAGTAATGCTTGCGCCAAAATGAAATGTCCCGTTCATATCGATTTATAAACGTTCCATATTAATTGATTTCGTTGCGAGGTTTTAACCTCTATATGAGACGTTTTTCAAAGACTGTATTCGATTTTAAAACAAACCATAACCTTTATTTTATCGATAAAGGTTTAAAAATATTACGACGATTATCAAATAATGATAATCTAAAATATAGCGTTTTCACACGATTATTACATAATGGTTTACAATAATATTACACATCAATTTAAGTCTTCGAATGCAGTTTTTAAACAATATTATACAAGCATGCTGACTCCAACTCTTGTCCATAAATTAGCATGCAACATTGGAAGCTCTTAATAATCACCTGAGAATAAACATGCTTTAAACGTCAACAAAAATGTTGGTGAGTTATAGGTTTAACCTACATATTTATCAAATCGTAATAATAGACCACAAGATTTCATATTTCCATTTCTCATAAACAACATGCAATCTGCATAAAAATCATTCATATGATGAACATCTGGTAACCGACCTTAACAGGATGCATATAGAATATCCCAATCATTCCGGGACTCTCATCGGACATGATAAATCGAAGTACTAAAGCATCCGTAACTCGGATGAGGCTTGTTGGGCAAAATAGATCTATCTTTAGGATTCGCGTCAATTGGTGGCAATTATAATAAACACCAATTCTTAGGCTACCAAGCTAAAAAGGGGCATATTTGGTTTGATAATTCAACATAGAATGTAATTTTGATCACTTGTGTCTATTTTGTAAAACATTTATAAAACTGCATGTATTCTCATCCCAAAAATAATAGATTTTAAAAGTGGGACTATAACTCACTTTCACATATTTTTACTTCGTCGGGAAGTAAGACTTGGCCACTGGTCGATTCATGAACCTATAACAAATATGTACATATATATATCAAAGTATGTTCAAAATATATTTACAACATTTTTAATACGTTTTACTATTTTAAGTTTATTAAGTCAGCTGTCCTCGTTAGTAACCTACAACTAGTTGTCCACAGTTAGATGTACAGAAATAAATCGATATATATATTATCTTGAATCAATCCACGACTCAGTGTATACACGTCTCAGGCTAGATCACAACTCAAAGTATATATATTTTTGGAATCAACCTCAACCCTGTATAGCTAACTCTAACATTACTGCATATAGAGTGTCTATGGTTGTTCCAAATAATATATATACATGGGTTGATATGATATGTCAAAACATTTGCATACGTGTCTATGGTATCCCAAGATTACATAATATATTAGAATACATGTATAACACAATATGAGTTAGCTAGGATATGATTAATATAGATTTGTTACCAATTTTCACGTAGTTACAACAAGCAAAAAATATCCAATCTTGTTTTACCCATAACTTCTTCGTTTTAAATCCGTTTTGAGTGATTTAAGTTGCTATGGTTTCATATTGAACTTAAGTTTATGAATCTAAATAGAAAAAGTATAAGTTTATAGTCGAAAATATAGGTTACAAGTTGTTTTTGTAAAGGTAGTCATTTCAGTCGAAAGAACGACGTCTAGATGACCATTTTGGAAAACATACTTCCACTTTGAGTTTAACCATAATTTTTGGATATAGTTTCTTGTTCATAAGAAAAATCATTTTCCCAGAAGAACAACTTTTAAATCAAAGTTTATCATAGTTTTTAATTAACTAACCCAAAACAGCCCTCGGTGTTACTACGACGGCGTATATCCGGTTTTACGGTGTTTTTCGTGTTTTCAGGTTTTAAATCATTAAGTTAGCATATCATATAGATATAGAACATGTATTTAGTTGATTTTAAAATTCAAGTTAGAAGGATTAACTTTTGTTTGCGAACAAGTTTAGAATTAACTAAACTATGTTCTAGTGATTACAAGTTTAAACCTTCGAATAAGGTAGTTTTATATATATGAATCGAATGATGTTATGAACATCATTACTACCTCAAGTTTAGTAGGTAAACCTACTGGAAATGATGAAAAACTAACTTGAGCTTCAAAGGATCTTTGATGGCTTGCAAGTTCTTGAAATAGAATCATGACACAAAAACAAGTTCAAGTAAGATTATTACTCGAATTAAGATAGTTATAGTTATAGAAATTGAATCAATGCTTGAATATGAATATTACCTTGATTTAGAAAGATAACCTACTGTAAATAACAAAGGTTTCTTGATCTTACATGATTGCTTGGAATGGATTAGGAAACTTGGAAGTAAACTTGTAAACTTGGAAGTGTTTTTGATGTGTTCTTGAGTAATTGTTTTTATGATGATTATAGGTAATAACCAAAGCTTGTATTTGTTGATTTTTGCTAGAAAAATAGTAACTTAGACATTCATGGAAGAGTGTGTGTGTTTTGAGAGAGAATTGGGAAGAAAATTGGAAGTGAAATGGAGTAGGTGGCGAGTGGTGAAGGTGAGTGGGGTTAAAAGGAGTTCTTGTTTTTGTTTCCTTGCTCATAAGTCATGCTAGATGTTAAATGATGGTTCTCACATGGTTAGGTGACTCACATGGGCTGCTAAGAGCTAATCATTGGAGTGTATATACCAATAGTAAATACATTTAGAAGCTGTGTATTGTACAAGTACAAATACGAGTGCATACGAGTAGAATTGTTGATGAAAATGAATGAGGATGTAATCGCAAGCATTTTTGTTAAGTAGAAGTACTTTGATATGTGTCTTGAAGTCTTTCAAAAGTGTACTAATACATCTAAATACACTACATGTATATACATTTTAACTGAGTCGTTAAGTCATCGTTAGTCGTTACATGTAAATGTTGTTTTGAAACCTTTAAGTTAACGATCTTGTTAAATGTTGTTAACATATTGTTTATTATATCTAATGAGATGTTAAATTATTACATTATCATGATTTAATGATGTATTAATATATCTTAATATGATATATATACAGTTAAATGTCGTTACAACGATAATCGTTACATATATGTCTCGTTTCGAAATCCTTAAGTTAGTAGTCTTGTTTTTACATATGTAGTTCATTGTTAATATAGTTAATGATATGTTTACTTATCATTTAACATGTTTATATATAGTGTATCAATATCTTAAAATGATTCATATGTAATTAGTAAGACGTTGTTATAACGATAATCGTTATATATACCGTTTTCAAGTTTCTTAATTCAATAGTCTCATTTTTATGTATATAACTCATTGTTAAAATACTTAATGAGGTACATACTTATCATAATATCATGATAACTATATATATATCCATATGTATGTCATCATATAGTTTTTACAAGTTTTAACGTTCGTGAATCGCCGGTCAACTTGGGTGGTCAATTGTTTACATGAAACTCATTTCAAATAATCAAGTCTTAACAAGTTTGATTGCTTAACATGTTGAAAACATTTAATCATGCAAATATATTTTTCAATTAATATATAATCATGGAAAAGTTCGAGTCACTACAGTACCTACCCGTTAAATAAATTTCGTCCCGAAATTTTAAGCAGTTGGAGGTGTTGATGTATCTTCCGGAAATAGGTGCGGGTATTTCTTCTTCATCTGATCTTCTCGTTCCCAGGTGAACTCGGGTCCTCTATGAGCATTCCATCGAACCTTAACAATTGGTATCTTGTTTTGCTTAAGTCTTTTAACGATCCATTATTTTGACGGGTTCTTCAATGAATTGTAGTTTTTCGTTAATTGTAATCTCGTCTAATGGAATGGTGAGATCTTCTTTAGCAAAATATTTCTTCAAATTTGAGACATGAAAAGTATTATGTACCCCGGCGAGTTGTTGCGGTAAGACAAGTTGGTAAGCTACTGGTCCGACACGATCTATAATCTTGAATGGTCCAATGTACCTTGGATTTAGTTTCCCCCATTTACCAAATCGAACAACGCCTTTCCAAGGTGAAACCTTAAGCATGACCATCTCTCCAATCTCAAATTCTATATCTTTTCTTTTAATGTCCGCATAGCTCTTTTGTCGACTTTGGGCAGTTTTCAATCGTTGTTGAATTTGGATGATCTTCTCGGTAGTTTCTTGAATTATCTCTGGACCCGTAATCTGTCTATCCCCCACTTCACTCCAACAAATCAGAGACCTGCACTTTCTACCATAAAGTGCTTCAAACGGCGCCATCTCAATACTCGAATGGTAACTGTTGTTGTAGGAAAATTCTGCTAACGGTAGATGTCGATCCCAACTGTTTCCGAAATTAATAACACATGCTCGTAGCATGTCTTCAAGGGTCTGTATCGTCCTTTCACTTTGCCCATCAGTTTGTAGATGATAGGCAGTACTCATGTCTAGACGAGTTCCCAATGCTTACAGCAATGTCTGCCAAAATCTTGAAACAAATCTGCCATCCCTATCTGAGATAATAAAGACTGGTATTCCATGTCTGGAGACAACTTCCTTCAAGTATAAACGCACCAATTTTTCCATTTTATCATCTTCTCTCATTGGCAGAAAGTGTGCTGACTTGGTGAGACGATCGACTATTACCCAAATAGTATCATAACCACTTGTAGTCCTTGGAAATTTAGTGATGAAATCCATGGTAATATTTTCCCATTTCCATTCCGAGATTTCAGGTTGTTGAAGTAGACCTGATGGTTTCTGATGCTCAGCTTTGACCTTAGAACACGTCAAACATTCTCCTACGTATTTAGCAACATCGGCTTTCATACCCGGCCACCAAAAATGTTTCTTGAGATCCTTGTACATCTTCCCCGTTCCAGGATGTATTGAGTATCTAGTTTTATGAGCTTCTCTAAGTACCATTTCTCTCATATCTCTAAATTTTGGTACCCAAATCCTTTCAGCCCTATACCGGGTTCCGTCTTCCCGTATATTAAGATGATTCTCCGATCCTTTGGATATTTCATCCTTTAAATTTCCTTCTTTTAAAACTCCTTGTTGCGCCTCCTTTATTTGAGTAGTAAGGTTAGTATGAATAATTATATTCATAGCTTTTACCCGTATAGGTTCTCTCTCCTTTCTACTCAAAGCGTCGGCTACCACATTCGCCGTTCCCGGGTGGTAACGAATCTCAAAGTCGTAATCATTCAACAATTCAATCCACCTACGCCGCCTCATGTTCAGTTATTTCTAATTAAATATGTGTTGGAGACTTTTGTGGTCGGTATATATAATACTTTTGACCCGATATAAGTAGTGCCTCCAAGTCTTTAATGCAAAAACAACGGCGCCCAATTCCAAATCATGAGTCGTATAATTTTTCTCGTGAATCTTCAATTGTCTGGATGCATAAGCAATTACCTTCGTTCGTTGCATTAATACACAACCGAAGCCTTGCTTTAAGGCATCACAATATATCACAAAATCATCATTCCCTTCAGGCAATGACAATATAGGTGCCGTAGTTAACTTTTTCTTCAACAATTGAAACGCTTTCTCCTGCTCATCCTTCCATTCAAATTTCTTCCCTTTATGCGTTAATGCAGTCAAGGGTTTTGCTATTTTGGAAAAATCTTGGATGAACCTTCTGTAGTAACCAACCAGTCCTAAAAATTGGCGTATATGCTTCGGAGTTTTCGGGGTTTCCCACTTTTCAACGGTTTCAATCTTTGCCGGATCCACTTGAATGCCTTCTTTGTTCACTATGTGACCGAGAAATTGAACTTCTTCCAACCAAAATGCACACTTTGAAAACTTAGCGCACAATTTTTCTTTCCTCAACAACTCTAGCACTTTTCTCAAATGTTCTTCGTGCTCTTGATCATTCTTTGAGTAAATAAGTATGTCATCGATGAAAACAATGACAAACTTGTCAAGGTATGGTCCATACACTCGGTTCATGAGGTCCATGAACACAGCTGGTGCGTTAGTCAACCCAAACGGCATAACCATAAACTCATAATGACCATAACGCATTCTGAAAGCAGTCTTCGGAATATCATCCTCCTTCACCCGCATTTGATGATACCCGGAACGTAAATCAATCTTCGAATAAACTGACGAGCCTTGTAGTTGATCAAATAAGTCGTCAATTCTCGGTAGTGGATAACGGTTCTTGATGGTAAGTTTGTTCAACTCTCGGTAGTCGATACACAACCTGAATGTACCATCCTTCTTTTTGACAAACAAAACAGGAGCTCCCCATGGTGATGTACTTGGTCGTATGAAACCACGTTCTAAATGTTCTTGTAGTTGGCTTTAGAGTTCCTTCATTTCGCTGGGTGCGAGTCTGTATGGAGCACGAGCTATTGGTGCAGCTCCTGGTACAAGATCTATTTGAAATTCAACGGATCGGTGTGGAGGTAGTCCCGGTAATTCTTTCGAAAATACATCGGAAATTCTTTTGCGACGAGAACATCATTGATGTTCTTTTCTTCGGTTTGTACTTTCTCGACATGTGCTAAAACAGCATAGCAACATTTTCTTATTAGCTTTTGCGCCTTCAAATTACTAATAAGATTTAGCTTTGCGTTGCTCTTTTCTCCGTACACCATTAAGGGTTTTCCTTCTTCTCGTACAATGCAAATTGCATTTTTGTAACATACGATCTCTGCTCTCTCCTTTTTCAACCAGTCAATGCCAATTATCATATCAAAACTCCCTAACTCTACTGGTATCAAATCAATCTTAAACGTTTCGCTAACCAGTTTAATTTCTCGATTCCGACATATTTTATCTGCCGAAAATAATTTACCGTTTGCTAATTCGAGTAAAAATTTATTATTCATAGAAGTCAATGGACCACTTAATTTAGCATAAAAATCTCTACTCATATAGCTTCTATCCGCACCCGAATCAAATAAAACATAAGCAGGTTTTTTATCAATAAGAAACGTACCCGTAACAAGCTCTGGGTCTTCCTGCGCTTCTTCCGCATTAATGTTAAAAACTCTCCCACGGCTTTGCCCATTATTATTTCCCTGGTTTGGGCAAGTTGTTTTGTGGTGGCCCTTCTTTCTGCATCCGAAACAAATAATGTGGGCAATATTTGTTCTTTTAGTCACTGGTCCGAATGCTTCACACTTCGTTGCAGCATGACCCTTCCTATTATATTTGGTACATACTACTTCACAAAATTTACCCGGATGATATCCTTCACACCTATAGCATGGAATTTTCTGATTGTTGTTGTCATTGTTGTTATTGAGATTGCTATTGGGATTGATGTAGTTGTTATTGTTGTTGGGACATTTGGTGAAGTTATTGTTGTTGGGACGCTTGTTGTAGTTGTTGTTGGGATTGCGATTATTGTTGTTGCGATTGATGTTGCGGTTGTTGGGATAGTTATTGCGATTGTGGTTGTGATTATTGTTGTTGTTGTATGGGTAACTCTTGTCACTGTTTTCCTCCTACTTTCTCTTAACTTGTTTCGTGTTGGCCTCTTCGGCTGCCTGTTCTTTAATCCTTCTCTCAATCTGATTTATGAGTTTGTGAGTCATTCGACTTGCCTTTTGTATGGAGGCGGGCTCGTGTGAACTCACATCTTCTTGAATTCTTTCTGGTAACCCTTTTACAAATGCGTCAATCTTCTCCTCTTCATCTTCGAACGCTCTTGGACACAATAGGCTCAACTCCATGAATCATCGTTCGTACGTGGTGATGTCTAAATCTTGCGTTCGTAATCCTCTAAGCTCTACCTTAAGCTTATTGACCTCGTTTCTGGGACGATACTGCTCGTTCATCAAGTGCTTGAATGCTGACCATGGTAGTACGTAAGCAGCATCTTGTCTCACCTGCTCGAGATAGGTGTTCCACCATGTTAACACAGTACCTGTGAAGGTATGCATAGTGTACTTTACTTTGTCTTCTTCAGTACATTTACTTATGGCAAACACCGATTCAACCTTTTCGGTCCACCGTTTCAATCCGATTGGACCCTCGGTTCCACCGAATTCTAAAGGTTTGCATGCAGTGAATTCTTTGTAGGAGCATCCTACACGAGTTCTCGTGGAATTTGTTCCACTGCTAGAACCAGAGTTATTGTTGTTATTTTGCATTGCGGCTTGCACCGCAGCTATGTTTGCAGCAAGGAAAACACGGAAGTCTTCCTCGCTCATGTTCAAGTTCTGACGAGTAGTCGGTGCCATTTCCTTAAAAAATAGCCAAAAGAATTAAGTTAATCATATAGAATATTAAGAGTAGTCAATAGTATTTCGTAACATAATATGAACTTATTTATAAAAGCTTTTTTTTCATATTAGCATTTTATAGTTTTAATTCGGGTAGTACCTACCCGTTAAGTTCATACTTAGTAGCTAATATACAATTCAACTACTACAAATCTATATGAAAAACTGATTACAATAATATTTCACATTCAAACTTATATACAATATTTTGCAAACTTAAAATACCGCTATTTTACATATAGCATGAAATATAGCACATAAATACTTTGCTACTCGGCAGCTATAAAAGCAATTCTAGTTAATACGTAAGTTGTTCAGCAAAAAAAATAAAGACACGTAATTCATAAGTCCAGAAACAAGTCATGTATTCTGGTTTTACTAAGACGACTTCCCATCCTTGATCTTGTGGAAAGTAACCATTATGACCATTGGCTAGGTAGCATGTTATAATGTCGTCAAAAGGACGAGGGTTTCGTAATGTCCAACAGCCCCGTAATAATCTAAAAACCTTGTTTATCACCCCAACTACTGAATCTGTCACCTGTGGGAATGTTTCATTTAATAGTTGTAATCCGATGTTCTTTTTCTCACTTTGGTGAGAAGCGAACATCACTAACCCGTAAGTATAACATGCTTCTTTATGTTGCATGTTAGAAGCTCTTTCTAACTCATGAAATCCTATGTTGGGATATGTTGAGTCAAAATAGGTTCTTAACCCGTAGCGTAAAATTGCATTTGGGTTCCCCGCATTTAACGCTTTAAAGAAAACACAGCGTAACTTACGGTCTCCCCAATGCGATATACCCCACCTATCAAAGGAAAGCCTTTTATAAACTAATGCATTTCTGGAAAGTCTTTCAAATGTTTGACAAGTTAATTTCACCATAACTAAATGTGCTGATGAATTCTGACCGACTCTAGACAAGATTTCCTCAATCATATCCTCTGATAGGTCTTCTAAAATATTCGGTTGTCTACCCTTAACGTCCATTTTGTTTTTATACTGTAAAATAGACAAGGATTAGTTTAGTAAAAGATAATTAACAAATAATACAAACAATTTTTACATAGAACATAAAAGTACAAGCACACTACAATACATATAATACACAACATAATTACAACCCTCTAATCTGAATCACTGGTTTCTTCTTCTTCGGACTTGGTTCGTTTTCCTAATTTTCTAGGGATATATGGTGTTCCTCTAATACGAGCCGTTGTTTTCCACAATGGTTTAGAAAAACCTGGTGGTTTAGAGGTTCCCGGGTTATTGTTACATTTTAGGAAATACGGATGTTGCCGATACATATAAAGTTCATCGGGGTTGGAATCAGGTTTCTCCATTTTTATACCTTTTCCCCTATTATTTTCTTTTGCTTTATTAAATTGGGTCAAGGTAATTTCTATAACATCATCGGAATCCTCATCGGGATCCAATTCATTGGAAAATTGGTAATCTTCCCAATATTTTGCTTCTTTGGCGGAAACACCATTGACCATTTTTAACTTTGGTCCGTTGGTTGAGGATTTTCTTTTATTTAATCAATTTACTGTAGGTATCAATATTTTTTTCCTCCGGAACCTCTTCTTCTTCCGGTTCCTCCTCTTCCGGTTCCTCTTCTTCCGGTTCCTCCTCTTTCGGTTCCTCTTCGGGAATTTGTGAATCTTCCCAAAGTATATTCGACTCTTCATTATTATTAGGTGAGTCGATGGGATTTGTACTAGAGGTAGACATCTATCACACAATATCAAACACGTTAAGAGATTAATATATTTGCATGTTAATAATATATAGTTTCCAACAAAAAATGTTAAGCAATCGTTTTTGAAGAAAAACACGGTCGAAGTCCAGACTCACTAATGCATCCTAACAAACTCGGTAAGACACACTAATGCAAAAATTCTGGTTCTCTAAGAACAACGCTCGGATACCAACTGAAATGTCCCGTTCATATAGATTTATAAATGTTCCATATTAATTGATTTCGTTGCGAGGTTTTGACCTCTATATGAGATGTTTTTCAAAGACTGCATTCGATTTTAAAACAAACCATAACCTTTATTTTATCGATAAAGGTTTAAAAATATTACGACGATTATCAAATAATGATAATCTAAAATATAGCGTTTTCACACGATTATTACATAATGGTTTACAATAATATTACACATCAATTTAAGTCTTCGAATGCAGTTTTTAAACAATATTATACAAGCATGCTGACTCCAACTCTTGTCCATAAATTAGCATGCAATAGCGGAAACTCTTAATAATCACCTGAGAATAAACATGCTTTAAACGCCAACAAAAATGTTGGTGAGTTATAGGTTTAACCTACATATTTATCAAATCGTAATAATAGACCACAAGATTTCATATTTCCAATTCTCATAAACAACATGCAATCTGCATAAAAATCATTCATATGATGAACACCTGGTAACCGACCTTAACAGGATGCATATAGAATATCCTCATCATTCCGGGACTCTCATCGGACATGATAAATCGAAGTACTAAAGCATCCGTAACTCGGATGAGGCTTGTTGGGCCAAATAGATCTATCTTTAGGATTCGCGTCAATTGGTGGCAATTATAATAAACACCAATTCTTAGGCTACCAAGCTAAAAAGGGGCATATTCGGTTCGATAATTCAACATAGAATGTAATTTTGATCACTTGTGTCTATTTTGTAAAACATTTATAAAACTGCATGTATTCTCATCCTAAAAATAATAGATTTTAAAAGTGGGACTATAACTCACTTTCACAGATTTTTACTTCGTCGGGAAGTAAGACTTGGCCACTGGTCGATTCACGAACCTATAACAAATATGTACATATATATCAAAGTATTTATATATTTACAACATTTTTAATACGTTTTACATTTTAAGTTTATTAAGTCAGCTGTCCTCGTTAGTAACCTACAACTAGTTGTCCACAGTTAGATGTACAGAAATAAATCGATATATATTATCTTGAATCAATCCACGACTCAGTGTATACATGTCTCAGGCTAGATCACAACTCAAAGTATATATATTTTTGGAATCAACCTCAACCCTGTATAGCTAACTCCAACATTACTGCATATAGAGTGTCTATGGTTGTTCCAAATAATATATATACATGGGTCGATATGATATGTCAAAACATTTGCATACGTGTCTATGGTATCCCAAGATTACATAATATATTAGAATACATGTATAATACAATATGAGTTAGCTAGGATATGATTAATATAGATTTGTTACCAATTTTCACGTAGTTACAACAAGCAAAAAATATCCAATCTTGTTTTACCCATAACTTCTTCGTTTTAAATCCGTTTTGAGTGATTCAAGTTGCTATGGGTTCATATTGAATTTAAGTTTATGAATCTAAACAAAAAAAGTATAAGTTTATACTCGAAAATACAGGTTACAAGTCATTTTTGTAAAGGTAGTCATTTCAGTCGAAAGAACGACGTCTAGATGACTATTTTGGAAAACATACTTCCACTTTGAGTTTAACCATGATTTTTGGATATAGTTTCATGTTTATAAGAAAAATCATTTTCCCAGAAGAACAACTTTTAAATCAAAGTTTATCATAGTTTTTAATTAACTAACCCAAAACAGCCCGCGGTGTTACTACGACGGCGTATATCCGGTTTTACGGTGTTTTTTGTGTTTTCAGGTTTTAAATCATTAAGTTAGCATATCATATAGATATAGAACATGTGTTTAGTTGATTTTAAAAGTTAAGTTAGAAGGATTAACTTTTGTTTGCGAACAAGTTTAGAATTAACTAAACTATGTTCTAGTGATTACAAGTTTAAACCTTCGAATAAGGTAGTTTTATATATATGAATCGAATGATGTTATGAACATCATTACTACCTTAAGTTTAGTAGGTAAACCTACTGGAAATGATGAAAAAATAACTTGAGCTTCAAAGGATCTTTGATGGCTTGGAAGTTCTTGAAATAGAATCATGACACAAAAACAAGTTCAAGTAAGATTATTACTCGAATTAAGATAGTTATAGTTATAGAAATTGAATCAAAGCTTGAATATGAATATTATCTTGATTTAGAAAGATAACCTACTGTAAATAACAAAGGTTTCTTGATCTTAGATGATTGCTTGGAATGGATTAGGAAACTTAAAAGTAAACTTGTAAACTTGGAAGTGTTCTTGATGTGTTCTTGAGTAATTGTTTTTATGATGATTATAGGTAATAACCAAAGCTTGTATTTGATTATTTTTGCTAGAAAAATAGTAACTTAGACGTTCATGGAAGAGTGTGTGTGTTTTGAGAAAGAATTGGGAAGAAAATTGGAAGTGAAATGGAGTAGATGGTGAGTGGTGAAGGTGAGTGGGGTTAAAAGGAGTTCTTGTTTTTGTTTCCTTGATCATAAGTCATGCTAGATGTTAAATGATGGTTCCCACATGGTTAGGTGACTCACATGAGCTGCTAAGAGCTGATCATTAGAGTGTATATACCAATAGTAAATACATTTAGAAGCTGTGTATTGTACAAGTACAAAAACGAGTGCATACGAGTAGAATTGTGGATGAAAATGAATGAGGATGTAATCGCAAGCATTTATGTTAAGTAGAAGTACTTTGATATGTGTCTTTAAGTCTTTCAAAAGTGTACTAATACATCTAAATACACTACATGTATATACATTTTAACTGAGTTGTTAAGTCATCGTTAGTCGTTACATGTAAATGTTGTTTTGAAACCTTTAAGTTAACGATCTTGTTAAATGTTGTTAACACATTGTTTATTATATCTAATGAGATGTTAAATTATTACATTATCATGATTTAATGATGTATTAATATATCTTAATATGATATATATACAGTTAAATGTCGTTACAACGATAATCGTTACATATATGTCTCGTTTCGAAATCCTTAAGTTAGTAGTCTTGTTTTTACATATGTAGTTCATTGTTATTATACTTAATGATATGTTTACTTATCATTTAACATGTTTATATATAGTGTATCAATATCTTAAAATGATTCATATGTAATTAGTAAGACGTTGTTATAATGATAATCATTATATATACCGTTTTCAAGTTTCTTAATTCAATAGTCTCATTTTTATGTATATAACTCATTGTTAAAATACTTAATGAGGTACATACTTATCATAATATCATGATAACTATATATATATATATATATATACATATATATATATATATATATATATATATATATATACATATATATATATATATATATATACATATATATATATATATATATATATATATATATATATATATATATATATATATATATATATATATATTCGTGAATCGCCGGTCAACTTGGGTGGTTAATTTTCTACATGAAACTCATTTCAAATAATCAAGTCTTAACAAGTTTGATTGCTTAACATGTTGGAAACATTTAATCATGCAAATATAGTTTTCAATTAATATATAATCATTGAAAAGTTTGGGTCACTACACAAAACCCTAATTATGCTCTTAATTTTAATTGCATGTAAACTCTGAGCTTATGATTTCACCTACAACTTAAGTACTTCTATCGATCACCTATTAACGCTTTGTTATTTAATTTCATTATGTATAATGATGATCTGACAGATTAATCTGTAAATATAGTGAACTGATGTCATGTACCCATGTATGTATACTCTATTCAAATCTTTCACCTACATTGTTTGTAAATATGTTTGTAGATGAGTTCTAATAGAGGATTTCGTCAGTCTAACAAAGGAAAAACTATAGCAAGTGGTTCATACATTAATGTTGATCAGTTAAACCAGGGGGTTGATGATGTGAATCTCGATTCCAGTCAGGATGATCATGATTGGGAGGTTAAATCTAAGAAAAATAAAAATAAATATGGAAACGGCGCTGCTTCTAAACAGTATCAGGCTCCTAAAGCAAATGTTTGGGGTCAACCTGAAGGTCAGAGAGCCTGTGGCCGTGGAAATAGGCAAGTTACGGCTCAAAACAATGCTAGGGGACAACAAACTGGTGGTAGAGGTGGTGGTAGTAATTACAATGCCGCCTCAAATGCGATTCCACCACCACTGCAGAGTGGGTGGAACTGGAATTCGAGGCCAGCTAATGCGTGGCAGCTGGGTAATGATGTAGGGGGGAGGGCTAACGTGCCTGTTCCTCCACCAGAAGAAGATGATAATGACATCAAGGAACTTGAGGAATCGGATGATGAACTTCATAGTGATGAGTATGAGGATGAAGATGATTCGGATGAAAATGAATCCAATGAAGAGCCGAAAAGCCATATGGAGAGAAAGAAGAATAGGTGGTATTTTCACTTTTTTGAGACTTTAGATACATTGACATTAGACCAGATCAATGAACCAACTAAGCCGTGGCATTGTCCGACTTGTCATAATGGTCCAGGTGCTATTAAGTGGTATGACGGCCTACAATAGCTTGTGACACATGCTAAAACAGAAGGTTCCAAACGGGTAAAAATTCATCGAGAGCTTGCTGAAATTCTGGAAGAAGAGTGACGATGTGATGACCCGGGAATTTCCGACCAAATTTAAAACTTAATATTATTTGATTTCGATACGATAAGCAAAGTCTGTAATGTTGAGTCTCAAAATGTGACGACTCCGTCAAAACACTTAACGGCTCCGTCACTTGGTCCCACAGCTTGATCGAAACTCTATATGAATTTAATAAAACAACCTTGCATTCTTTATTTAAAAATGATTTCCTATAAAGGAGATCTACTAAAATGTATAAGTTTAGAAAAACCATACAATAATACTTTAACCAAAAGTTGACCCAAAACAAAGTCAACAAACAACCACTATTTAATGTAACAAAAATAGAATGCAAGTTAATGTTTAACAAAAGCTGCCATCGTAAATATGCAGACTCTCTAAGCACAACGGAAGCATTCAATCATGAACCTGAGAATAAAACATGCGAGTAACTGTCAACAAAAATGTTGAGTGAATTATAGGTTTAATATTGCAAACAATATTTAATTTAAACAATAAAAATTTGTGTTTGAAAACATAAAAACTCCTTTCTGAACCTCAAAATTATATGCTAGAAAACATATAATAAAACATTATTCCATTTTCCGTGAGCCACCTGGTAACCACTTAACCCTTTATTTACCCTTGCCAAACACAATAAATAATATACACCGAACAAGTGTATCTACAACTAAATACGAAGTACTAAACATTCCGATAACAAATTGCCAGCGCGACTAGCTCGAAATGGGGTTGTCAAACCCGATAGATCTATCCATAGGATTCGCGTTCACCAGTAGAAACCAGTGATTACAGTTACCAGACTAGGGAATATTTTTGTTCAACTCACAATGAATAATTTAAACCAACTTCCACTTGTCCAAAATATAAAATAAATTGCATGTATTCTCATCCCAAAAGATTTAAATAGAAAAATGGGACTATAACTCACCTTAAATAGCAACTGAAGAAATCTCACAAACAAGCGAACAGCAAGTAAAGTAAAGTGACCAAGAAAGATCACAACGCCGACCTATAAATAAAGCAGGTCGAAATAAATAACTAACTTAGGTCAAGTCTTAGTATGATAGCTATTGTACATGTTGCAAGTAGACATAGAACATTACTCAGCAAGCATCGGTTTGATTGGAACAGCATAAGGACACACACTTTCTATTTTTAGAAAGTTTCTATTTTTGGAAAGTTTCTATTTTAGGAAAGTTTCTATTTTAGGAAAGTTTCTATTTTTGGAAAGTTTCTATTTTAGGAAAGTTTCTATTTTTGGAAAGTTTCTATCTTTGGAAAGTTTCCAAATTTAGAAACTTCTATTTTTAGAAAGTTTTGAAGTTAGGAAAGTTTCCTTATTTAGAAAGTCAACAGAAGTCAACTGAAAGTCAAAGTCAACCGAAAGTCAACTCAAAAGTCAAACTTGGTCAACATAGTCAACATTAATTTGAAAAGTGTAAGTTATAATAATAACATAGGTTATAATGTTTATTAAAGTCAAAAGTGTAAAGTTATGTCATAACATAAGTTTAATTAAATAAAATGAATTATTAAAGTTAATATAAGTTGAAGTGTTATAATTAGTATAACATAAGTATTTAATTAATTAAATATTAATCATAATATAAGTTTTATTAATTAATAATAAATTTTAATTCATATCATAAGTATTATAAATTAATAATGAATTATTAATTATATCATAAGTTTCTAATTAAAATTATTAAATCATAAGTATTTAATAATTAAATCATAATTAAATAATAATTAAGTCTTATAATAATTAAATAATTATTTAATCTTTGTATAAGTCTTATAATAATTTCTCAAAAATAAATTTAATACTTATCATAAGTATTTTCCTTTAATAATAAAAGTATTATTAATCATAAGTTTAATTAAAATGTTAATTAAATCATAATTAATAATTAAATGATATAATAAATATTTATATCATAAGTCTTAAATAATAATAATTACTTCTTTTATCATAAGTAATTTATTAATAATGAAAGCCATTCATTTTAACATAAGTTTAATCATTAACCATAAGTTTTAAGTTTAAAAGTTCATCGGGTCGTATCTTGAGCCCCGGGTGTCGGTTTCGGGCGAGCCACATATGCATCTCCGCCTACTCAAATCACCCGACACAATTATGTACTCAAGAACACTCCAAGAACAGTCTCTAGGTCATGGATATCAGCCATGACAACACTTGGGAATTCAATTTACTCAAAACAGTGATTTAGGCACAACGGGTGAACCGTGGCTCGGATTTAGGTGACCCGAACATAAAAATTCATCCCACCATCAGTTCTAACCAAATGACACACCCTAAAGACACCAAGGATGATCACAAAGTCGGACCATACCTTGTTCTTGCCCATAACACCTTTCAATCTTTACCAAAAATCAAATTAAGCATATCTAGGGCTCCGGGAATCGAAACGACATGAATCCGGAGTCTAAAATTAATGTATTGATGAGAGGAACTCATTTATATACTTTATTTTAACTTTTATATCAGTTACAAAGTCAGAAACACACGAAAAAGCTGCTGTCCCAATTAAATCAAACCGAAAACATATGCAAACGAGTAATTCTACGCATCCAATCAACCATACAATAACATACAATTATCATACTATCAATATAACATACAAAATCAGTAAAATATAAGAAAAATCAAAAAGCTAGGGTTAGGGTTTATACCCTAATCAAGAATCAAGAGATAGCAACGTGTAGAGGAGAACGAGAGGAACGCGTTGATGTTAAAAGCCCTAAAATCCAAGCAATAATTGATGAAGAATGATGATGATATTGATGATGAATGTGGCGGCCTCAAAAAGAAAAAGAGAGAGGAAGAAAGATGAGAGAAAAAGATACTTGCTAGTTTTAGGTTTAGAAAAGAAATGAGGAATAAAATGGAAATGAAAAATTGAAAAATAAAATAAAAATGGGGTATAAGGGGGTTTTGGCCGAAATTTTTAGAGGGGTGGGCCCCTCATGGACCACTTTGGCCAAAAAGAAGAATACTTGTGGCCCGATCGCCCGAACGAAGCTCGAAACGCGAAAACGCTACTACGCGATAATTTTTTCGGAGAGATAACAAACACGCGACGAATAAAATATATAAACACTATATATAATCATATGACATCAAAATATCATATTTAAAATAAATTGGATTTAAAAATCCCAAAATCTTGACCGTTGGTTTGAAAACCGAAAAGATTCGCCGGACAGAAATCTGCGACACGTAGAAACGTATAACTTGAAATATGAATACAAATATTCATATAACACATAATAATTAATATATTATTACAAAAATAATAATATAGGTCTTAGAAATGACGTGTCACGAATAACAATTAATGGTCGTTAAATAATTAACGGCAAAAGATAACGGAAAAAGTAGGGTCGTTACAGTACCTTCCCGTTACGGAAATTTCGTCCCGAAATTTAAGCAGGTGCAGGGGTTGACTCAGCATCTGAGAACAAATGCGGGTACTTCTGCCTCATCTAGTCTTCATGCTCCCAAGTGAACTCGGGACCGCGTCTGGCGTTCCATCGAACTCGAACAATAGGAATTTTGCTCTGCTTGAGAGTCTTAACCTCTCGGTTCATAATTTTGACAGGTTCCTCAATAAAATGGAGTTGTTTATCAACATGAAGTTCCTCCAAAGGAATAGTTTCACCGGCCTAGGCCAAACACTTCTTCAAATTCGATACATGAAAAACATCGTGAACAGCACTGAGTTCTCGTGGCAACTTCAAACGATAAGCCGCCGGTCCAACTCTCTCAATAATCTCAAAAGGTCCAACAAAACGAGGACTCAACCTTCCCCTTTTACCAAAACGTATCACACCCTTCCAAGGTGAAGCCTTTAACATAACACGGTCACCGACCTGAAATTCAATATCGTTCCTTCCCTTATTGGCATAACTCTTTTGCCGACTTCTGGCGGTTCTCAATCTTTCCTTAATCTGTACGATCTTCTCGGTAGTCTCATGAATAATTTCTGGACCTGTGAGTTGAGCATCCCCAACCTCATTCCAGCAGACAGGAGACCTACACTTTCTACCATACAGAGTTTCAAATGGTGCGGCTTTAATACTTCCATGATAACTATTATTATAAGAAAATTCGGCCAGTGGCAAGTACTTATCCCAACCCTTACCAAAATCAATGATTCATGCTTATAACATGTCTTCCAACATTTGAATGGTCCTTTCACTATGACCTTCCAAAATCTCGATGTAAATCGACTGTCTCGGTCCGAAATAATAGATACGGGAACACCATGTCTAGAAACAATCTCCTTCAAATACAAACGGGTAAGCTTTTCTATCGAATCTGTTTCCTTAATTGGCAAGGAATGAGTTGACTTAGCGAGTCGGTCAACAATCACCCAAATGGTATCATAACCACCCACAACTCTTGGTAACTTCGTAATAAAATCCATTGTAATACCTTCCTACTTCCACTCGGGAATCTCAGGTTGCACCAAAAGTCCAAGCGGTTTCTGATGTTCAGTTTTAACCTTAGCACAGGTCAAACACTTAGCCACATACGTAGCCACATCAGCTTTCAAATTAGGCCACCAATACAGCTCCTTAAGATCATGATACATCTTTCCTGAACCAGGATGAATAGAGTACCTAGACTTATGAGCCTTATCTAAAACAAGTTGTCGTAGATCACCAAACTTCGGAACCCAAAGGTGTCCCGCAAAAATACCGAGTGCCATCGGTTCGTACCTCAAACTGTTTACTTAAGCCTCGGACCTTCCCGTTACAAAATTTTCCTCTCTCAAGGCTTCTTGTTGAGCTGCAAGAATCTGCCTTGCGAGGTTTGTTCGAATGGTCATATTCAAGGCCCTAAACCTACGAGGTTCAACTCTCTCCTTTCGACTCAAAGCATCAGCCACAACATTGGCCTTTCCAGGATGATATAAAAGTTCAAAATCATAATCATTCAACGTCTCAACCCGTCATCGCTGCTTCACGTATAGCTGTTTTTGATCAAGAATATGTTGACGACTCTTGTGATCAGTGTACACTGTACTTTTGACCCCATATAAATAATGTCTCCAAATCTTAAGTGTAAACACAACAGCTCCTAACACTACATCATGGGTTGTATAATTCTGCTCATGAATCTTCAACTGGCGTGACGCATGCGCAATAACTTTCTTTCGTTGCATAAAAATGCAACCAAAGCCTTGACGCGAAGCATTACAATAAACAATAAAATCATCATTACCCTCAGGTAGTGACAATATCGGAGCGGTAGTCAACTTCTTCTTCAAAATCTGAAAGCAGTCTCTTGTTCATTCTTCCACTCATACTTCTTCCCCTTATGCGTTAAAGCAGTCAGAGGTTTCGCTACTCGTGAAAAATCTTGAATGAACCTTCTATAATAGCCTGCTAATCCTAGAAACTGGCGAATCTGAGTATATATATATATAGGCCTCAATCTTAGCAGGATCAACTTGTATTCCCTGTTTACTAACAATATGTCCGAGGAAATTGAACTTCTCTTAATCAGAAAGCACACTTAGAGAACTTAGCGTACAATGCTTCTTTTCTCAATAGATCAAGCACTAACTCCAAACGTTCTTCGTGCTCTTCATCACTCTTAGAATAAATAAGGATGTGGTCGATGAAAACAATAACGAATTTGTCCAGATAGGGTCTGCACACACGATTTATGAGGTCCATGAACACAGCAGGTGCATTTGTCAATCCGAACAACATAACAAGGAATTCGAAGTGACCATAATGGGTGCGAAAAGCAGTTTTCGGAATATCAGATTCTTTAACCCGTAGTTGAAGATATCCGGAACGAAGGTCGATCTTAGAATAAATAGATGAACCTTGAAGCTGATCGAACAGATCATCAATTCTCGGAAGAGGGTAACGGTTCTTAACCGTAAGCTTGTTCAACTTGCGATAACCAATACACAAACGAAACGAACCATCTTTCTTCTTAACAAAAAGAACAGGAGCTCCCCAAGGGGACGAACTGGGACGAATAAAATATAGTTGCAACAATGAAGGGAGAACTATATGGAGTAGTCACATCGGTGACATAGATATATAAGGCAATTCTCTCAAAGGAGATAACGAGGATCATGGTCTTCAAAGTAAATTTTCATTACATTCCCAAAAGGAATGCGTACGAAAGGTGTGATATTTCATCGAGAGTGAACTTCCTTGTACAACGAGCGAGGAAATCTAGAATTCATCCATATTCTTAAATTTATGTGAGGATGAAAAGAATGTGAATCATGGGTTATAAGGAATGTCCGACTCCAGGTGAGATGAATCTCCAAAAAATAATTTCATGTACCTCAAAGTATTGAATACTATGATTGATGTTTACGAGGGTGTTGCGGTTGACAGCGAAAATTGAGAGTAGAAACTCCTCAAACGGTCTAGTGTAATATATATCCATGATACCCACTATAAAACAGTTGGGGTAGAAATTCACCTAGCGCCTTTTCTACAATAGGGTAACCACCGAGGGTACCCCAGAAAATTGATTTATCGGCCCGCGTTTCGGCCTTGCCCAACCCTAAGAAATAAAATTTTATAAGCGCAAAGACTCTCCAACAAATTTTATAAAACCGGCATCCAAACTAGTGTAAGAATTTCTATCAATGAACTTAATGGTAAATTTCATCCTTAAACGGAGGATGAGAAGAACTGTGATCCAAACACTCCGAAAATTCTAATGTAATCAATCAAAGAAGTTTTGAAAAAGCTTTAAACGCCTGATGTAACCCCATAAACGGAACGAAGATCTTAGTAAACTTAGAAGTATGTACAACGTGTACCATTTTACGTAAAACAATTTGAGTTAATTAGACAACTCAATAAGAGTGGTTTTAAAATGTTAACTAGACAACTCAATAAAGGAGTGGTTTTAAAATAATTTTGAAGGTATAATTTAGTATATACTAGCCAAAATAGGTAAGAGTAAATTTATTCATTTGAACCCATACATACATATATGATTTTATAAATTGTATACATGACAAAATATCTCATTACTTCCATTCACCCATAAATCTCATGAGAACCGCCCAATTACACAAATGTGTAAAAATTTTAATGTAAAGCAGGGTATCCGCATTACAGAGGTTACGAGTTGAAGTAAGATCGTTGAAGCTCGGGTGAAGGACTTGAATCGTCTTGCGACATCTAATCAATAAATGCTACGAGGTCATGAAACCCAATGAGTTAAATATTGTTTTGACTTTTATCAGGACACAAGTCCTTGGGTCAAAACTAGTCACGTGCGAAGCTGTCACTAACAAGCGAGTTATGAATGAGAAAACATGGGGTAAGTAGTTCGGTTAAGACGAGTCTCTCGTATATCAACAAATAAGATAATGAGTATCTTCCTTACTCATGTAACAACGTTAGAATTTCCGAATGAGTGGTGTACAAATTTTCTTTGACTCACTTTCTATTCCTCATGTCACAATATTGGGACTTTTTATGAATTAACGTAATATAATCACGTTGGCCTGACGCCATTATATTTCACTAACTCATAGTTCTATTCCAATATCACTACATAAGGTCAGGACACGTGGTCAACCTCGAATTTCAACACAATTTCCCTAAAACAATTTCTTAACAATGTGCTAAGGATAGCATAAGAGACAAAGACATCGAAAGTAATGAACATGAGTAACGATGACATAAAAATGTCTTCGAAGTACTAAGAATCTCTAAAAGTCAAGAATGACGTTTTTCGTTTCAACAACCAAGGCACATAGGCACAACGGCACAAAGGCGCGTAATATAACAAAAATGTTATATACCCAAACACAATAGCTGACATTGAAATGCCGAGCCTTTAGAAGTTAAGAATGACATATCGCGTAATATAACTCAAACGTTATATACATAACCATAATTGATGACATAGAAATGACGAGAATTCTAGAACACGTAATGTAACTCAAACGTTATATCAATAAACACAAATTATGACATAGAAATGTCGAGAATTTCAGAAGCCAAGAATGACACCCCCTCGGTTTCACTAACCGAGGTGTTCCTATGAAAGATGAACTCGCATGAGTCGGAGAATGCGTTTAAATCGGAATGGGAGTTCCTCCCGGATTCAGAACATAGTAGTAATGTATGTATGATAACAACATACATACCAACACGATACAAATAATCACATATAATAATATATAATAGGCCGGGCTGTAGACTAGACTCACTAATGCTCCCTATTGACTCGGGTAACGACATCAATGCAGCCTAATTCCCTACAACCAAGGCTCTGATACCAACTGTGACGACTCCGTCAAAACACTTAACGGCTCCGTCACTTGGTCCCACAGCTTGATCGAAACTCTATATGAATTTAATAAAACAACCTTGCATTCTTTATTTAAAAATGATTTCCTATAAAGGAGATCTACTAAAATGTATAAGTTTAGAAAAACCATACAATAATACTTTAACCAAAAGTTGACCCAAAACAAAGTCAACAAACAACCACTATTTAATGTAACAAAAATAGAATGCAAGTTAATGTTTAACAAAAGCTGCCATCGTAAATATGCAGACTCTCTAAGCACAGCGGAAGCATTCAATCATGAACCTGAGAATAAAACATGCGAGTAACTGTCAACAAAAATGTTGAGTGAATTATAGGTTTAATATTGCAAACAATATTTAATTTAAACAATAAAAATTTATGTTTGAAAACATAAAAACTCCTTTCTGAACCTCAAAATTATATGCTAGAAAACATATAATAAAACATTATTCCATTTTCCGTGAGCCACCTGGTAACCACTTAACCCTTTATTTACCCTTGCCAAACACAATAAATAATATACACCGAACAAGTGTATCTACAACTAAATACGAAGTACTAAACATTCCGATAACAAATTGCCAGCGCGACTAGCTCGAAATGGGGTTGTCAAACCTGATAGATCTATCCATAGGATTCGCGTTCACCAGTAGAAACCAGTGATTACAGTTACCAGACTAGGGAATATTTTTGTTCAACTCACAATGAATAATTTAAACCAACTTCCACTTGTCCAAAATATAAAATAAATTGCATGTATTCTCATCCCAAAAGATTTAAATAGAAAAATGAGACTATAACTCACCTTAAATAGCAACTGAAGAAATCTCACAAACAAGCGAACAGCAAGTAAAGTAAAGTGACCAAGAAAGATCACAACGCCGACCTATAAATAAAGCAGGTCGAAATAAATAACTAACTTAGGTCAAGTCTTAGTATGATAGCTATTGTACATGTTGCAAGTAGACATAGAACATTACTCAGCAAGCATCGGTTTGATTGGAACAGCATAAGGACACACACTTTCTATTTTTAGAAAGTTTCTATTTTTAGCAGGTTTCCATTTTTGGAAAGTTTCTATTTTAGGAAAGTTTCTATTTTAGGAAAGTTTCTATTTTTGGAAAGTTTCTATTTTAGGAAAGTTTCTATTTTTGGAAAGTTTCTATCTTTGGAAAGTTTCCAAATTTAGAAACTTCTATTTTTAGAAAGTTTTGAAGTTAGGAAAGTTTCCTTATTTAGAAAGTCAACAGAAGTCAACTGAAAGTCAAAGTCAACCGAAAGTCAACTCAAAAGTCAAACTTGGTCAACATAGTCAACATTAATTTGAAAAGTGTAAGTTATAATAATAACATAGGTTATAATGTTTATTAAAGTCAAAAGTGTAAAGTTATGTCATAACATAAGTTTAATTAAATAAAATGAATTATTAAAGTTAATATAAGTTGAAGTGTTATAATTAGTATAACATAAGTATTTAATTAATTAAATATTAATCATAATATAAGTTTTATTAATTAATAATAAATTTTAATTCATATCATAAGTATTATAAATTAATAATGAATTATTAATTATATCATAAGTTTCTAATTAAAATTATTAAATCATAAGTATTTAATAATTAAATCATAATTAAATAATAATTAAGTCTTATAATAATTAAATAATTATTTAATCTTTGTTATAAGTCTTATAATAATTTCTCAAAAATAAATTTAATACTTATCATAAGTATTTTCCTTTAATAATAAAAGTATTATTAATCATAAGTTTAATTAAAATGTTAATTAAATCATAATTAATAATTAAATGATATAATAAATATTTATATCATAAGTCTTAAATAATAATAATTACTTCTTTTATCATAAGTAATTTATTAATAATGAAAGCCATTCATTTTAACATAAGTTTAATCATTAACCATAAGTTTTAAGTTTAAAAGTTCATCGGGTCGTATCTTGAGCCCCGGGTGTCGGTTTCGGGCGAGCCACATATGCATCTCCGCCTACTCAAACCATCCGACACAATTATGTACTAAAGAACACTCCAAGAACAGTCCCTAGGTCATGGATATCAGCCATGACAACACTTGGGAATTCAATTTACTCAAAACAGTGATTTAGGCACAACGGGTGAACCGTGGCTCGGATTTAGGTGACCCGAACATGAAAATTTGACCCACCATAAGTCCTAACCAAATGACACACCCTAAAGACACCAAGGATGATCACAAAGTCGGACCATACCTTGTTCTTGCCCATAACACCTTTCAATCTTTACCAAAAATCAAATTAAGCATATCTAGGGCTCCGGGAATCGAAACGACATGAATCCGGAGTCTGAAATTAATGTCTTGATGAGAGGAACTCATTTATATACTTTATTTTAACTTTTATATCAGTTACAAAGTCAGAAACACACGAAAAAGCTACTGTCCCAATTAAATCAAACCGAAAACATATGCAAACGAGTAATTCTACGCATCCAATCAACCATACAATAACATACAATTATCATACTATCAATATAACATATAAAATCAGTAAAATATAAGAAAAATCAAAAAGCTAGGGTTAGGGTTTATACCCTAATCAAGAATCAAGAGATAGCAACGTGTAGAGGAGAACGAGAGGAACGCGTTGATGTTAAAAGCCCTAAAATCCAAGCAATAATTGATGAAGAATGATGATGATATTGATGATGAATGTGGCAGCCTCAAAAAGAAAAAGAGAGAGGAAGAAAGATGAGAGAAAAAGATACTTGCTAGTTTTAGGTTTAGAAAAGAAATGAGGAATAAAATGGAAATGAAAAATTGAAAAATAAAATAAAAATGGGGTATAAGGGGGTTTTGGCCGAAATTTTTAGAGGGGTGGGCCCCTCATGGACCACTTTGGCCAAAAAGAAGAATACTTGTGGCCCGATCGCCCGAACGAAGCTCGAAACGCGAAAACGCTACTACGCGATAATTTTTTCGGAGAGATAACAAACACGCGACGAATAAAATATATAAACACTATATATAATCATATGACATCAAAATATCATATTTAAAATAAATTAGATTTAAAAATCCCAAAATCTTGACCGTTGGTTTGAAAACCGAAAAGATTCGCCGGACAGAAATCTGCGACACGTAGAAACGTATAACTTGAAATATGAATACAAATATTCATATAACACATAATAATTAATATATTATTACAAAAATAATAATATAGGTCTTAGAAATGACGTGTCACGAATAACAATTAACGGTCGTTAAATAATTAACGGCAAAAGATAACGGAAAAAGTAGGGTCGTTACACAAAATTTTGGAACTGTTTACATACGCTCATTTAACCTTTGACTGTGCTCGACGATTCACGAACATTTATGTGTATATAGATATGTATATATATTATATAGTTATAGTAATTGAAAACGTTAACAAGATTCGGAATAAATGGTAAAGTGATCTACATATGAAAACAAAGTGTCAAATAACGAAAATTAGACGATAGTTAGTGGAAGACTAAATTTCATAATAATCAATTGATTTAGTTTCAAATGTACGAAAACACTTTTTGATATAATAGAACTTGATTCTTTAAAATTATCTTTGATTAAATAACGTGAGTTGGAAAAATAACTTATAACAAATATTAAAACGTAATTATTTATATTAAATATATATGATTTCAAATTAATTATGTAAACGATAGTAACACTCGCTTAGAGATTCGATTGATATTTAGATATATTAATATATTAAAAATAATTACAAGTTAAAATATAGTTATTAATATTATCATTATTACTTCCATTATTGTTATTAAAATAAATATTAATATCAACATTAATATCAGTATTATGAATATTATTAATATCATTATTATATATATATCATTAGAACCCAACTATTTACTGTTCACACGATTATAATATTTATTAAATGGCATTTTTGACTTTTACTGCTCAGTTTAGAAGTTATTTTTGTAATTTTATTATTATCATTAATATAACTATTAGTATTATTAATAATGTTATTATTATTACTAAAATTATTAAAATTATATTAAATATTGTTATTGTTAATATAATACAACTTATATTATTATTATTATTAATATTACTATTATTATTATTATTAATATCATTATATGGTTATTTTAATATAATATATAAAATTGATATATATTTAATTTGTTATACCATTATTATTATAAATTGTAATTTTAGATATTATTGTGATTATTAATATTATTATGATTAATGTTATTATAATAATTATTATTTATATATTTATATTTAGTATTAATATTTTAAATATAATATAAAGATCTGATAAATGCTAAGTCTGTTAATATCCCTATCAGAGATTTTTTTTTAAAAACTGTATGCTCGTGATAACATAGTCGACCAGGTATCGCTAGAAAACAATCAGGTATTCCACTATCATTCTCAATATCAATTTAGCTTCTTTTGATTTCTATTAATTGTAGAATTAAGCAGTAGAACCAACAAAAAAACTCGACAATATGTATAAAACCTTTTTTAGTGAAAATTCGAATTTGAAACATTTTCAAAAAGTGTTAATGCAGTTTTGTTAGGATTCTCACACTCAATCTTTCTGCAAAGTTTCATCCATCAATTCTTGATATCGAGCTTAAATTTTGAGGTCAAAGTTTTAAAGAAAAAAAAGTCAACTTTTGTTCATTCATCAAATTTGATTTTTTGTGAAGAATTAATTTAAAATAACGATTCCAGTAGTGTTAGGGATTGATTTGCAATGTTCTTCGTTTTATAATCTATGTCCAATTTTTGCTCAAAAAAACGAAAACCGATATTTTTTTTTCTTCTTGTCAGCGACGGATAGCAGCAGATATGTTGCAATTTTTTTTATTTTTTTATTTGTTGTTTTGATAATCAAGAACCATTTCATAGTCTCTGGTTGTTTGCGAGTCATAATTAAAAACACGATTTCGTATTTGAGTATTTGATGTTCCTGGTCGTTTGGGCATAGTCGTAGAAGAGGAAGAAAAAGTGACAGAATATAAAACATGGTTAAATACAAATGGGTTACCTATGTTTACAGAAAAACAGATGGGATCCGATGGTTAGAGGGTTGTCATAGTTAACGGGAGGTCTCGGGTTCAAGTCCCGCTGGTGGCATTTTGTTTCTTTTTCAGCCTATTTTTAGAGGCAGTGATTTTTATTATTATTATTATTATTGTTGTTGTTGTTGTTGTTGTTGTTGTTGTTGTTGTTGTTGTTGTTGTTGTTGTTGTTGTTGTTGTTGTTGTTGTTGTTGTTGTTGTTGTTGTTGTTGTTGTTGTTGTTGTTGTTGTTGTTGTTGTTGTTGTTGTTGTTGTTGTTGTTGTTGTTGTTGTTGTTGTTGTTGTTGTTGTTGTTGTTGTTGTTGTTGTTGTTGTTGTTGTTGTTGTTGTTGTTGTTGTTGTTGTTGTTGTTGTTGTTGTTGTTGTTGTTGTTGTTGTTGTTGTCGTTGTCGTTGTCGTTGTCGTTGTTGTTGTTGTTGTTGTTGTTGTTGTTGTTGTTGTTGTTGTTGTTGTTATTAAGTTAATGAATAATATATGATGATGTATGATTATGATGAAAATGATATAGAATTAGATTAAGTGATGATAATGATTAATATATTATGATAATTATGTTTATGACTTAGAATGATGATGATAATGATATATATGAGAATGATGAAATCAGATGATATGAGATGATATTTGATATCGTGATAATGATAACCGGTTATGATTATGAAATATGGTTATGATGTATGATTATGAAGTATGATTATGAGTTATGAATTATGACATATGATTTCTGATTATGAGTTATGAATTATGATTATGATTTATGATTAGAATTACAATTATGATTTAGATGACGAATGATTATGATGTTAAGATGATGATGTTAGAATAGCAATAATAATGATTCAAGAATGATAATATGACGATAATGATATTACAAGAAATAGACATGTTATTGATAATCAATTATGGTGTATGATATGGTGATCATGATGATATAATCCCTAACATTATAAACATTTATGATTATTATTATTTCAAGAATTATAATTATTATCATTATTATTATTACTATCATTATTATTATTACTGTTATGATTTTAGTTGCCATTATTGTTATTAGTATTATTGTTATTATTATATGAAAATAATGATTATGAATATTATTATTATTATTATTATTATTATTATTATTATTATTATTATTATTATTATTATTATTATTATTATTATTATTATTATTATTATTATTGTTGTTGTTGTTGTTGTTGTTATTATTATTATTATTATTATTATTATTATTATTATTATTATTATTATTATTATTATTATTATTATTATTATTATTATTATTATTATTATTATTAGTTACTGTTATTTTTACAAGTATTATAATTGTTAAGGCCATTATTATCATAATTATAAGTATTATATCTAGTATTATTATTAGGTAAGTACTAAAATCAGTATCGTGACTATCATTATCAGTAAAATCAATATTGTTACAAGTAATATTACATATAAGAATGAATATATTATATCAACAATCTTAATATAAATATTCATATAAAATAAATTAGGTATTTGTAATATATATATATATATATATATATATATATATATATATATATATATATATATATATATATATGTATGTATGTATGTATGTATGTATGTATGTATGTATGTATTTATAACTATATAAATAATAATCATTTTCAAATATTTATATAAATTAAATAAATAACATATTAAGTTATAATATATTAAATTGTTCGATTACGATTATATGTATTAATGAATATACAAATGATATAGGTTCGTGAATCCGAGGCCAACCCTGCATTGTTCAGTTGTTCAATTTAGTCATATGTATTTTTACTACAAAATACATTAGGTGAGTTTCATTTACTCCCTTTTTAAATGCTTTTGCTATATATATTTTTGGGACTGAGAATACATGCACTTCTTTTATAAATGTTTTACGAAATAGACACAAGTACTTAAAATTACATTCTATGGTTGGATTATTAAACCGAATATCACCCTTCAAGTATGGTAACCTAAGAATTTAGGAAAATGGCCCCTGATTGACGCGAATCCTAAAGATAGATCTATGGACCTTGACAAGTCCCATTCGGGGTACGAATGCTTTAGTACTTCGAGATTATTATACAGACGAGAGGTTCTGTTTTGGGGATATTCTATGCATTAAGTTAACGTCGGTTACCAGGTGTTCAATCCATATGAATGATATTTTTGTCTCTATGTATGGAACGTATGTATATGAGAAATGGAAATATGAAATCTTGTGGTCTATTAAAATTATGAAATGATTATTTATAATAAACTAATGAACTCACCAACCTTTTGGTTGACACTTGAAAGCATGTTTATTCTCAGGTACGAAAGAAATCTTCCGCTGTGCATTTGCTCATTTTAGAGATATTACTTGAAGTCATTCATGACATATTTTAAAAGACGTTGTGTTCGAGTCATTGAGTTCATCAAGATTATTATTAAGTCATTGATAGTTTGATATTTTATGAAATGGGATGCATGCCTGTCAACTTTCGATATAATGAAAGTTTGTCTTTTAAAAACGAATGCAATGTTTGTAAAATGTATCATATAGAGGTCAAGTACCTCGCGATGTAATCAACTATTGTGAATCGTTTATAATCAATATGGACTTCGTTCAGATGGATTAGGACGGGTCATGAAATTTGGTATCAGAACGGTGGTCTTAGCGCACCAGGTCTTGCATTAGTGTGTCTAACTGATAGATGTTTAGATGCATTAGTGGGTCTGGACTTCGACCGTGTCTGCATGTCAAAAGTTTTGCTTATCATTTCGTGTCGAAAATTACCTGCTTATCATTCCTAAGTCTACACATGTCCTACTGCCTTTATTGCATTGATAGTGTATAGACAAATTCATATCTTAGCGTATCTATTACGGTAAATTTTGCCTGATATCTTCCGTAAATTGCTCCGCAATTCAAGAAATCCTGGTACTATATATATCTATGCATATTATGTACTGAGAATACCATCCAACTATCATTTGTTGTCACTAAAATTTTCATACCAAAAATCTTTTCTGTGATCGCGTAAGATGGCCTCTACGAATCGACCAAGTTCCTCCGACGCTAAAGACAGTGTGACGGGAGCGAACCAAATGATCAACTACCGTGATTTCTTTAGAAAGTGGGGATGGGTTCGCGAAATACTTACCCTATGGATAAATGAAGAAGGTACTCCATATCACGAGCCAAACTTACCACCTAACGTCGAATTGCTCGATCCGCTTACCGGCGAACCTGTTCGCAATACTATTTTCACTCTTTTCGCACGGATTTTCCACCTCGAAGGTCGACTCGATGTCATTAAAGATAGTATTCGTCCTCTACTCCCAAATTCTAATCAGATAGGATTATCAAAAGAAGTTAGAAGACTTCGAACTAAATATCAAGAATTGACAAACCTTACGGAAGAATGGGTAGAACTAATTCATAGGCTCGAGCGTAAAGTAGAAACCTTGGAGGTGACGGTGTTCGATTTAGAAGCTAGGCTCGCATCTAATACGCAGGTACCACAAGCAGTACTGACACCAACACCAACACCAACACCATCAGCACCAGCATCATTTCCATCACCACGAGCTCCGTAAGCACCACAGACACCGAAGAGTACTGAGAATGATAAATTATGAAATAATAATTCATTACTTTCTGTTCACGATTGAAAGATATATGTATATATATTTATGTATATCTCGAGATCGTAATAAAATTCTTTTCATATTAACTATGACGTGTGAATTTTGAACGGGTAGGTAATACCCGAGAAAGATAAAAGAAGTGATGCGTTAAGACGTAACCTTTAAAATGTAGACAATATGCTCAATAATTAACACATAATACAGGCAACTAAACCCGATCATGCAGTAACTAGCAAGTAAATTGACCAGTTCGATCCAAAGGGAGAAGTCTGTTTTAAGGACTTTATAACGATTAATTATTCTAAAGGGGGATTTGTGTTTGAAGTTGTATTTTTGTTTAACGAAACAGTAAGTAATTAACAAGAATGAGAATGCGGTGTTTACTTCTTTGCTTGATAAATGACAGGGATTGTTCTTTTATAATTAAAACCGTTATGTTATAGTTACAATAGAGCAGTTTATATCAATTTCACAATTTCTATAAACTCTTTAGCTATGTTTAATCAACAGGATTCTTTCGTGGTTGAATTCACATAAAACCTAGTTTACTAAGATCACTCTAAGTAAACTACATGATTGTATATCCTAAATATCGTTCAATTAACATCCTATACTCACATATAGGTGGCTAGATCACTAGGTGTTGAAGTATAAGCTATAGTCTTTGATAAATTCACATAAATCAAGTCATAACTTACATAATTGAACTAGGATACAAGGATGATTACAACTATGGATCTTTTGAAAGAACATGATGATTTAGATTGATTAACTAACTAGATTCAACCCGATTAAACTCACGTGAAACATAAATTACAACAATAGTACCAATTGCGATAAACGATCCTAGCTTAATCTTGATGTTGAAAGAGTGGAGATTGACTTGCAGCCTTCCTTGGACCTTGAAAATCGTCTTAGAACTGAGGGAGAACGTAGTAGTGAAGGTGTCTCAAGTAAGTAACCAAAGGCTTCATTAAATAGCCTCAAAAGTTAGGTATTTTGGCCAGAAAGTGACCAGATGCGCCGCATCTCTTTGGGATGCGCCGCATCTCTTTGGGATGCGCCGCATCTCTTTACGTTTAGTAGATTCCAGCTCGATTCTGCACTCAGGACTATCGGCAGGGGGTCAGATGTGCCGCATCTGGCTTGGATGCGCCGCATCTGTTGCTATTTTGGCCTAGAAGTCTTCATGCTCCGCATCTGAAACTGTCAGGAGTTATTTGGTGCATAGATGCACCGCATCTAAGAGAGATGCACCGCATTTGGACCTGTTTCAGTGGTTTTGGGCTGTTTTACGCATTCGATCTTCGTTTTAACTATGTTTTCGCTGTTGGTCTTCATTTATTCATTTACAATGGACTTTTTACAAATATACATGAATTACAATACATACGTACAACAATTACATACAAATGGAACAACATTGGATCGAAATAACGACAATAAACATGTATAATTTTGGCGTTATCAAAATCCCCACACTTAAACCTTACTTGTCCTCAAGCAAGACTTACAAGGAATCGAAATTTGCTACAGGAAACACACTTATTTAATTGAGAACATAAAAATGGGAATCACTCACTTGATATAGTACACAAGATACACAAGTTATTTAGTAACATAATAACTCACGCTATATGGAAATCACACTTGGGTCACAATATATACACACTCACACTTTTATTTATTTCACAATGTAATACACACACTTTGAGTACACACACGATTATTTATTTCACAATGTAATACACACACTTTGAGTACACACACGAAATAAAATCACGCCAAAGTCGAAAGGTGGGTTTTAAAGTCCACATTTCTTAAAAATTTGGATCCTTAGGGAAATTGGGACCTTTGTGAAAAACCTTTTATATTTTGAAAATTAGACATGTTAGTTTTTACACTAACAAGTTTTCCGGTTTTAACCTCAAAGTCCGATTGAGGGTAACTGAAAACCGAAGCCTCAGTCGGCGCTTAGCAAGCTACTCGCCCCCATGATTGAAGTATCATGGAACTTGAAACTGGATGTCCTAAAAATGGTTTTACGCAATATAGTTCATAAAATAGCATAAGTTTTAGAAGAAACTATATAGTGTCCAAATATCATCGATGAACCATGAGTTTGCACACCTCAATTTGTTATGGCATATGTATGTTGGCCGCAGTCAACACAGATGCGGTTGATCTTTACGGAGATCATCCATCTGGGGATTAGATTCATTAGTATTAAAAGCTAATTTGCAATGTGCCCCCCATTGTACGAGACAGATCCATCTCATGGTTAGGATAAGTCTGACCACCAAAAACCTTGTTTGATGCTGAGGTGAGGTGGATTTCCAGCCGATGATAGAGATGACTTTTCAAGATTTTTCATCAACCTACAGCTGTTCTGGACCACGACTTCTAACATAAGTTAGCAAGTGTGTCATATTGGAAGACTTGACTTCCTTCACAATCATTACATAAATGAGCATTGGATTAGATTGTTAGAACAACAAATTACTTGATGATTTTTTGAAACAACCCAACCCGTATTAAAACCGGCCCATAAAAATTTTTCCTTTTAATACGCGTTAAATAATACTTTAGGTCCCGTTACACATATTCCAAAACGTATTTGTTATCAAGGTAAGTTCATCGAACTTAAAACATACATTAATGATTTAAACTCCTTAATACAATGGTTCATTAATTAAATCGTAAACCGGTTATAATCATTATGACCCGACTAGTTACGTTTACACAAAACCGAGCATGGTGATTTGGGACTACGCTACCCAAATCCTAATCGAGTCCAAAAGCAAGATCTTCTAAAGCAACCTAGCCGAGATCTCTAATTCCCAATCTTACCCGAGCCGCCAAGCATGCGAACCTATAAAAATATCAACAACGAGAGGGTAAGCTAACGCTTAGTGAGTGAGAATATACTACATACATATATATGCATAAAATGGACACGCCACAAAATAGCAAATATCGCATACCGGAGCATCCAAACATAAAGGCAAGCTAGTCTAAGCATACCGTAAGATCACTAAGCAATGAGCTAAAGATACATCAACAAAATATAAGTTTGCCAACAACGATGTGAACAATGCCAATAAGCTACACCCGGAGGGTTAGCTACAACACGACAATACAACATTATATGTATACAATATATATGTATATATATGTATATATCTCTCGAATAACATAATTTGCTTACGCTTACAACACAATAACCATGGTTAACCAATCGTACAAGGGAACGATACTCGTAAGAGACCGTCGGAGTTCGTAACATCCATTAGCGTTACTTAAACACCGCGTAATCACTAATCCCCCGGGTGATGTCTTAAACACCGCGACTAATTCACCCCCATGACAATGTGGCGTCTTAAACACCGCGACGAATCCACACGCCAATCAAAATAATGAGTGGTGTCTTGAACACCGCGACAATTCCACTCCCATGACAATGTGGTGTCTTAACCACTGATGTCGTAGGGGGTGTATACAAAATAGTATTATTTTTAGTGCGAAATACTATTAAATATGCTACAATTTTACACAAGTTATTTATTTATTTATCGAGTGGATATACTTAAACCTTGCTACAACACTTATAGGCAGTGTACCTAATCGTATTATAGTATAGTTTTTAGTAAGTCCGGTTCGTTCCACAGGGAGCTCGTGAAGTATAACACTATATTTTTTTACACACAATAATTATAAAAATACAAATATATATATATATAAGTAATATTATTATTATAAAGGGGGGTTTTTACCGTTTAATGACCGGTTTGTTGATTTTAAAACTTTAGTCGCAGTTAAAACCAAATGTAAAATATTAAAAATAAATACAAGACTTAAATTAAAGCATAAAGTAAATAACGATAATGAAATTGCGAATAATAAAAGTGCGATAAAATAAACTTGCGATAATTAAAAAGTACGATAATTAAAAGTGCAATTAAATACAATAACAATAAAAATGCGATAATTAGAAGTGCAATTAAATATAAAATAAAGGAAATTAAATATGAAATAAAAGAATTATGCTTATTTAAACTTCCGTAATCATGATGTTTGACGTGTTGATTTTAGTTTTATGCCCATGGGTTAATTGTCCTTTGTCCTGGATTATTTAATATGTCCGTCTGGTTTTTGTCCATAACAGTCCATCAGTCATAAATATAAAGTGCGAGTGTCCTCGTCAAATTATCCTTATACCCGAAGTTAAATATTCCAACTAATTGGGGACTTAAACTGTAACAAGATTTTAATACTTTGTTTAATAATTACACCAGGATGTCGACTGAGTGTAACCCAAGGTTTTAATATTTTGTTATCAATTATACCAAGTGTCCTTGTACATAATTTTCACCCCTGTTTTAATTATTCTAGTGGCTATTAATCCATTCCCGTGTCCGGTTAAATGAACGATTATTCGTACATATAAATACCCCGCCCATCGTGTCCAATCGAGTGTATATGGTAATTTATAGGGACGCCCAATTGTAAATCTTTATATTAACATTAACAAACTATCATTTAGTTAAACAAATATAAAGCCCATTAATAGCCCATAGTCTAATTTCCACAAGTGTCGTTCTTTTGTCCAAACCCCAATTATGGTACAAAGCCCAATTACCCAATTTTAGTAATTAGCCCAACATCATGATTACTTCGGATTAAATAAGCATAATAATAACTTAGCTACGAGACATTAATGTAAAAAGGTTGAACATAACTTACAATGATTAAAAATAGCGTAGCGTTACCCGGACAGAATTTCGACTTATACACTCAAAACATTCTCTATCATAATCTTATTATTATTATAATTTAAGATTAAAATTAAAATTATTATTATAATATTTATATTAATATTACGATAGAGAAAGATATAAGAAAAGAAAAAGATGTAAAAGGTGTCGTTCCAATTCATCGAATTACATGCCTTTTATAGGCAAAATATAAATTTGAATTTTCATTTATGACCCCTGAACTATGCTCAATTAACAACTTTTTATTATTTAATATTATTCTTATTATGAATTATTTAAATATTATATTATATTCTTGTGCATAGTTGACTTGTACTTTCAGCTCCGTTGCGTCGAGCGTTGAGAGTTGACTCATGTCCCGGTTCCGGATTTTCGAACGTCCTTTCGTACAATTTTATATCGTGTACTTTGCGTTTTGTAACTTGTACTCTTGTCATTTTTAGACGTTCCTCATCAATAATTTGAACCTTTTTGATTGTATCTTGTACTTTTGAGCTTTTTGGACCTTTCCGTCTTCAATTCGTCGAATCTGCCTTTTGTCTTCACCTTTTATTATTTAAACGAATATCACTTGTAAATAGAACAATTGCAACTAAAATCTTGTTTTTCTTGAGGAATAATGCTATGAAATATGTGTTCATTTTTAGCATTATCAATATTCCCACACTTAAGCGTTGCTTGTCCTCAAGCAATATAGTCTTAAAATAAAAATACTTGAATCACTTCTTTATTCTTCACACTTTGTACATTAGTGATTTCAATACGGCGGTATGAACAATGGTAGTAATGATGTGGTTAAAGGTGGGTGTGTCATCCACAGTTTCCTCGGGTTTAGGTCAACGACACTTGCAATCAAATAGCCGATTTACTTCCGGTTTCTAAAGCAAAGTGCACATTTGAAAGGCGGTTTACAGTCCCACATGACTATAAAAATGTAGATCCTTTAGGAAATTGGATCTTTATGAAAACATTTGATCTTTTAAAAATTCAAGCTAGATTTTACCCTAGACAAGTTTTCTGATTTGATCCATCATTGGTGTTGCAAAATATATTTGTGGATCATTATTTTGGCTAAAACTTTTAGGCTCGTGTAATCCACTGCTATCCCGGTATCGGAAAGCACACATCCAGTTTACTTGTTCCGTATATTACCTTTCGGTAAACTACCGTCCGGTTGTAAAGGAAAGCGATGAATAAGAAACTGTTAAGGCAATGTCCCGTGACATGCAGATGATTATGGTCTTATTAACGTGTCGGATGCTAGTACTATCCTTGGTAGGAGCAATAGTAAAGATCATCCTATAATTTTTCGGTCTGGCACAAGGTCCTGTCTCCGACCATGCTATGCAACCACCGTTCTTACGGTTGACACCCGATTTGGTTCAGGTGACCTAATGAATTCCAGGTGAATTCCTAGGATTTTAAGTTCAATGGTAATGAACGCATTGAAAATGGGTTTTCAGAAAACAAATCGGTTTATAATTTTGATCAAAATATTTTCTCGTTCAAGCTCGAGTTTAGATATCATCGAATTCCATGAGTTTAAATTCTCAATCTTTAAGGTCAATCTCAAGGATTGAGTAATATCAGGCTTAAAAGCTGATTTTTAATCTTTAAGGAGATTATCCTTTCTGGGGATCTGATTCATTAGTCTTATCCAGCTAATTTGCATGGTGCCCCCCCATTGTACGAGATAAATCCTTCTCATGGTTAGGATAAATCTGACCACTTGGCGACCCTGTTTAATGCTGAGGTCCGTGGATTTCCTGCTGATTTTAGTGATGACTTTTCTAGATTTTTCGTCAACCTACAGCTGGTCTGGACGACAACTTCTTGACCTAAATCAAGAAGCGCGTGTCTTTTTCGGAAGACTTTACTTCCTTTTAATGATGGAATTGATTCATCGTGTAGATCCATCTCTTCTTTTCTTTCATCGGGTAAAATGGTTTAGTTTAGTCCAAAGCAAAAGTATTTTCAGTTATTTGTTACAGATATATGTGACATATGTTTAAGATAACTTGGTAAGTTTTTCCACACTTGGCTTTTATTTTCTTTTATTTGCCTTTTTGTTCTCCTCTATTCCGTTCTTAAATGAATTTTTAACATTTTGGTTTGTTTCTCAATTTATGTCCTTTCCGAGGTTACAATAATTTCGGTGTTAAAACCTAGTTTTATCGTTCATAAATATGTATAAACATGATTTTGAGTTCATTTAATTGAAAATTTTGAAAATTTTTACTAGAATTGGGTAGTCAGTATATAAGACTAGGGCTGTTCCTTGTTATCGGAGAGCACTAGATTCTAATACAACTACTGCGTTACTAGTATTTTTAATGGTAACCCAGTGTTTAAGATAAAAATTTTAAAATTCGAAAGAATTTAACCCCTTCCCACACTTAAGATCTTGCAATGCCCTCATTTGCAAGAAATCAGTAACAATTTAAATTATTGAGGGTGATTTGCGTAGAAAAATGATTAAATTTTACCAAAGTTTCCAAACATATTGGATTTTTTTTTTAGAAATCTTTAACTTATAAAAAAATATTAATTAATTTTAAAAAATTGTTTCACTTGTTATTTAGGACGAGGTCGTTTCGGATCGATGTCCTAGTCCGTCCTTCGACAAAATTTTAAAATTTGTCTTTTTGTAGCGATTGTTTTAAAAGCTAAGATTTTTAGGGTTTTTTTTTTATAATGTTTTTGGCATACTTTAATTCAATAAGATTAAAAATAATGATAATAATAACTCTCGTCCCTCCCTCGGGTAAAGCAATTTCGGTTCAATGACCTAGTCTTCAACTTACGACGAATTTTAAAAATCATATTTTTAACTTAATGAGATAAAGTAAATTTTTGTTTTTAAATTCACACAATTTAAATATAAAATTCAAAATTAATATTAAAAATTCACACCAAACTTAAAATTTGAAATGCATAAAATTAAAAAATTCATATTTTAAAAATTAAAAATTCACACCAAACTTAATTTAAAAATTCATATTATAAATTCACACCAAACTTATATTAATTTTTCAAATATTTACAATTTTAAATATATTATTTTTATAAAGTTTACAATATTAATTTAAGATTTATATATTAATTTTAAAAATATGGTAAAAATAAAATTAAAAATCTTTTTGGCTTTTTATCCCACTTTAATCAATCAAATATTATCAAAAATATGCGCCCCTCTTTTCGGTAAAGTAATTTCGGTTCCAAGACCTAATTTAACTCATGACGAATTTTTGAAATATTTTGGGTTGATTGATTAAAGATATTTATACCTTAAGAATAAACGTTAAATTTCGCAGTGATGTAATAAATTTTTGAATGATATCAATAATTTCGGTCGCCAAACCTAATTTTATTTAATACCAATTTAATACTTTATAGCGAACAAATTAGCGTTTATTATCAAAAGGTTAAAAATAAAAATAAAAATAAAAACTGTACAGACATACCTGTGAAATAGATTTCTTAGTTATATGATCTATCCCATTCATAAGATAGTCGGTTTAATTGGTTTTCCATGGCTACATAGGCGTAACCTCGAGCATTCAGTGACTTTTCTTCTAAACATATGAACGGTCCGTCTCTGCATAAAGTAACAAATTCGGTATTTGAATAGGTTTGATTATTTGAACATTTACCTCCATGTGACCATTTTCCGCATTTGTGACATCTTTCTAGGTGTCGTGCTCTTCTTTTCGCTGCGGATTTTGATTTTCCTTTACCAAATTGTAACTTATTATCTTCGCATCTGGATTCTTTTCTAACTCCGTCCATTCTTTCTCTGATTACTGATACTATTTCACTTGGTAGTATGTCATTATTTCTTTTAGTGATCAAAGCGTGTAGCATTAGACCATGGTTTAGTTCACAGGCAGTCTTCATTTTGTAAAAACCTAAAAAAAATAAAAATTCAGAATGGGGGGAGAAGACTAGTTCTTTAGGGTCTGCTAGGGAAAGACCATTCGGGTTCCATTTTCGAGAACTACACAAAAACAGACAATCTAACTCTAACAGAAATACATATTATCCTTTAAATACTTGATTCTCCCCACACTTAGTTAGCTGTGGTGTCGAAATTGTGATTAACTTCGTTGTCGACTTCCATCGGACCATGTATGTAATGTTTAACTCTGTGACCATTAACTTTAAATTCCATCCCATTTGAATTTATTAATTCTATCGTTCCGTATGGGAAAACTCTTTTTACTATGAATGGTCCAGACCATCTTGATTTCAATTTTCCAGGAAATAGCTTGAATCTTGAATTGAAAATAAGAACTCTGTCTCCTTCTTTAAATTCTTTTGAACTTCTGATTCTTTTATCATGCCATTTCTTCGTTCTTTCCTTATAGATTAACGAATTTTCGTATGCTTCATGTCTTAATTCTTCTAATTCGTTTAGTTGACTTAATCGTAGACGTCCAGCTTCATGTAAATCAAGATTACATGTTTTCAAAGCCCAAAATGCTTTGTGTTCAATTTCTACTGGAAGATGACATGCTTTTCCATAAACAAGTCTAAAAGGTGTGGTTCCAATTGGAGTTTTGTAGGCTGTTCTAAAAGCCCAGAGTGCATCCTCCAATTTAATGGACCATTCCTTCGGATTTGATCCTACGATTTTCTCTAGAATACGTTTTAAGGCTCGGTTGGTATTTTCAACTTGTCCACTTGTTTGTGGATGATATGCGGTGGAGATTTTATGAGTTACTCCATATCTTTTAAGAACTTTCTCAAGTTGATTATTACAGAAATGAGTACCCTGATCACTTATTAAAGCTTTCGGTGTTCCAAACCTTGCAAAAAGACGTTTTAAAAAGTTGACTACAACTCGTGCATCGTTAGTTGGGAGAGCTTGTGCTTCCGCCCATTTAGATACATAATCAATGGCTACGAGTATATATAGATTATTATGAGATTTTAGAAATGGACCAATAAAGTCAATACCCCAAATGTCAAATACTTCACATACTTGGATGACATTTTGTGGCATTTCATCACGTTGACTTATTTTTCCGGCCCTTTGACATGCATCACAGGATTTGCAAAGAAGGTGTGCGTCTTTGTAAATTGTAGGCCAATAGAATCCAACATCATAAACTTTTCTTGCTGTTAGTTGAGGCCCATAATGCCCTCCTGTTGGTCCTGTGTGACAATGGATTAATATTTTACTAGCTTCATCTCCAAATACACATCGGCGTATTATTCCATCGGGATAACTTTTAAACAGATGTGGATCTTCCCAAAAATAGTGTTTTATATCACTGAAGAATTTCTTTCGTCTTTGGTACGATAATCCTTTTTCAAGGAATCCACATACTAAATAATTTGCATAGTCTGCAAACCATGGGATTTCTTTATAATCTATCTTCAATAGATATTCATCAGGAAAGTTGTCTTGTATGGCTGATTCATTTAGAACTTCTAATTCGAGATTTTCAAGACGAGAAAGATGATCGGCGGCGAGATTTTCTGCTCCCTTTTTGTCTCGGATTTCAATATCAAACTCTTGTAATAGTAAGATCCAACGAATTAATCGTGGTTTGGCATCTTGTTTCGAAAATAGGTATATAAGAGCAGAATGATCGGTATAGACTATTGTTTTTGATAGAACGAGATATGAACGAAATTTGTCAAATGCAAAGACAATAGTAAGGAGTTCTTTTTCAGTAGTTGTGTAATTCGTCTGTGCTCCTTGTAATGTCTTACTAGCGTAATAAATAGGTTGAAATCGTTTTTCAATCCTTTGTCCTAAAACGGCTCCCATTGCAAAATCACTTGCATCGCACATTAGTTCAAATGGTAGATTCCAATTTGGTGTTATCATGATCGGCGCATTAGTGAGTTTCTCTTTAAGAATATTAAAAGATTTGATACACTCATCTGAAAAGATGAATGGCGCATCCTTTTCTAGGAGTTTATTCATAGGAGTGGCAATTTTAGAAAAATCTTTTATGAAACGTCGGTAAAAATCGGCATGCCCTAGAAAACTCCTAACTCCTCTAACATTGGTGGGATGTGGAGGTTTAGCAATTACATCTACTTTAGCTCTATCCACTTCAATTCCTTCTTTTGAAATTTTATGTCCAAGAACGATGCCTTCTTTAACCATGAAATGGCATTTCTCCCAATTAAGAACTAGATTTGATTGTTCGCATCTAATAAGCATTCGTTCAAGATTAACTAAACATGATTCAAAAGTATCACCGAAGACTGAAAAGTCATCCATGAATACTTCCATGCATTCTTCTATCATGTCGTGAAAAATCGCCATCATACACCTTTGAAAGGTTGCAGGGGCGTTGCAAAGTCCAAATGGCATGCGTTTGTAAGCAAAAGTACCATAAGGGCACGTGAAAGTGGTTTTCTCTTGATCTTTGGGTGCTATTGGAATTTGAAAGTATCCGGAAAAACCATCTAGAAAACAATAGTAACTATTTCCGGCTAATCTTTCCAACATTTGGTCAATGAAAGGTAAGGGAAAGTGATATTTTCTGGTGGCGTCATTTAATTTTCTATAATCAATACATACACGCCATCCTGTTACAGTCCTAGTAGGAATAAGCTCATCTTTTTCATTTGTGATGACAGTCATGCCACCCTTCTTAGGTACACATTGAACTGGGCTTACCCATAGACTATCAGAGATTGGATATATCAAACCTGCATCTAGCAATTTAATAATTTCTTTCTTAACTACATCTTGCATATTAGGATTTAGTCTTCGTTGGCGTTGCACATACGTTTTATGACCTTCTTCCATAAGGATTTTATGTGTGCAATACGAAGGACTTATTCCTTTAATATCATGAATCTTCCATGCAATGGCTGGTTTATGAGCTTTCAACACAGAAATGAGTTGTGATTTCTCATTTTCAGTAAGAGAAGACGATATTATTACAAGTAATTCAGATTCACCATGTAAATAAGCGTATTCCAAATGGTTTGGAAGTGGCTTTAACTCTAATTTCGGAGGTTCTTCTATCGATGATTTGTATCGATATTTGTCTTCTTCTTTTAGCATTTGAATTTCTTCTGTTGTTGGTTCATATCCATTAGCTATTAGTGTATCTAACATTTCAGCTTCATCAATTTGTTCTGTTCCTTCTCCTAAAGAACATTCTCCTGTTCCTTGTAATTCTGGAAATTCTTCTAATAATTCTGCATGTGCATCTATAGTTTGAATATAATAACATGTATCATCTGCAGATTGTGGTTGTTGCATTGCTCTATCAACTGAAAAGGTAACACTCTCATCCTCTATACTTAGGGTCAGTTTCTTACCGAACACGTCTATCATTGCTTTAGCCGTGTTTAAGAATGGTCTTCCTAATATGAGAGGAACTTGAGAATCTTCTTCCATGTCCAAAACAATAAAATCTACTGGAAATACTAAAGTACCAACTTTAACTAGCATGTTCTCCATTATCCCTCTAGGATATTTTATTGATCTATCGGCTAGTTGTATGCTTATTCTTGTTGGTTTCAATTCTCCAAGGTCTAGTTTAGTGTATAGTGAATACGACATTAGATTTATACTAGCACCTAAGTCTGCCAATGTTTCTATTGAACTAAGACTACCCAGAAAACATGGAATTGTGAAACTTCCTGGATCAGATAGTTTTTCTGGTATCTTATTCAACAGCACTGCTGAACAATTAGCATTCATAGTAACAGCCGAGAGTTCTTCCATTTTCTTTCTATTTGAAATTAGATCTTTCAAGAATTTAGCATATCTAGGCATTCCTGAAATCACATCAATGAAAGGAAGATTTACATTTATCTGTTTAAACATATCCAAGAATTTGGATTGCTCGGCTTCAAGTTTCTCTTTCTTCATTTTACTCGGGTAAGGAAGTGGTGGTTGGTATGGTTTAACATAAGGTTTATCCTTAACTTTGTTATCTTCATTAACCTTCTCAACTACCGGTTCTTTTTCCTTATCTTGATCAGGTTGTGGTTCTTGTGGAGTAGGAATAGCTTCATCAGAAGTTACAGGTATTTCAGGTGGTTTAAGTGTTGTACCACTTCTTGTGGTAATGGCTTTAGCTGTTTCATTCCGGGGATTAGCATTTGTATTACTAGGTAGACTTCCCGGTTTTCTTTCACCTATTAATCTTGCTAGGTTACTTACTTCTTGTTCCAGATTTTGAATAGAAGCTTGTTGATTTCTAAATGCTTGAGCATTTTGTTCATTGGTTTGTTTCTGAGATGTGAAAAACTGCGTTTGAGTTTCAACTAGCTTCGTCATCATATCTTCTAAATTCGGCTTTTTATCATCGGTTTGTTGTGGTGGTTTATTTTGAAAATTAGGTCTTTGCTGATTGTAAGTATTATTAGATACTTGTTGATTGCTAAGACCTTGTTGGTTGTTGTATGGAATATTTCGGTTATAATTTTGGTTTTGATTGTAAATCGGTCTTGGCGGTTGATAATTATTCTGATAATTATTTCCAGGCCTTTGGTTTATGTATGAAATATTATCTCCTTGTTCCATTGTTAATTCAATACTGAGACAATCTTTTGTCAAATGTGGTCCTCCACACTGCTCACAACTAATTCGTATTGAGTGAATATCTTTAGTCATCTTTTCCATTCGTCTCTCCACAACATCTATCTTTGTGGAAATGGAATCTAAGTCATGGCTAGAATCGGCTCTAGCTGCTTTAGATGATCTAATGATATCTTTTTCTTGGTGCCACTCATGTGAGTGGGAAGCAGTGTTATCAATAATTTTGTAAGCATCAGTTTCGGTTTTCTTCATAATAGAACCACCAGCTGCTATATCTATGTCTTTCCTTGTAGTGATGTCGCATCCTTGGTAGAATATTTGTACTATTTGACAGGTGTCTAAACCATGTTGCGGACATCCTCTTAATAACTTTCCATATCTTGTCCACGCCTCATATAGAGTTTCATTTGGTTTCTGTGTGAACGTAACAATTTCTGCTTGAAGTCTTACGGCTTTAGATGCAGGAAAGAATTGTTTAAGAAATTTGTCAACTAAAACATCCCATGTATCAATCGCCCCTTCAGGTAACGATTCCAACCAATCTTTGGCTTCTCCCTTTAAAGTCCAGGGAAATAACATGAGATATATCTGTTCATCCTCCACTTCTCGGATTTTAAATAGTGTGCAGATCCTATTAAAGGTACGTAGATGTTCATTTGGATCTTCCTTCGGCGCACCACTAAATTGGCATTGATTAGTCACCATGTGTAGAATTTGTCCTTTGATTTCATAATCTGGCGCATTAATGTCTAGATGAGTAATTGCGTGTCCTTGGCCAGTGCGTTTAGCTCTCATTCGGTCTTCCATACTTAGAGGTTCCAGATTCTCCATAATTGAATTTGTTGAATCGGTATCACTAGATGATTCTGATTTAATGGTTCGTTCCTCAACAATCTCTGTTTGAATGATTGGTGGTTCCGGAGGAAAGTTTAATGGTTCAGGATCTACGAACCGTTCCTGAATATTCTCTGGATTCTCAATTGTGAGGTTGGGTTCAAAAAATGGATTATCGGAAATTTGAATTGGAGTACTTGGTCGACTGGATGACGATTCTAAAGAGAAATCAACGGCGGTTATATTTGCTAAATGTCTTGATCTAGTTACAGGTGGTGAACGTACAAAAGGTGGTGAACGTCTTGCTCGGTGCATTCACTGAATATCCTATTAGTTTTTAAAAAGGAAAGAAAAATTATATAAGTTATCCAATCAATAGACTTTTCTGATTTTGCCCACGTTTCGAATAGCCAAAAGATGCAGCAGAGGGGCAGGATTCGTTTGGTCTCAATATAATTGAGTACTGTTTGGCTCCAATAACCCGGTCCACGTACAAATCCAACTATTACTACGAACCAGAAAATTTTGATGTCTATCAATTTAACCACTTAAAATAAATTTTCGTAATTTTAAGAAATTTAGAGAAGAAGTAGAAAAAATTCTAAGTCCTAAAAACTAGAATGGCGAGAAATAAGAGAGAAAAAGAGTGCGCGTCGAAAAGTGTCGAAAAATGAAAAAGACGAAGAGTGGTTTGTAAACACGCGGTTAATCCAACCTTATAACTATCACTATCTTAAAATTAAAACTACAAATAGAGATCACTAATTGGAATTGTAATTGATACATAGGTAAACGCGTTAAAAAATAAAAATAAGAAAATAGCGCGAAAAATGGCGTCGCAAAATTCTAAAGCACCTAAAACTTAGTCTAAGGAATAAGCACTTAAGGGATTTTACGGCAAATCTAAAATACTAAAAATTAAAACTATAACTACGAACTAAGAAATATATAACAAAAAAAAAAAAAAATTAACAAAATATAAGGTATTATCTAAGAATATAAAAATAGATTTCTAACTTACAAATTTAAACTACAAGTTTAAAATACGAGTATAACTTAAACTTAAAATAAACTATAAGTTAAAAGAAAACAATAAAAATAAAGTTTTTTTTTATTTTTTATTTTACTATAGAATATCTTATATATTTAAATATTTATCTATATGTCATTTGGAACCTTGCCAGTTATTGTCAAATTGTCTAGATCCCTAAATTTCCCATATGCCTACATATTTAATTATCAAAGGTGTGACCCCATAGAATTTTGAACGTGTGATCAAATATTGTCTCAGTATTAATTTTTTTTTTTTTTGTTGTTGTTATCACTTACCACTAGCACAGATAGTTAAATCTAGATGATCCTTGTAGGCCCTTATAATATTAAAAATACCCCAAATTTGAATATTGCAAATTCTCAAATATTTATTGACTCGTCTGTTGTAGAATTATTTGGAAGGGCCTACAAGCTTAAAAGCCAAAATTATTAGTAATCTGTTGGTGTCATTTGCACCATTCATTATTAAGTGGTTCCAAATTGAAACGAAGTAAATGGATAGACTTTGTTGTTTTGTATTAAAAAGAAAGGATTTTAATTCCTTATATATATATATATATATATATATATATATATATATATATATATATATATATATATATATATATATATATATATATATATATATATATATATATATATATATTTTTCAAACTTATTTCTAATTAATATTGATAATGGGTTTTTTTTTTTTTTAAACTAGTACAACAAAAGAGGGACAAAGCGTGTCATTTTTTTTTTTTTACAAATATAAATTAAAAATATAGTGTTTCGCCGAGTCCCCGGCAGCGGCGCCAAAAATACTTGATGTCGTAGGGGGTGTATACAAAATAGTATTATTTTTAGTGCGAAATACTATTAAATATGCTACAATTTTACACAAGTTATTTATTTATTTATCGAGTGGATATACTTAAACCTTGCTACAACACTTATAGGCAGTGTACCTAATCGTATTATAGTATAGTTTTTAGTAAGTCCGGTTCGTTCCACAGGGAGCTCGTGAAGTATAACACTATATTTTTTTACACACAATAATTATAAAAATACAAATATATATATATAAGTAATATTATTATTATAAAGGGGGGTTTTTACCGTTTAATGACCGGTTTGTCGATTTTAAAACTTTAGTCGCAGTTAAAACCAAATGTAAAATATTAAAAATAAATACAAGACTTAAATTAGAGCATAAAGTAAATAACGATAATGAAATTGCGAATAATAAAAGTGCGATAAAATAAACTTGCGATAATTAAAAAGTACGATAATTAAAAGTGCAATTAAATACAATAACAATAAAAATGCGATAATTAGAAGTGAAATTAAATATAAAATAAAGGAAATTAAATATGAAATAAAAGAATTATGCTTATTTAAACTTCCGTAATCATGATGTTTGACGTGTTGATTTTAGTTTTATGCCCATGGGTTAATTGTCCTTTGTCCTGGATTATTTAATATGTCCGTCTGGTTTTTGTCCATAATAGTCCATCAGTCATAAATATAAAGTGCGAGTGTCCTCGTCAAATTATCCTTATACCCGAAGTTAAATATTCCAACTAATTGGGGACTTAAACTGTAACAAGATTTTAATACTTTGTTTAATAATTACACCAGGATGTCGACTGAGTGTAACCCAAGGTTTTAATATTTTGTTATCAATTATACCAAGTGTCCTTGTACATAATTTTCACCCCTGTTTTAATTATTCTAGTGGCTATTAATCCATTCCCGTGTCCGGTTAAATGAACGATTATTCGTACATATAAATACCCCGCCCATCGTGTCCGATCGAGTGTATATGGTAATTTATAGGGACGCCCAATTGTAAATCTTTATATTAACATTAACAAACTATCATTTAGTTAAACAAATATAAAGCCCATTAATAGCCCATAGTCTAATTTCCACAAGTGTCGTTCTTTTGTCCAAACCCCAATTATGGTACAAAGCCCAATTACCCAATTTTAGTAATTAGCCCAACATCATGATTACTTCGGATTAAATAAGCATAATAATAACTTAGCTACGAGACATTAATGTAAAAAGGTTGAACATAACTTACAATGATTAAAAATAGCGTAGCGTTACCCGGACAGAATTTCGACTTATACACTCAAAACATTCTCTATCATAATCTTATTATTATTATAATTTAAGATTAAAATTAAAATTATTATTATAATATTTATATTAATATTACGATAGAGAAAGATATAAGAAAAGAAAAAGATGTAAAAGGTGTCGTTCCAATTCATCGAATTACATGCCTTTTATAGGCAAAATATAAATTTGAATTTTCATTTATGACCCCTGAACTATGCTCAATTAACAACTTTTTATTATTTAATATTATTCTTATTATGAATTATTTAAATATTATATTATATTCTTGTGCATAGTTGACTTGTACTTTCAGCTCCGTTGCGTCGAGCGTTGAGAGTTGACTCATGTCCCGGTTCCGGATTTTCGAACGTCCTTTCGTACAATTTTATATCGTGTACTTTGCGTTTTGTAACTTGTACTCTTGTCATTTTTAGACGTTCCTCATCAATAATTTGAACCTTTTTGATTGTATCTTGTACTTTTGAGCTTTTTGGACCTTTCCGTCTTCAATTCGTCGAATCTGCCTTTTGTCTTCACCTTTTATTATTTAAACGAATATCACTTGTAAATAGAACAATTGCAACTAAAATCTTGTTTTTCTTGAGGAATAATGCTATGAAATATGTGTTCATTTTTAGCATTATCAACCACCGCGACAATACCACATGCCAATCAAACAATGAGTAGTGTCTTAAACACCGCGACACTACTACTCGTTACTTAGAATGTGGTGTCTTGAACACCGCGACAATACCACATTCATACTACACAAATAAATACATTATATACGTAAACGCATAATTATTCCACTCACAATATTAACCCTTCGCCATTGGGGTTATATAATCCACATCACACGCCCATGTGATAGAGTACACGCAAGGTGTGCACCTCGTCAAAGATGGTCAACCAAAACGCACAACCGTGCCAATTGGACCTACACACAAGTCCATCAATCCACCTATATGTGAAGTGAGCTCTATAACCGAGAACCACTTCACCCGACCCGCACCCATCCTACACATACATATGCATATAGGATATTAACACTCACCTTAAGCCTTGATGAATGCAACCAAGTAATCCGCAACTCGTTAATGGAAAGTACCTATTCCATTATCACAAATTCAACAACACACTTAGATTGGATTTACAAACCAACCCAATTTGACACTTAGTGCAAATTCGACCCAAATGCACTTCCAAGTACAAACCGCGCCCAAAATTAACCAATAATCACTAACACAAGTGAGAATGGTCCTAACACGCCAATTAAACCCGAACACAAGTGTTAAACACTTACAAATCTCCAAATTGCCCATAAACCCTAATTTTGACCCATAAGGTCAAAATCTCACCATTTACAAGTTTTGACACCAAAACACCTTTAACTCGATTTTAATACTTCAACTTAATCCATTTTAAGTTTATAAACCTTAATAAATCAACAATCGGGTCAAAATCATCACCAAACCCTAATTTTGGCTCTAGTCAAAATTAGTCAACTCCAAGAACCCTAAATGTCCCCAAAACCTCAATAATCACTAATACTAGTGATTATACACCATTTACAAGTCTTACAAGCATGAACTTGCACACCAAACCCAAAACCCGACATTAACAACAAAAAACCCGAATCTTGGTGTTAACCTTCAATTAACAACTAAATGGGTTTCACCTATGAATCATACAATCAAAAGCCCTAAACTTGAATGATGAACACGAAAATGAATTTCGGAGTTAGAGCTTACCACTAGTATCACCGTGTAGCTAAGAACGAGGAGAACACACTTGTCAACTACGCCAAGGATCAACTCCCGATCCTTCCTTTCCAAAAATCCTTTTGAAATTAAATGGGTGTTTGAGTTTGAGAGGAAAAATGAAAAGAAAAGGGAAATTAAAATGAGAAATGAAATGAATGGATGAGGTTAAATCCTCAAATCTGGCTCAAACGCGAAAAGACCAAATTGCCCTTGAACTTCATTTAAATTTACAAGAATCTGGTGCCAGTTCACACCATTCGCCGCGCCGCGGCCTAATTCGTCGCGCCGCGACGATTGCCTCGAACTGGTGACTTTGTTAACAAGCTTTCTGATCTGGATTTATTTGAAACGCCGCGCCGCGGCTCCCTTTGTCGCGCCGCGACACCCAACGTGGCCTGACACATTTTCTCGCATACAAGACTTTAACACCCAAACATGTATCGAACCCTTCATACGCCTGTCGTACATACACAATACACCTATAAATCATGTACGGGGAAAAACGGGGTGTTACAACTCTCCCCCACTTAGACTCGATCACGTCCTCGTGATCCTTGTCATTTAACCAAACGGACCACACTTCACGGTCCTCAAACATAAGTCCAAACCGACTTTCCTAAGCAATTCTTCCCACTGAATTGCCTTTAACAACTAAATCGTCACCCGCGATTTATCAAATCTACAATCCGAGCACTAAAACCATGCTCATTCCCTAACATCTGGAAAACTCAACCAATCTCGTACAGAGATATCAACCCCTTAGCGTACCCTTACCGAGTACAACGCTAAAAGCAACCAAGTCTCAACATAAGGTCAACAATCCGAAACGATGAAGACTGAACCAACGAATCCTGACGGATAACACCAATCACTAAACATCCCTTGTAGTGCGCAATACGATCAATACGCAACTACCGTAACATCATAATCAAAAGGCTAAAACCGATAGCGCCCAAAACGACTATGAAAACGCCAAATCCAAAGGTGTACAAAATCGACAATCGTCACACCCGTAACAACACGTGAGCGAAACACGGCTATCACATCACTAATCATACCACATGGTCCTCGCGACCCCACCATCGGCGTATAAAAACACCCGATCGATCACACAACACGGTCCTTACGACCCCACCATTGGTGTATAAAACAACCAACAGATCAACATCACAGTCCTTACGACCCCACCATCGGTGTATAAAACAACCGACAGATCACACAACACGAAGGCTGGCCGAAAACACACGCGCCTTAGTGAATCCGAACTACACGCGATTCACTACCATGATGAAGACAGCGAACCCGAATATCATGCTTCACCAATCAATAATCCCATGATGAAGTCAGCGGACCCCGAAGGTCATGCTTCACCAATCTCAACACCGGATGAAGTCAGCGGACTCCGAAAGTCATGCTTCACCGATATAACACCTCGCTCATGATGAAATCAGCGGACCCCGAAGGTCATGCTCCACCAATCGCATACTCCCATGATGAAGTCAGCGGACCCTAAAGGTCATGCTTCATCAATCACCAATACCATGATGAAGTCAGCGGACCCGAAAGTCATGCTTCATCAATCAACGCCCTTTTGGCCTCGAACGACGAGTAGCGTAACATCGCGCTCTGCTACGCCATAGTGAATCCTAACGGATACCACTAACCATTCACATACACGAGCAAGAACCACCTATATCAAACATAGGCACAAAACAATTATTCTCTAGAAGAGAATCCGACACACACCTCCCTTAACCGAAGGATTTCACCTTGCTCGCCAAACACGTCCATTATCTCTCAATCGAGATTTACCACATTACCACCTCGGTGATAATTCAAATCCAAACCATAAGTACAATTTATCCGAAATTGTAATCTACCACAAATCGACCAAAATCAGGTCTCGACAACATTTTCCGGATCTACCAAAAGCATCATCCGAAATCTCACACTAAAACTTCCTCGTGCGGGAGTGTAACTCCCCCATTTGGAACTACGTCCCATATCCACAACTCGTACAACCGTACAATGCTACCTAAGGTAGACTTTACAAAGATTGGGCTCACACGACCCGTCACCATATCTTGCTCCAGCCTTGAGCACACAAAGGATTTCAATCAATCCTTAAACACTTTGAGCAAAAAGTGTACCACGATTACACAAACCATACCTTCGCAATCATCCAATTGCTTTAGTTTGTCAAATTACACCTAGTCACTCATGTACCTAAGGATTTCACTTCGGTACCCTAAGTACAATGTAACCGCAACATAATCGGAGTCGAACACCACGCTAGTAGGTATAAAAGAGGCACCTAATGTCGCGTCATAAAGACTCCATTACCAACATACATCGAGATTCAAAACACTCGATCTCAAGGGTTTCAGCCCACCCGTCGAACCTCACGGTTCATCGACCTCAACACAAAAGCGAACACGTGCTTAACAACCGAACACCAACCCATTTCCATGGCTTGGTAGAAACATTTTACAAATATCAAGGAATGCTTGGTTACTCCAAGTCTTACGCCCTTCGCCCGTCAATCAAAACGTCATCATAGGGTACTTCCATTAGGAACGTCACCCATATCAATAACATGCACAACACAATGCATTTAATAAACTCAACTTCAAACGGCACTTAATAAATAATCAAAAGACATATTTATTAAAACGAAACGTACCTTAACGTCTCCTTGCCGGCCCCGTCCCCGCTAACTTGGGACATTCCGACTTACGATGTCCTTCTTCTTGGCAATTGAAGCACACCATGCCATCGCCTTTTGGTACCGAACATTCCCACGACTTGTGACCCCTTATGCCACAATTGTAACATCTAGACGCACTAGAATCCAATATACCCGTCCGTGTACCACCCGTGCTCACACTCGGACCCTTAGTCCTCTTACTCGGAGCACCATGCGAAACAACCCTTCTCTCGCTCGAAGGTTCACCCTTCTTTGATCGTGAATACGACTCGAAACCTCTAGCCACGGCGAATAATTCCGCAAACGATTTCGCGTGACCCCGACTAATCTTATTCTTCAAGTCATCATTCAAGGTTCGATAGAAATCCTCCATCAACAACCGATCATTCCCTAAATACTCTGGGCAAAAAAACAAGTCTTCGCCATAAAGGTCGTCTTGAGAGTATTCAAATCCATAGATCCCTGTTGCAAGTTTCGCAACTCATCACGCAATTCCGACAAGTCGGCCGAAGTCCGGAACTCCTCGAAGAATTCCTTCTTAAAACCGTCCCACGATAATGCCATAAACGGCTCACCACCGACAAGATCAATCTTACCATCCAACCAATCCTTCGCCCTACCCCGCAATAAACTAGTAGCGAGTCTTGTCTTTTTCTCGGGAGGGCATTCAATAGTACGAAAACACCCTTCAACATCCGAGATCCAAGTTGTGCTTACTAAAGGATCCGGTTTCCCGTCATACATCGGAGGTTTAGACCTCATGAAGCTCTTAAGACAATGCTCCATTTCTCCACCATTTCGAAATTCGGAATACTTCCTATCCATTTCTTCTCGAAACGCACTCATTTGCTCCGCAACGGCGGCCGCAACTCTAGCGTTAAACTCAGCGTCGTTCGTCTCGATCCCATTTCCCGTCGCCATTCTAAGGAATGCAAAGCGGTTAGACCACGAACGTGTAAATCACACGCACAACATGTGACAACCCGGAAATTTCCAACCAAATTTAAACTTTAATCTTTATATATATCCGACACGATAAGCAAAAATCTGTAACGTTAAGTCTCGAAAGCTTTGAAACTATATTCATGTAATCAATTACCCTTTGACCATGCCTAACGATTCACGAACAATTATGTGTAAATAAATATATATACATATACATGTGTGATTATTAAATTGAGATATATTAATAAAACATTGAACGGATTAGTTAATATGAATATAAGCTATGAGATCTATTTTATGAACTTGGAAATGTTATCAAGGTATTGAATGAATAATATGTTACATAAACGTATTTGTTCGGTGTAAGTTTATCGACGAGATTAAAAGATAATATCAAATGATTGAATTATCGGATACATTGAACTATGATCATGAGTCTCTGTTATGAGGTCCACTTTGAATTAGAAAACCCTTACTTTTAACGGTATTCGGAATATTTGGAAAAGTGATTATATGTAAGAACAAAAGTGTTATTATTGAGGATTAGACAAGGGTTAGTGGAGAATGGAATTTCATAATATTTTATAGATCTATTTTTAAACGTGCAAAACCGTTTTCGATATAATAGAACTTGTTATTAAAAAGTCTTTGTTTAAATAAACGTAAATGTTGGTTACAACATGTTTAGGTATATTAGATATATTAGTTAAATAAAGGATGGTAACATTTGGTTATTTGATTCGATAAATATTAAGATATAGTAATTAGAAAGTTAAGGAAATGACCAAAATACTCAAAAGATTAAGTAACACTTTGAGTGGGTTAGTTTTTAATTTATTTAGGTCTAGTTATTAACAAAGGTACATGTCACAAAACGATTAATTTAAAAATAAAATATTTTGACAAACAACGAGACTTTGATTTATAGAAGGAAATGACCACAACGCTCAACTTTATAAGTTATATTTTTATAAAGGTAAATTACTAAGGAGGAAGTCTAATTTTTGTAAAAGGTACACGTCACGTAATGTAAAAGGCTAGTTTTCTAAACGCACGAAAGTGCGCACGAAAAACTGAAAGTGGTACATGAGTTGAGTGACAACGTACGTGTCATTTTAGTAAAAATTATATTTTTACCATGAGCGTAAATATAATATATTATATAAGTAATTATATAAATTAAATATATTAAATACATAATAATAATATTTACGGGTGTCGGCGGAGCTCAAAGTGGGATATGAGCTGGGAAATAAGGTCATGCGACCACATGTAAAGAAAGAAGAACTCGCATGGGTCTTGATGCTTGTCACATTATTTAAGCTTGATTATTCTGGCCGAACTTTCATACTATCTATCTATCTACTCTCTGATTCTCTCCATATATAATTATATATTATTATTATTATTATTATTATTATTATTATTATTATTATTATTATTATTACTAATATTAATTTTATGGTTAGGAGTATTAATATTATTAGTATTATACATAAAATACTACGACAGGGCTCTGCCCGCGTGATCTTAAAAGGAGTTTTTCGAGTAGGATAGGGCTAAGGAAATTATGGGTTATAGCTATGGAGGTTATGGGTATGGATCAGGGGTATAGTTCGTGGAGTCAATCTAGTGTTTGTCATCTCCGTTGCGTTTGCGTACCTTTCCTGCAATATTGAATCTCAATATTGATACGTGAGCACTCATAACTTAACTTTTATTTACTAATAGTGTATCCCTGATTAGTGCTCGAGAATATAGGATTATGCATGCTTGTATATTTGATATTGCCCTTAGATAAGTTATGTTGAATCTTAAAGGTTGTTATACTAGGGATGAAATAAGGTATAAGATATGCATGTCATTGGAAAGCTAGTGACAAATTAATAACTTTTCCTTTAGATGCCAAAGGGATCTGATGGACGGATTATAAATTATAGCCTATTGAAATTTCGTAAAAATTATTATTATTATCGTCGTTCTAAGTTTTTACTAAATATTATTATTATTATCATTATTATTATTATTATCATTAAAATAGTTACTAGGGTTATCATTATTATAATATTTATATTCATTAGTATTATTATAAGTAAAACTAAGATTATTAACACTTAATTATTGTAATTATTAATACAAAATAATACGACTTCTACTAATTATTATTACCAATGCTATTTTATCAAATAAAAATGTGATACAAATTATATAATTACCTCAATAGAATCTATCGCAATATTTTTATGATATTAAACGAACTCTATAAATTTTACTACTTAAGACATATGAAAGTATATTTTAATATAAAATTTTATTTATTAATAAATGAATTATATTATTTACTCTATTCAATCTTTTAAAAATATTTTTAAAAATATAAAGCGACGATATTTAAATTATATAATAATCATTTATAAACTTTTGAAAATCATTTTTGAGTCAAACTAATTTTCGTCGATCTTTGCATATTAGACTCGAGCATTAGGATTGTGATACACTATGACTTGGCCTAAATTGTTAGACAAATATTGACCGTCATATAAATATATATAATTAATATAGGTTCGTGAATCCGAGGCCAACCCTACACTTGTTCAATGATGTTATATGTATTTTTACTACAAAATACAGTATGGTGAGTTTCATTTGCTCCCTTTTTAAATGCTTTTGCAATATATATTTTTGGGACTGAGGATACATGCGCAGCTTTTATAAATGCTTTACGAAATAGACACAAGTGATCGAAACTACATTCTATGGTTGGATTATCTAATCGAATATGCCCTTTTTATTAAGTCTGGTAATCTAAGAATTAGGGAACAGACACCCTAATTGACGCGAACTCTAAAGATAGATCTATCGGGCTCAACAAGCCCCATCCAAAGTACCGGATGCTTTAGTATTTCGAAATTTATATCATTTCGAAGGAGGATCCCGGAATGATGGGGATATTCTTATATGTATATTGTGAATGTCGGTTACCAGGTGTTCACCATATGAATGATTATTTTTGTCTCTATGCATGGGACGTATATTTATGAGAACTGGAAATGAAATTCTTGTGGTCTATTAAAATGATGGAAATAAATGATTATGATAAACTAATAAACTCACCAACCTTTTGGTTGACACTTTAAAGCATGTTTATTCTCAGGTGTTAAAGAAATCTTCCGCTGTGCATTTGCTCATTTTAAAGATATTACTTGGAGTCTTTCATAGCATATTTCGAAGAACGTTGCATTCGAGTCATTGAGTTCATCAAAGATTATTATTAAATCAATTTATAGTTGGATAGTGGATATTATGAAATGGTATGCATGCCTGTCAATTTTCGATGTAAAGAAAGATTGTCTTTTAAAAACGAATGCAATGTTTGCAAAATGTATAATATAGAGGTCAAATACCTCGCAATGTAATCAACTATTGTGAATCGTTCATAATGTATATGAACGGGTTCTTTTAGTTGGTATCAGAGCGGTGGTCTTAGCGAACCAGGTCTGCATTAGTGTGTCTAACTGATAAGTCGTTAGGATGCATTAGTGAGTCTGGACTTCGACCGTGTCTGCATGTCAAAAGTTTTGCTTATCATTTCTAGTCGGAAATCATCTGCTTATCATCCATAGGAAATTACCTGCTTATCATTATTAGTCTAGACACGTCTTGCTACATTAATTGCATGAGTAGTGTATAGACAAAATTCATATCATAGCGTATCTGCTAAATCATATCTTATCGTATCTGTTACTTTAAACTTTGCCTGACATATCCCGCAAATTACTCCGTAATCTATGAAATCTTTTGATCTCTATATATAGATATCCTATGTAAATAGAATACCACCCAATAGCCGAAAAATCATTTTTATATAGAAAATCCTTTATCCAATCGTACGAAATAGAATTTGTCATCAGTTCAAGTCACTCGGATTCCGAAATGGAATCTCACTCAAGCTCCGAAAGCAGTGTGACCGGAATGGATCAACCAATCAGACATCACCTATTCTAGATGAATTGGGGATGGGTTCGTAGCCTCCTCAATCATTGGAAACAGGAAGAAGGCGATCCTTTCCATCCACCACATTGCCCTCTTGGCGAAGAACCTGAAGCACTTACCGGCGAACCTGTTCGAAACACCATTTTCTCGCTCATTTCCAGAGTATCTCGTCACGATTATATATTACATCAAATTTTAGATTTTATTTATCCGCTCGTTCCGACCGACAATCATCCTGGAATAATAGAAGAAGTCAACGAACTTCACGCTCGGGTAGTGGCTTTGGAGAATATGGTGAAGAGATTACAAACACCAGCAGCATCATCAGCAGCATAACCAGTAACACCATCATCAATGCCAATAGTACCATTACCACCCCAACCACAACCACGTCGTAAACCTCAACTTTACACTCTGTCCCACGAGCACCAATGTCATACCCCCTGTAGATACCAAGGAATACCAACAACAATAACCGACGAAGTATTAATTCATAACTTCATTGGAGAAACATTCCGCGCAGATTATGTAATCTCTAAAGTCTTAGAGATTATCTAATCTAGCCCTAACCATAAATCAGTTAAGCGAACCAAAATGATAGAAGGAAGAGTAGAAACCCTGACAAAAATAGTGTGTGATTAACAAGCTAAACTTGTTTTACCAACAGCATCAACAGTACCGTCAGCGTCACCAGCATCATCAGTACAATCAACATCAGAATCAACAACACATATAACATCACAAACTCCGTCAGCTCAAGAATCACTATGGACATCATTACGAATCAATAACCCGTATATTGTATCAACGAGTTATGAAGAATTAACTCATTCCCTTTGAAGAAATTATATGTATATTTTTATATTTTGAAATAAAAATAAATTTTTCCGTGCTAAGCTATTGTGTGTGAATCTTAACAACTCGGTTAATTCATATTACAAATATGCAATAATGTACATCCTTCAGCCGCAACTTAACCAGCGTTAACTACAATCTTTGTCGCAATTCAACAAATTCCAATTCATAATAAATCAAGTATATATTTGATTTTACACTTTCATCATCGATGTACCCGAAACTTTTCAGATAACATCATTCGTACTTTGCGAAATTCACAAGAATTCCACGAACCGAACATCATACATCAACAAATAACGAAGTATTGATTCATAATTTCAATGTCATTAAAGAAATACTACGTAAAAGTTATGTACTTTTTAAAGCCTTTAGAGATTATTCAATTCTAGTTTCAACCGTAAATCAAATGAGTTTAATTTAACATTAACTCATTAAATCTATGTTATATCTGAAGAAAATATACATATATATATTTTCATAAAGACTGTAATAAAATTCTTTTGTACAAAATATTAATTGTGAAATTTTTTTTAACGGGTAGGTAATACCCGAGAGATATATAAATTCACAATTAATATATTACATTCTTCGAATCTGATTCAGCAAATCATCCATTATACTCCCTACTTTCACAACAATATACATTCTTTTATAGAAATCAAAACAACCATACTCATTCAAAATTTAATTACATATTCTGATTTTGAAATCTCAAAATTCAACTTGAGATATGACCAAAATCATCACTCTTAGATTCTTACATCTTTCACAAGCTATATTTTGACTTCAAAACTGTGTTAGAACATCAAATGTATGTTAATGATTACAATCTGTGTTCAAACCCTTCAAAAATTTCTGAAGACACTTCGAATGATGAGCAATCGAGATGATGATCCAACCACATGTTACCCATAGTTATGTACCCGAAAAACTCTTGAAACCAAAGTAAAAGTTTAAACAACGTATCCGCGTCAGATTCTTTAGCATTTATTAGCAAAAATAACTTTGCGACTCCTATTCAAAGTAGCTAGTTTTGTCACAGCTCCAGCAAGTCAACTTCGACTTTTCAGTCAGACTAACCTTATTATAACCTTGAGATATACACCATCGTTACCAGGAAACCTTTTACATTCCACCACATTATTAACAGATGTATCAACAACTTCATTACCCTTTGACTTTAGCCTCTCCAAAAAGTCATTATAATTATTCATTGAAACCCCATCATTTACTCATTCGCATCTTGTAATGAGAATTTCCATACGAATCATTGGGAATTAGCAATCAGTATTTTGAAATCTCGCAGCATGTCTACGCCAACAGTTATATGTGTATATATAACGTCTATCTTCTGGACTTATTTTGAATGTGAAGATTCTGAAAAACACTTCGAACTACGAATTGGTTCTCCGAAAATGGAAAAATACTGATGAAGCAGCAAAAAAACTATAAACGACCTTAACAGTAAAAGTTTGATGATAATGAATAGGTGTGCTGGCAAAGCGCAGAAAAAGAGAAGTCTTGGAACTGGAAAACGGATTGAGCAAAGTAGGAAGGAGGCTGTGGACAAATTACAAAGACTGAACCTGACTTCAAAGGATCCAAATAATTCAGTATCTGTCGAAGTCATTAACGAATACCTTGCTCCTGACTCTAAACCCCTGTGGATAATATTCTTCATCATCCTCTGATATTAGAAATTCTAAAATATCATCATATCTTTCAATATAAATATCCTCCATATTTCTGAAGATATTTTCTTAATTTTTCTTATTTGAAATCATTTACCTCTTCGCGCTATCTGTATTACATCATAAAAGAAACTATTTTAGTTTCTAAATTCTGAAACATTCAAGTTTAAAATAGGAATATTTTGAAGAAGTGTTGGGAACTGAAGCATGAATTAGTATAATATAATGACACTTGATCAATGTGATTATATTAAAGTAAGTCATGCTGAGTTTCTAAATGGAACGTGATGATTCACAGATCATAACATCATCATGTGCCATGTTATACGACTCTTGTATTCTATTTAACCTCTAAAATATCAAGAAAATATTTCTTGATGATTCGGCCTTTTCCAAGGTATTTTAGTAATTTGACAAGTCAAGATCGTGCCATCACGATTTCCTTCCCAGAACATTAACAATGTTCATTTCGAAATTCATATCTGTGAATTCTGGACCATTACAAGCGGTGCTTAATCGCAAGAAGAAGAAACGAAAGGACAAAACTCCGAAATAGAAATTGGGGTATAAATTGCAGCAAATAAAAGAGAGCATTAACTGTGAATGATAATGATTATAGAAGACAGAAGCAGAGACTTTGAAATATAAGGGAACATATAAAGCCCAACGACAAACCAGAAATTATAAACCATATATATCGATGCATATAGCAATATAAAGACACGGGAGAACTAGGAACACTATAAACCCAAGAGTATAGTAGAAGTAAATAGATTCTTCCGGCGGTAGATAAAAAAAAAAAAAAGAAGAATGACCGATATGAAAGTTAGAAGTATATCGAGAATCAGAACTGGATGGAGCATATTGATGAATACTTTAAAATATGAATTGAGGGGGAAAGAATAGAAGGTGATGAAACATGACTAGGAACTTAGAAATCAACAGATTTAACTCACACAATGGCAGAATAAGTGAATCAAACCCTCTAGTGAATAGGTTAAGTTTTTTTTGATTAATTTAGTCAAACCACAACTAAATCAAGTGTGATTAGATCAACACCTAGAGCTATTATTCACCACCTGGGTAATTTGGACTGAGAGAGAATCGAAGGAGCTCACTAGATCTGAGTGTGTGTAACAAATGAGAGGCTTAACCTAAAATGAAGAACATAAGACTTTATATACCCCTGCTGTTGACACACCCATACGATTCATTCATCACACGTACGAGTTGGCTTCATCAACCGTACGGGTGATCACTCACTCGTGTCTTATCATTTAGGTTGTAATTGTGACTTAGCTCAGCATCAACCATGCGTATGAGCCTGTCAGCCGTACTAGTGAGGCTTCACTCGTACGTCTGACTAAGTCTAACATAGTCAAACATCTAAATCTCGTTCCTGCAGTTCCTGTAACCACATACAAACACGGATAGGATAATAACGAGCAATCATGGTGGCCTGTAAACTGTTGTACCTGCAATGGACTTGGGTAGATGTCTAGGGACTTGCATAAAATGCATCAAAAGATGGTGTGAGTTGTAAGGAAATGAAGGAGGTGAATTCATAAGAAAATCTCTGACAGAACAATTAAAATGGACGATCGCATTTAAAGCGGATCCTAATTCCCTTGATTACCGGAGAGTCAAATCTTATTAAGAAGATTTTCTTCAAATCCCTTAAAATCTGGGAATCAATCATATATACGTCAAATGATAAGATGAATCTACACTTACTCATTTCACTCTTCTATGTTACCTTCATTCGTACTCTTCATATAAATGGATTGTTTATCCAAAGTATTCGCTGATGATAAAACTCTAATTTTCAGCCCGTATGCATCATGAAAACATACTTATTATCATTCACGACCTTTCCACTCAAATTTCGGGACGAAATTTCTTTAACGGGTAGGTACTGTGACAACCCAGAAATTTCCAACCAAATTTAAACTTTAATCTTTATATATATCCGACACGATAAGCAAAAATCTGTAACGTTAAGTCTCGAAAGCTTTGAAACTATATTCATGTAATCAATTACCCTTTGACCATGCCTAACGATTCACGAACAATTATGTGTAAATAAATATATATACATATACATGTGTGATTATTAAATTGAGATATATTAATAAAACATTGAACGGATTAGTTAATATGAATATAAGCTATGAGATCTATTTTATGAACTTGGAAATGTTATCAAGGTATTGAATGAATAATATGTTACATAAACGTATTTGTTCGGTGTAAGTTTATCGACGAGATTAAAAGATAATATCAAATGATTGAATTATCGGATACATTGAACTATGATCATGAGTCTCTGTTATGAGGTCCACTTTGAATTAGAAAACCCTTACTTTTAACGGTATTCGGAATATTTGGAAAAGTGATTATATGTAAGAACAAAAGTGTTATTATTGAGGATTAGACAAGGGTTAGTGGAGAATGGAATTTCATAATATTTTATAGATCTATTTTTAAACGTGCAAAACCGTTTTCGATATAATAGAACTTGTTATTAAAAAGTCTTTGTTTAAATAAACGTAAATGTTGGTTACAACATGTTTAGGTATATTAGATATATTAGTTAAATAAAGGATGGTAACATTTGGTTATTTGATTCGATAAATATTAAGATATAGTAATTAGAAAGTTAAGGAAATGACCAAAATACTCAAAAGATTAAGTAACACTTTGAGTGGGTTAGTTTTTAATTTATTTAGGTCTAGTTATTAACAAAGGTACATGTCACAAAACGATTAATTTAAAAATAAAATATTTTGACAAACAACGAGACTTTGATTTATAGAAGGAAATGACCACAACGCTCAACTTTATAAGTTATATTTTTATAAAGGTAAATTACTAAGGAGGAAGTCTAATTTTTGTAAAAGGTACACGTCACGTAATGTAAAAGGCTAGTTTTCTAAACGCACGAAAGTGCGCACGAAAAACTGAAAGTGGTACATGAGTTGAGTGACAACGTACGTGTCATTTTAGTAAAAATTATATTTTTACCATGAGCGTAAATATAATATATTATATAAGTAATTATATAAATTAAATATATTAAATACATAATAATAATATTTACGGGTGTCGGCGGAGCTCAAAGTGGGATATGAGCTGGGAAATAAGGTCATGCGACCACATGTAAAGAAAGAAGAACTCGCATGGGTCTTGATGCTTGTCACATTATTTAAGCTTGATTATTCTGGCCGAACTTTCATACTATCTATCTATCTACTCTCTGATTCTCTCCATATACAATTATATATTATTATTATTATTATTATTATTATTATTATTATTACTAATATTAATTTTATGGTTAGGAGTATTAATATTATTAGTATTATACATAAAATACTACGACAGGGCTCTGCCCGCGTGATCTCAAAAGGAGTTTTTCGAGTAGGATAGGGCTAAGGAAATTATGGGTTATAGCTATAGAGGTTATGGGTATGGATCAGGGGTATAGTTCGTGGAGTCAATCTAGTGTTTGTCATCTCCGTTGCGTTTGCGTACCTTTCCTGCAATATTGAATCTCAATATTGATACGTGAGCACTCATAACTTAACTTTTATTTACTAATAGTGTATCCCTGATTAGTGCTCGAGAATATAGGATTATGCATGCTTGTATATTTGATATTGCCCTTAGATAAGTTATGTTGAATCTTAAAGGTTGTTATACTAGGGATGAAATAAGGTATAAGATATGCATGTCATTGGAAAGCTAGTGACAAATTAATAACTTTTCCTTTAGATGCCAAAGGGATCTGATGGACGGATTATAAATTATAGCCTATTGAAATTTCGTAAAAATTATTATTATTATCGTCGTTCTAAGTTTTTACTAAATATTATTATTATTATCATTATTATTATTATTATCATTAAAATAGTTACTAGGGTTATCATTATTATAATATTTATATTCATTAGTATTATTATAAGTAAAACTAAGATTATTAACACTTAATTATTGTAATTATTAATACAAAATAATACGACTTCTACTAATTATTATTACCAATGCTATTTTATCAAATAAAAATGTGATACAAATTATATAATTACCTCAATAGAATCTATCGCAATATTTTTATGATATTAAACGAACTCTATAAATTTTACTACTTAAGACATATGAAAGTATATTTTAATATAAAATTTTATTTATTAATAAATGAATTATATTATTTACTCTATTCAATCTTTTAAAAATATTTTTAAAAATATAAAGCGACGATATTTAAATTATATAATAATCATTTATAAACTTTTGAAAATCATTTTTGAGTCAAACTAATTTTCGTCGATCTTTGCATATTAGACTCGAGCATTAGGATTGTGATACACTATGACTTGGCCTAAATTGTTAGACAAATATTGACCGTCATATAAATATATATAATTAATATAGGTTCGTGAATCCGAGGCCAACCCTACACTTGTTCAATGATGTTATATGTATTTTTACTACAAAATACAGTATGGTGAGTTTCATTTGCTCCCTTTTTAAATGCTTTTGCAATATATATTTTTGGGACTGAGGATACATGCGCAGCTTTTATAAATGCTTTACGAAATAGACACAAGTGATCGAAACTACATTCTATGGTTGGATTATCTAATCGAATATGCCCTTTTTATTAAGTCTGGTAATCTAAGAATTAGGGAACAGACACCCTAATTGACGCGAACTCTAAAGATAGATCTATCGGGCTCAACAAGCCCCATCCAAAGTACCGGATGCTTTAGTATTTCGAAATTTATATCATTTCGAAGGAGGATCCCGGAATGATGGGGATATTCTTATATGTATATTGTGAATGTCGGTTACCAGGTGTTCACCATATGAATGATTATTTTTGTCTCTATGCATGGGACGTATATTTATGAGAACTGGAAATGAAATTCTTGTGGTCTATTAAAATGATGGAAATAAATGATTATGATAAACTAATGAACTCACCAACCTTTTGGTTGACACTTTAAAGAATGTTTATTCTCAGGTGTTAAAGAAATCTTCCGCTGTGCATTTGCTCATTTTAAAGATATTACTTGGAGTCTTTCATAGCATATTTCGAAGAACGTTGCATTCGAGTCATTGAGTTCATCAAAGATTATTATTAAATCAATTTATAGTTGGATAGTGGATATTATGAAATGGTATGCATGCCTGTCAATTTTCGATGTAAAGAAAGATTGTCTTTTAAAAACGAATGCAATGTTTGCAAAATGTATAATATAGAGGTCAAATACCTCGCAATGTAATCAACTATTGTGAATCGTTCATAATGTATATGAACGGGTTCTTTTACAACACCGCCCCATCTTGCTAAACATTTGTCGTACATCACTTGCTAGACACGATTTGCACCCGTAATACGGTTTGCAAGTCCTTATTACGCATACACGCTGTATCGGCTCGTTAGTACAACAACCGTCTCGCTCGATGATATATGTAAACACAAACAAAATTCTACGCGATATAAACACACGCGAGAATTATTATTACATCACAATAGCATATTAATAATATTCGCATTACTAATATAAACGTTAGTCAACCTATAAACAAGGCACTAGCTAGAACCCATTCCGACCCGTACTCCTACAAGTCCCGCAACAAATTAAGCACACACAAAAGTCTAAGTCTAGGCACCTATCTCAAGTCACCTAAATCCCTTAGACCATGCTCTGATACCACTTGAAACAACCCAACCCGTATTAAAACCGGCCCATAAAAATTTTTCCTTTTAATACGCGTTAAATAATACTTTAGGTCCCGTTACACATATTCCAAAACGTATTTGTTATCAAGGTAAGTTCATCGAACTTAAAACATACATTAATGATTTAAACTCCTTAATACAATGGTTCATTAATTAAATCGTAAACCGGTTATAATCATTATGACCCGACTAGTTACGTTTACACAAAACCGAGCATGGTGATTTGGGACTACGCTACCCAAATCCTAATCGAGTCCAAAAGCAAGATCTTCTAAAGCAACCTAGCCGAGATCTCTAATTCCCAAGCTTACCCGAGCCGCCAAGCATGCGAACCTATAAAAATATCAACAACGAGAGGGTAAGCTAACGCTTAGTGAGTGAGAATATACTACATACATATATATGCATAAAATGGACACGCCACAAAATAGCAAATACCGCATACCGGAGCATCCAAACATAAAGGCAAGCTAGTCTAAGCATACCGTAAGATCACTAAGCAATGAGCTAAAGATACATCAACAAAATATAAGTTTGCCAACAACGATGTGAACAATGCCAATAAGCTACACCCGGAGGGTTAGCTACAACACGACAATACAACATTATATGTATACAATATATATGTATATATATGTATATATCTCTCGAATAACATAATTTGCTTACGCTTACAACACAATAACCATGGTTAACCAATCGTACAAGGGAACGATACTCGTAAGAGACCGTCGGAGTTCGTAACATCTATTAGCATTACTTAAACACCGCGTAATCACTAATCCCCCGGGTGATGTCTTAAACACCGCGACTAATTCACCCCCATGACAATGTGGCGTCTTAAACTCCGCGACGAATCCACACGCCAATCAAAATAATGAGTGGTGTCTTGAACACCGCGACAATTCCACTCCCATGACGATGTGGTGTCTTAACCACCGCGACAATACCACATGCCAATCAAACAATGAGTAGTGTCTTAAACACCGCGACACTACTACTCGTTACTTAGAATGTGGTGTCTTGAACACCGCGACAATACCACATTCATACTACACAAATAAATACATTATATACGTACACGCATAATTATTCCACTCACAATATTAACCCTTCGCCATTGGGGTTATATAATCCACATCACACGCCCATGTGATAGAGTACACGCAAGGTGTGCACCTCGTCAAAGATGGTCAACCAAAACGCACAACCGTGCCAATTGGACCTACACACAAGTCCATCAATCCACCTATATGTGAAGTGAGCTCTATAACCGAGAACCACTTCACCCGACCCGCACCCATCCTACACATACATATGCATATAGGATATTAACACTCACCTTAAGCCTTGATGAATGCAACCAAGTAATCCGCAACTCGTCAATGGAAAGTACCTATTCCATTATCACAAATTCAACAACACACTTAGATTGGATTTACAAACCAACCCAATTTGACACTTAGTGCAAATTCGACCCAAATGCACTTCCAAGTACAAACCGCGCCCAAAATTAACCAATAATCACTAACACAAGTGAGAATGGTCCTAACACGCCAATTAAACCCGAACACAAGTGTTAAACACTTACAAATCTCCAAATTGCCCATAAACCCTAATTTTGACCCATAAGGTCAAAATCTCACCATTTACAAGTTTTGACACCAAAACACCTTTAACTCGATTTTAATACTTCAACTTAATCCATTTTAAGTTTATAAACCTTAATAAATCAACAATCGGGTCAAAATCATCACCAAACCCTAATTTTGGCTCTAGTCAAAATTAGTCAACTCCAAGAACCCTAAATGTCCCCAAAACCTCAATAATCACTAATACAAGTGATTATACACCATTTACAAGTCTTACAAGCATGAACTTGCACACCAAACCCAAAACCCGACATTAACAACAAAAAACCCGAATCTTGGTGCTAACCTTTAATTAACAACTAAATGGGTTTCACCTATGAATCATACAATCAAAAGCCCTAAACTTGAATGATGAACACGAAAATGAATTTCGGAGTTAGAGCTTACCACTAGTATCACCGTGTAGCTAAGAACGAGGAGAACACACTTGTCAACTACGCCAAGGATCAACTCCCGATCCTTCCTTTCCAAAAATCCTTTTGAAATCAAATGGGTGTTTGAGTTTGAGAGGAAAAATGAAAAGAAAAGGGAAATTAAAATGAGAAATGAAATGAATGGATGAGGTTAAATCCTCAAATCTGGCTCAAACACAAAAAGACCAAATTGCCCTTGAACTTCATTTAAATTTACAAGAATCTGGTGCCAGTTCACACCATTCGCCGCGCCGCGGCCTAATTCGTCGCGCCGCGACGATTGCCTCGAACTGGTGACTTTGTTAACAAGCTTTCTGATCTGGATTTATTTGAAACGCCGCGCCGCGGCTCCCTTTGTCGCGCCGCGACACCCAACGTGGCCTGACACATTTTCTCGCATACAAGACATTAACACCCAAACATGTATCGAACCCTTCATACGCCTGTCGTACATACACAATACACCTATAAATCATGTACGGGGAAAAACGGGGTGTTACATTTTTATTTCATCCAGAATGTGGTATAGCATGATGATTATATCTTTTATATGACTACTAGTTTTATGATTTTTTTTTTAAAAAATAAACTCAATCATTTGGTTGTTTCTTAATTTGTTTTGTGATAATAATTTCGGTGTATACACCTAGTTTTAAAATCTACAAATTTTAAACAAAATTTGAATTTATGAAGATAAAAGTTTAAAATTTTTCACCATTTTAAGCCTTTTTAACCAAAATCAAAAACCCGAAAGAATTTATAACTTCCTCCCCACACTTGAGTTCATGTATCGCCCTCGTTACATGAAATCAGAAAAATTTAAATTCAAGAGGGTTAAAGAGTGTAAGAGAGTTTATTACTTTCAAGGTTTAAAACCGAAGTTCACAGGATGATGGCGCTGAACTGAATGCCAGCATAAGAACATCATCCGCTTCTTGCAACCATAAAACAATCACCAATCAAGAATGTGCTGAACTTACTGCCAGTCTTTGTAAAAATGTAGCATATAGCACAATGCTCACCTGTAGCAATTCAAACAAAGGAACCATACGATTCACACAAATAAATGGGGGTGTACTCCATGTACTAAAAACCCCACTTTTAATTATCTAAATTATTCAAATTACAATTATTCAAAATATTATCTAGTTATTACACACCAAACTTGAAAAGAAATTGTTTTTGAAACAAACCAACATCAACCAAACCTGTCACACATCAGGAAAAATCACGTCATCTTCAGAAAAATCCCCAAAATGAGTTACTTGGGCCAGATCCACCTTCGCTTTGGTTTCCCGCATCATCGTCCTGAAATATTGAGGGGTTGTACCCCTGATAAGTTCCTTGAGCAGGGACGACAACAGTGTCTTCAGTAGGCGGGTTAGGAGGAGGAGGATAAGGCGCAGGATATGGATCACCCATTCGAACCCAAGGTTCGTATGCAGGCCAAGGAGAGGGGGTATAGTTAGCGGGATCTGCAGCGTATGACACTGTCTGTTCATGTATCCAATTAAGCTGATTTTGCTGCCCCGCTTGAGTGTACCATGTTCGATCATTCCCTACATCAATGTAATGTTGCATCTCCCTGTTACCTGCATCGTAGTGATCAATTACCTTTTGGGTGTTTCGATCACTATGGAGTCGCATATATGAAAACTGGCGCGCCATGTAAGCCTCCCAATCATTTCCCGGACCCGAACTACTTCCAACATTCGGCTGTGGATCTGGTTGCTGTTGGGGTTGTTCTGGTTGCCTGTTCACGGGATCCTCATACCTAGTTAGAAGGCCGTTCGGCCCCCTAGTCAAAATGTTAGCCCTTGTATAGCTTACTCTATCAAATGTAATCATATGTTTCTCCTCTAACCCGCTTGTATTGATACGAAAATGTTCGGCAATCCTGGTTACAAAATGGCCGCCCATGATTGGTGTAATCTTTTTCCTTTCTTCGAGAAGGAAAGTGAGAATCATTCGTAGAATATGAACATGGGAGTGATCCATTATCGCGTGAATATACCAGATATCCAAGTTGGTAACTTTTTCGCTACTGTCTTTTCGACAGTTTATGGTACTTGAAATGAATCTTTGGATGCATCGATGCTCGTAGGAACGTAGCTTGCTACAAGTCTGCTTGCTTGCACTATATGCGCTATTGCTCATGTCCACCCATGCTGCTGAATGATTAAAAGAAGAAACATAGTATATACATTGATTAAAGTAATTTTGCATCAGTTGATGTGGCAACCCTTCATAAATATCCAACGCCTTCACAAATTGTAGCAGTGTTAATGTTCGGTCTTGTCCTCCAAGACGAAATCTCATAAAGGTACCGGATGTTGGTGACGTGTAATCAACCCTAAGTAAACCAACGAATTCTTTGACTAAAAGTGGGTAAACTCTTTCTTGCATTCTGAACAGGTTTTCCCATGCATATATTCGATGGCCTTGATACGTTACTCAGAAAAGGTTGCAAAAATTTTGATATTCGCTGGCTTCTTCTAATGGTGTCCAATCGATATATTTCCCCGGATATACGTCTTTGTGTAGAAGTGCCTTCATCCGTTCATGGTATTCCGGATGCCTCAAAACTGCATTGATCCATGGATCCGGAGTGGTTAATCAACGGACATTTAACTACCGGTTGTCAATATCCATTTCTTCCTCTTCAGCAGCATGTTCTTCTTCACTTGTATCCTCATCTACAATTGCCGGGGCTTTTTGCTTCTTTGATTTTGGGTTTGATGATGATGCTCTAGCCTACAAAAACACAACAAAACCAAACAAACAAAATAACAAACCAAGTTGATTAGCGTTAAAGAAATTCAAAACATCTTTCATATTGCACTTAGCGAAAACCATGTAGATATGTTAAGTTCCAATTAAATCTCGATTCTGAGACGTATACGGGTCACGACACGTATTAATTAATTCGAATATAATATATTAAACTATATATGAATTACTGGACTGTTAACTGTGGACTATCAACTGTGGACGAATGATATTGGACAATTAAAATGAATTAAAATACTGATTATAACATATGAAACTAAATAATTCTTCAAGTTTGCCACTTGATTTCATCTTAAACCTCAATTGTATCTTGACGATTACAATCTGCGTTTAAACCTTTCATGATTCTTGAAAAACACCTCAATCGAGAGGATGAACCAACCGCACTTCATCTACAGAAAGAAAAGATTGACGCATATAGTTATGCACCTGAAAAACTCTCGGAAACTGAGTAAACGTTTAACACATATCAGTGCTAGCTCCTTTGGCGTTGTTATTACCAAAAATAACATTTCAATTCTTTTCAAATTAGTCAATTTTGTCACAGCTCCAACAAGTCAACTTCGAATTTTCGTTCTAAACAACCTTATTATAACCTTGATATATATACGTGCACTTTTATTGTTACCGGGGAACCTTTTATATTCCATCATATTACCAGCAGAAGTACCAGCAACCTCGTTGCTCCTTGGCTTAAATCTCGTCGACAAATCACTATATTTATCTATTGAAGTCGCATCATGTACTCATCCGCGTCTTGTAACAAGAATTGCCATACCAATTACCGGGAATCAGTAAATCTGTATTGTGAGTCTCGCAACGTTTCCAGATCAACAGTTATATGTATCCATATAGCAATTATCTCTTAGAACTATGATCTTTCATTCTGAAATTCTGAAAAGCACCCAGTCTGCGAATTAATGCTCTGAATTTTGAAAAGTTGAATGAAGCAACAAAAACTGTAAACGACCTCAACAGCCAAAAGTTGATGATAAAGAATTGTATGTTGGCAAAGCTCAGAAAAAGTTTGAAACTGAAAAACTGATTGAGCAAACGACGAAGGAGTCTCTGAACAAATCACAAGGACTAAACTTGTACATTAAGAATCTTGATGATTCTGTTTCTGATGAAATCTTTAGCGAATACCTTGCTTCTGACTCCAAACTCTTGCGGACAAATTTTCTTCACCATCCTTCGATATTAGAAATTCCAAGATATCATCGTATCTTTCATTATAAATATCCTACATATTTCTGAAGATATTTTTATAACTATTCTTATCTGAAATCATTAATTTCTTCGTGCTATCAGTGTTACATCATATAGAAACTGTTAGTTTCTATATTCTGTAAATTTTCGAGCTTAAAATATGAATGTTATTGAAGTAATGTCGGGAATTGATGCATGAGTTAGTATAATATAATGGCACTTGATCAACGTGATTATATTACAGTAAGTCATGCTGAATTTCTAATGGAACGTGATGATTCACAGATCATAACGTCATCATGTGCCATGTTACATAACTCTTTCATTATGCTTAACTTCTGAACATATCAAGAAAAATATATTCTTGATAGTTATATTCTCAGTGATTCAGGTAATTTGACAAAACAAATCATGCTACTACCTTTCCTTTCTACCTAGTATATTATGATAATTCGAAACTCCATACCTATGAATTCTGGACCATTACTTACGAAAAGTAAACAAAAGCATGAAGCTCCAAAATAGAAAGAGGGTATAAATCGCAGCAAATAAGAGAGCGCATTAACTGTGAATGACAATAATTATAGGAGACAGAAGCAGGGACATTGAAATATAAGAGAAAATATAAAATCCAACAACAACGCAGAAATTACAAACCATGGATATTAATACGAATAGTAATATAAAGACACGGTATAATTAAGAATAGTATCATCCCAAGGTAATAGTAGAAGTAAACAGATTCTTCTGATGGAAGATTGAAAAGAAGGATGACAGAAATAATAATTAGGAAAATATTAGGGATTAGAACTGGACTAAGAATTTTCACAATCTTTTGGATGTATGAACTAAGAAAGAAAGTATAGGAATGGTGAGAATAATGGAACGGAAGAACTTAATTTATAATGGAAATATCAGACAGAGTAATCAAGGTAGGTCACCGTATTTAATTATAGAGATCTTAATTTCCTTACTCGCCGAAGAATCAAATCTTTTAGATTTCGAAGATTTTCTTTAAATCCCTTGAATTCCGAAATTCAACCCTGACTCTGTCAAAAGTTAAGATGAATCTTTACTTTCTTATTTCACTCTTTGGTGATAGCTTCATTCGTACTCTTCGAATAATCGAATTATCTTTATCCATATTACTCAATAATGATAAAACTCAAGTTATCAACTCATATTCGTCATGAAAACATTTTTATTGTTAGCCATGACCACCTCACTCAAATTTCGGGACGAAATTTCTTTAACGGGTAGGTACTGTGATGACCCGGGAATTTCCGACCAAATTTAAAACTTAATCTTATTTGATTTCGATACGATAAGCAAAGTCTGTAATGTTGAGTCTCAAAATTTTGGAACTGTTTACATACGCTCATTTAACCTTTGACTGTGCTCGACGATTCACGAACATTTATGTGTATATAGATATGTATATATATTATATAGTTATAGTAATTGAAAACGTTAACAAGATTCGGAATAAATGGTAAAGTGATCTACATATAAAAACAAAGTGTCAAATAACAAAAATTAGACGATAGTTAGTGGAAGACTAAATTTCATAATAATCAATTGATTTAGTTTCAAATGTACGAAAACACTTTTTGATATAATAGAACTTGATTCTTTAAAATTATCTTTGATTAAATAACGTGAGTTGGAAAAATAACTTATTACAAATATTAAAACGTAATTATTTATATTAAATATATATGATTTCAAATTAATTATGTAAACGATAGTAACACTCGCTTAGTGATTCGATTGATATTTAGATATATTAATATATTAAAAATAATTACAAGTTAAAATATAGTTATTAATATTATTATTATTACTTCCATTATTGTTATTAAAATAATTATTAATATCAACATTAATATCAGTATTATGAATATTATTAATATCATTATTATATATATATCATTAGAACCCAACTATTTACTGTTCACACGATTATAATATTTATTAAATGGCATTTTCGTCTTTTACTACTCAGTTTAGAAGTTATTATTATAATTTTATTATTATGATTAATATAACTATTAGTATTATTAATAATGTTATTATTATTACTAAAATTATTAAAATTATATTAAATATTGTTATTGTTAATATAATACAACTTATATTATTATTATTATTACTATTAATATTATTATTATTAATATCATTATATTGTTATTTTAATATAATATATAAAATTGATATATATTTAATTTGTTATACCATTATAATTATAAATTATAATTTTAGATATTATTGTGATTATTAATATTATTATGATTAATGTTATTATAATAATTATTATTTATATATTTATATTTAGTATTAATATTTTAAATATAATATAAAGATCTGATAAATGCTAAGTCTGTTAATATCCCTATCAGAGATTTTTTTTAAAAAACTGTACGCTCGTGATAACATAGTCGACCAGGTATCGCTAGAAAACAATCAGGTATTCCACTATCATTCTCAATATCAATTTAACTTCTTTTGATTTCTATTAATTGTGGAGTTAAGCAGTAGAACCAACAAAAAAACTCGACACTCTGTATAAAACCTTTTTTAGTGAAAATTCGAATTTGAAACATTTTCAAAAAGTGTTAATGCAGTTTTGTTAGGATTCTTACACTCAATCTTTCTGCAAAGTTTCATCCATCAATTCTTGATATCGAGCTTAAATTTCGAGGTCAAAGTTTTAAGGAAAAAAAGTCAACTTTTATTCATTCATCAAATTTGAGTTTTCTGTGAAGAATTAATTTAAAATAACGATTCCAGTAGTGTTAGGGATTGATTTGCAATGTTTTTCGTTTTATAATCTATGTCCAATTTTTGCTCAAAAGTGAAAACCGAATTTTTTTTCTTCTTGTCAGCGACGGATAGCAGCAGATATGCTGCAATTTTTTTTATTTTTTTATTTGTTGTTTTGATAATCAAGAACCATTTCATAGTCTCTGGTTGTTTGCGAGTCATAATTAAAAACACGATTTCGTATTTGAGTATTTGATGTTCCTGGTCGTTTGGGCATAGTCGTAGAAGAGGAAGAAAAAGTGACAGAAAATAAAACATGGTTAAATACAAATGGGTTACCTATGATTACAGAAAAACAGATGGGATCCGATGGTTAGAGGGTTGTAATAGTTAACGGGAGGTCTCGGGTTCAAGTCCCGCTGGTGGCATTTTTTTTTCTTTTTCAGCCTATTTTTAGAGGTAGTGATTTTTATTATTATTATTATTATTGTTATTATTATTATTATTATTATTATTATTATTATTATTATTATTATTATTATTATTATTATTATTATTATTATTATTATTATTATTATTATTGTTGTTGTTGTTGTTGTTATTGTTGTTGTTGTTATTGTTGTTATTAAGTTAATGAATAATATATGATGATGTATGATTATGATGAAAATGATATAGAATTAGATTAAGTGATGATAATGATTAATATATTATGATAATTATGTTTATGACTTAGAATGATGATAATGATATATATGAGAATGATGAAATCAGATGATATGAGATGATATTTGATATCGTGACAATGATAACCGGTTATGATTATGAAATATGGTTATGATGTATGATTATGAAGTATGATTACGAGTTATGAATTATGACATATGATTTCTGATTATGAGTTATGAATTATGATTATGATTTATGATTAGAATTACAATTATGATTTAGATGACGAATGATTATGATGTTAAGATGATGATGTTAGAATAGCAATAATAATGATTCAAGAATGATAATATGACGATAATGATATTACAAGAAATAGACATGTTATTGATAATCAATTATGGTGTATGATATGGTGATCATGATGATATAATCCCTAATATTATAAACATTTATGATTATTATTATTTCAAGAATTATAATTATTATCATTATTATTATTACTGTTATGATTTTAGTTGCCATTATCGTTATTAGTATTATTGTTATTATTATATGAAAATAATGATTATGAAAATTATTATTATTATTATTATTATTATTATTATTATTATTATTATTATTATTATTATTATTATTATTATTATTATTATTATTATTATTATTATTATTATTATTGTTATTGTTATTATTATTATTATTATTAGTTATTTTTATTTTTACAAGTATTATAATTGTTAATGCCATTATTATCATAATTATAAGTATTATATCTAGTATTATTATTAGGTAAGTACTAAAATCAGTATCGTGACTATCATTATCAGTAAAATCAATATTGTTACAAGTAATATTACATATAAGAATGAATATATTATATCAACAATCTTAATATAAATATTCATATAAAATAAATTAGGTATTTGTAATATATATATATATATATATATATATATATATATATATATATATATATATATATATATATATATATATGTATTTATAACTATATAAATAATAATCATTTTCAAATATATATACAAATTAAATAAATAATATATAAAGTTATAATATATAAAATTGTTCGATTACGATTATATGTATTAATGAATATACAAATGATATATGTTCGTGAATCCGAGGCCAACCCTGCATTGTTCAGTTGTTCAATTTAGTCATATGTATTTTTTACTACAAAATACATTAGGTGAGTTTCTTTTGCTCCCTTTTTAAATGCTTTTGCTATATATATTTTTGGGACTGAGAATACATGCGCTGCTTTTATAAATGTTTTACGAAATAGACACAAGTACTTAAAATTACATTATATGGTTGGATTATTAAAGGAATATCGCCCTTCAAGTCTGGTAACCTAAGAATTTAGGGAAATGGCCCATGATTGACGCGAATCCTAAAGATAGATCTATGGACCTTGACAAGTCCCATTCGGGGTACGAATGCTTTAGTACTTCGAGATTATTATACAGACGAGAGGTTCTGTTTTGGGGATATTCTATGCATTAAGTTAACGTCGGTTACCAGGTGTTCAATCCATATGAATGATATTTTTGTCTCTATGTATGGGACGTATGTATATGAGAAATGGAAATATGAAATCTTGTGGTCTATTAAAATTATGAAATGATTATTTATGATAAACTAATGAACTCACCAACCTTTTGGTTGACACTTGAAAGCATGTTTATTCTCAGGTACGAAAGAAATCTTCCGCTGTGCATTTGCTCATTTTAGAGATATTACTTGACGTCATTCATGACATATTTCAAAAGACGTTGCATTCGAGTCATTGAGTTCATCAAGATTATTATTAAGTCATTAATAGTTTGATATTTTATGAAATGGGATGCATGCCTGTCAACTTTCAATATAATGAAAGTTTGTCTTTTAAAAACGAGTGCAATGTTTGTAAAATGTATCATATAGAGGTCAAGTACCTCGCGATGTAATCAACTATTGTGAATCGTTTATAACCAATATGGACTTCGTTCAGATGGATTAGGATGGGTCATGAAATACGAATAAGGGGAGCTTCGGTTATACCGGCTGGTGAATCATTTGGTCAGTAGAAGGGATTGAATGAAGGTGTTAAAGATAAGGAAATAGTGTGGCCACCAATGGTTATTATCATGAATACATAGCTCGAACAGGATGACAATGGAAAGGTACACATATCAAATTGTATTGTTAATATATGTTTTCATTATCATTACACTGTTAAGTGAATATACTGGAATGAATGTCAATTTTCAGTGGAAGGGAATGGGAAACGATGAGCTTTTAAATTATTTTGGATCATATGATGCAGTAAAAGCCCGTCATTCGTATGGGCCAAAAGGCCACAGGGGTATGAGTGTGCTGATATTCGAGTCGTCAGCTATAGGGTACGCAGAAGCTGAACGTCTTAGCAAGCATTTTGAACATGAAGGTATCGATCGTGATGCGTGAGATCATCACCGTATTCTGTTCTATCCTGGAGGTAAACGACAATTGTATGGTTACATGGCAAACAAAAGCGATATGGAAATCTTTAATCAGCATTCTCAAGGTTTGCAATTTTTTTTTTTTCAGTTTTCATTAATATGTTCTTAATTTTTTAAAATTCGTGTTGAGTTGGTATATGTTTGTTTAGGGAAATCATAGTTGAAGTTTGAGTTAGTCTCTTACCAAGAAAAGGTTGTTAATCATTTAAAACAAATGAATGAGGAGAATCAACAACTACATGATTTAAAAAACAAAGTCGGAAAAGAACAAAAGCACACAAAAGCACTCGAAGAGTCATTGAAGATTGTGTCTGAGAAGCTAAGGAAAACTGCAGAAGAGACACTTATTGTAAGGGAGAGAACTAAATGGTTTTATGAGCAAAACAAGGAAGAGGTATTTAAAAAAAAAAAAATAATTTGTACAGTGTTGGTGTGAGACTAGCAATTCTATAAAGTAATGTGTTTGTATAAATATCATATTCATGGCGTGTTTTTATATTTTAGATGGATTACCAAGATATTGATACGAATCATGGTCAGAAGTGGGGAAAAGTCTATCATAGACGTTACAAAGGAGTTGAAGGGTCTCAAGGCAATTAATAACCTGGGCAGTTCATTAGTCTCATTACTAGTCTTAATATCTTTTATTAATGTTGTGAGTTACAGAAGTTATATGGATTATATATACCCATGTATGTTATGGGTGAGAGAGCAGAAGATAATATTGGAGTCGTTTAGTATTTGGGAGATCCCTACTTCTCGAATTGTAGGAACTATCTTTGTTTAATTTGTATTTCCTTTTTAATCCAGTTACGAATCCATCCTGGTTCGTACCATTTGGTATCAGAGCTGTTGATTCGGGATTCTGAATCGAAAAATAACAATAATAATAATAATCTTGTTGCTGTCTGCTGCTAATAGTTATGGCTAAGAATGTTGCAGAGCTGGATACTGAATTCAAGAAGTACCAAACTGAAAATATGGCGCGATATGCCACTTTGGAGAAGAAATTTGCTTCTGATGTTGAAACGTTAAAACTGGAAGCTGATCAGCGACATGAAGAGTTGAAGAATTTATTTCAAGTCATGATTTCGATGCAAACTGTGAAACCACAAAACATTGAACCACCAAAGAGGCTTAATAAGGCGACTAATTACGAGCCTTGTTATGATGATTTGGGGTTTGAGATGCCACAATATCATGCCGAGACTAGTGCTGTAGGAGGAAGGAAAAAGAGTGTTGATTTAAGTGGAGAGGACGGTGAGTAACAATTTACACATCAATCAAAGTTTGAGTCAGGTTCACACCTAGCAGGAGCAAGAAGAGTGTATCAAGGCTATGACCACCGAATGAAGAAGTTGAAGATGCCTGTATTTGAGGGTGAAGATGCCTATGGATGGATTTACCGTGTTGAGCGTTATTTTGAAGTACAGGGGATTCCGCCACAAGAACAATTACCAGCAGCGGCTATATGTATGGAGGGAGAGGCATTATCGTGGTATCGTTGGAGCGAGAACCGCACACCATTCTATTCGTGGGATGGTTTTAAAAGACGGTTGTTAATACATTTTAATCAGTCTCAAGGAGGGAACCTGTATGAATAGTTCCTGGCTATTAAACAGGAGGGAGCAGTACGTGAATATGTCGCTTTGTTTGAGAAATTGGCTTATCAATTAGTTGGGATTCCAGATTCGGTTATGGAAGCAACATTCATCAAAGGGCTCAAACCTGATTTAAGGGCTGCAGTTAGGGTAATGAAACCTGAGAGCTTGGTACATGCAATTGAATTAGCAATATCCATTGAAGACAACCAGTTATTTGAAGGAGTAACATGAGCAGGTTCAGGTACTTACCGAACTAATTCAGATTTTTCCGGTTACAACCGTAATAGTGGCTTAGTAACAAATCATTCCTCAACTACCACAACTCGAGTTCATGTTCCTACCCCTACTATGAAAAGTGGGTCAGTGAATCGGGTTGGACAATTTAAACGCCTAACTGAAGCTGAACTTTCTGAAAAGCGCTCAAAGGGTCTGTGTTTTAAATGTGATGAGAAATATGCTCCGGGTCATCGTTGTCCTAGTAAATCCTTGCAAGTTTTAGTGGTTCAAGAGGAAGATGATGATAATGATCAGATATTAGGAGATGGTGAACATGCTCGCTTAGATTCAGTGGAGGTCTGTATAAATTCGGTCATCAGATTTACTTCTCCTCACACTATGAAACTTCGTGGAAATATTGGTGGATCTGAAGTTATTGTGTTGATTGATTGTGGGGCTTCCCATAATTTCATATCAACAGAGGTGGTTCAATGACTGGGATTAATTGTATGTGGTAATAAATCAGTGGGCGTGATGATGGGGAATGGGAAGTTTGACAAAAGTCGGGGTATATGTCGAGGAGTAGTTCTTTCACTACCATAATTACAAGTAGTTGAAGATTTTTTCCCTATGGAGTTGGGTAGTACAGATGTTATTTTGGGTATGAAGTGGCTACAAACGTTGGGTATAATGACTGTTAATTGGAAAATGTTGACCATGGAATTCGTTAGTGGTAAACAGCGTGTTATAATAAGAGGTGACTCAAGGTTGTGTTGATCGTTGGTATCTCTTAAATCAATGGTTAAGGCATTACAACCCGAGAATGCGGGATTTCTTGTTGAATTACGGAGTTTGGAAATTAGGTCAGATTCCCATCATCTTAACACTCTTGTTCCTGACCTATTAGAAGAATTTAAAGATGTCTTTAGTTCGCCCCAAGGTTTACCGCCTCATTGAGACCATGAACACTCGATCATGCTCAAGGATGGAACGGAACCCATAAGTGTTCGTCCATATAGATATTCGCATGTGCAAAAAAATGAGATTGAAAAATTAGTAGGTGAGATGCTTAAGGCAGGTGTTATTCAACCAAGTTCCAGTCCCTTTTCAAGCCCCATTCTGTTAGTCAAAAAGAAAGATGGCAGTTGGCATTTTTGTGTAGATTACAGGGCCTTAAACAAAGCAACTGTATTGGATAAATTTCCAATTCCGGTCATTGATGAACTTTTGGACGAGCTACATGGGGCTTCTATATTCTCAAAACTGGATTTAAAGTCAGGTTATCATCAAATACGAATGAAAAGAGATGATGTTTCAAAGACGGCTTTCCGGACACACGAGGGGCACTATGAGTTTTTAGTGATGCCGTTTGGCTTAACTAATTCCCCGACGACTTTTCAATCATTAATGAACAAGGTATTCCGTCCTTACCTGAGAAAATTCATTTTAGTATTATTTGATGATATTCTTGTATGTAGTCAGTCTCTTGAAGAACATAGAGATCATTTGGGCATTGTTTTTGGTATCTTGAGAAAGCAACAATTATTTGTCAATCAGAAGAAGTGTACATTTGCTCAAGGCAAGATTGAATATTTAGGACATGTGGTCTCGAAAGATGGTGTATCAGTAGATGGATCAAAAATACAAGCAATGGTTGAGTGGCCTGTTCCAAAAAATTTGAAGGAGTTACGGGGATTTTTGGGACTGACAGGGTATTATCGTAAATTTGTTAATGGTTATGGAAAGATAGCTTGGGCTTTGACTGAGCAACTTAAAAAAGACAGCTTTCACTGGAATGAAGAAGCAACACAGGCGTTTCTAGCTTTGAAAGATGCGATGGTCAAAATACCAGTACTTGCATTACCATATTTTACAAAAAAGTTTGTTGTAGAAACAGACACTTCGGGATATGGAATTGGTGCAGTATTAATGCAAGAGGACAGGCCCATCGCATATTTCAGCCAAGTGCTTGGTTCTCGAGCTAGATTGAAGTCGATTTACGAAAGGGAATTAATGGCTATAGTCTTGGCAATACAAAAGTGGAGACCGTATTTATTGGGAAGGCATTTTTTGGTACGCATTGACCAACGTAGCCTGAAATATTTATTAGAACAACGACTAGTTACTGAAGAGCACCAGAAGTGGCTTACAAAACTGCTAGGATTCAGGTTTGACATTCAATACAAGGTTGGAGCTGAAAATAAGGTTGCTGATGCATTATCTCATCGTAGTGAAACTCTAAGTTGTTCGATAATTGCCATTCCGCGGGTCATCAATTGGGAAGAAATGTACAACGACATGCTTCAAGACCAGGAGTTGACTTCTATCAAAACACGAGTTCACTCAGGTGAATATCCTACAGCTGGTTATAACATAGTTGGAGATCAACTTTTGTACAAAGGGAGGTTAGTGGTACCTCGTAATTCTAAGTGGATTCCACTTCTTTTGAATGAGTTCCACGTAAGTGTAATTAGGGGGCATGCAGGAGTTTCAAAAACCTATCAGAGAATCGCTACTGAAATTTATTGGGTAGGAATGCATAATGATGTTGCTAAATATGTATCTGAGTGTGAAGTTTGCCAAAGAAATAAATACTCCACGATGATACCAGGTGGGTTACTACAACCACTCGAATTACCAGAAAAGGTTTGGGTAGATATTTCAATGGATTTTATTGAAGGGTTACCTAAATCTGATGGTTCTACTGTGATTCTTGTAACATCCAGCCTTTTTTCGTTTACTTTCCATTTAACTATTTTAAATCCCGTTATATATTTATAACATCTTCCGTTAAAAAGCGTTTTAAAATATCTCGTTTAGGTAATTCACGCAACCGCTTCCAAAGTTGAGGGACTAAGTTTGCCAAATGGGCAAAGAGGTGACTAGGTCAAAGAGTCAACACTCTTCCCCATCCATTCATTATCCATTTCATTTCCATTTTTCTAAATACTTACAACATTTTCTATCAAACTTCAATCCAAAGAATCATCATCTATTTCAAATCGAGCAAGCATCACTCCAAACAAATTACATATTCGGAATCCTTGCATCTTCCTCTTCGAATCCATACCAATATCATTGCATTTGGGTAACTTTCTAAAATTACTAGATTTCTTGTTCTTGATGTTTTTAACTTATAAAAGTGTTAATTAGTGTCTATGGCTCAAGTCTAACATGAATATATGATTTATATGCTCGATCTTGTTATTTCAAGTAACTAGCATGAACTTGAAGTTTGGTGTGTTTGATTTGGTGATTTGGTTGCTTAAATGTTGTTAGATGTTAAAAGTCCAAGTATTAAATGTGTTATAGCATCTCTAGCTTCATTTTGATGTGTAGGTTGATTAAGGAAACTTCATTAACATGATTATTGTTTTGGTGATTTGAGTTAGGGTTTGATAGACTTGATTATGAACTTTGATGCATTAAGTGCTATGAAATATTGTTGATAAGTGTTTAGTTGCAATTTGTGTTCAATTACTTTCAAAAAGGCATATCATATGTGTAAATTGGATTTCCGAATCACCATTTGCAATTTTGAGCTTGAAACGTTAAATAATGATCTTTCGGCGAGAATTCGGTTATTGTAAATGATGTTTTTGTTTGATGAAATGTGCTTCGATGTATTCCTCGTTAAATTACCTTTCCAACGATATAAGAGACGTGTTCTAATTGTTTACGGTTCATGAAATATGATTGTTTGAAGTTAAATTCGTGCATGCCACAAATCAGCAAAATAGCTGCTGAAAAAGACCATTTCGCGACCACAAGGTTTGGACTCGCGGTCACCAGATGCTGAAAAAGACCATTTCACAACCATAAGGTTTGGACTCGCGGTCACCAGATGCTGAAAAAGGCCACTTCGCGACCACAGGGCTGGGACTCGCGGTCGCGAGATTCTCCCTGACCAAAGCCCACTTTTGATTTTTGCAATTTCGTTCCCACTTACTCGCAACTCCGTTTAACATGAAATTTTGCCAACATGCTTATATATGACTACGTTTTTATGTATGATGATCGGAAACCCGACCCGACCCGACCCCGTTGACTTTGACTTTTACTTTGACCAAGTTTGACTTTTAGTCAAACTTAACCAAACACTTATGCAATCGTTCTAACATGCTTTTATACTTATATCTTGCATGAAACTTGACAATTTGTCTCACATGCTATATTAATCGAGTCGTAACGAGGGTTAGGACTAATTAAACACTTTGACTGACCGTGTTTATCGATATTGATACAAACCTATTTGTTTAGGTCAAGACTAGCATTCATTCTTGCACACGTTTACTTGTTGAAGTACTTTTACATACGTGCACTCAAGGTGAGATCATAGTCCCACTTTTACTCTTTTTGAACTTACATTTGGGATGAGAAAACATAAACGTTTCTTTTTATTAAGTGAACACAAGTACATGAAAACAAACATTCTACATACGAGTTTGAAAAAAAATCCTCAATTCGATTATCATTAGTTACACTTGCCAGGTGTAAGCGAGAACTTATGTTATATGGCCATATCGGTTTGACAAACCCTCATTCAGGCGGTTCGCTACCGTCTATGAATGAAATGTATTTTTGTGAAACAGTGTATGTTCTAACACTATTGTGATGGGGTTCTATGGAAGAAATGTTAAGCATTGATAATTGGGTGCTCGTGAAACAAACTTTTGGAATGTATTACTATTATATCAATGTTACAAATCTTGTGGTTCACTTGTTCTTACTTACTTAAACCTTTGATTTTACTAACGTTTTCGTTGACAGATTTCTATGTTTTTCTCAGGTCCTTGAACGTTTTGTGATACATGCTTCCGCTCATTACTTTTGATACTTGCTTAGATGTCGAGTATATACATGCATACGTGGAGCGTCTTTTGGCTACTTTTAAATTGTGTCGCATGTGTTTCAATTGTACTTTAAACCTTGTTATGTAACTAGTTGTTGAACTACTTTGTAAACCTTGAAACATCTTTACTTTGAAATGAATGCGACATAATTTTGGTCAAACGTTGTTTTCAAGACTTATGACCACGTAACGGGACCTAAGTAGACGGCGCCGTTAATGACGATTTTGTCGGGTCGCTACAGATGGTATCAGAGCGTTGGTTGTAGGGATTTAGAGTTCATTGGTGTCAATCCCAAGTCATAGGGTACATTAGTGAGTCTAGACTACAACCGGCATATAGACTTGAAGTAGGAATTACTTGACTACTTGTGCATTTATACTTGAACGTTTCTACTCATATCTACTCTAATTTCATCTTAATCTCACGTTGTTCAATTTGATTGACACGCCACCTTGAATTAGTGAAATAATGTCGAATGCACATATGAATCAGGGTAATATAATTTCCGGGATTATATTACGGTGACTCATATGAACGTTCCGACATTATGGCATAAAGAATTTAAGGCGAGTCAAGGAAAATTTTCTCTCTATCCTTATTCCATATCATGATTAGTATTATTGAAAATACTAATCAACGGTATTCTTATGTTTTGAAGGAACAATGCCTCCTCGCCATGTGCCACGCCATGAGACTCCCGAACAAGCTCTACAACGGATGATAGCCATCGTCGTGGATGCGGCCATGGCCGGTCACTCCTCCAACAACAACAATAACAACAACCACAATAACAACAATCAAGGGGCCGGTAACTCAAGCGACGGGTGCTCCTACAAAGCCTTCATGGGGTGCGAACCTCATACTTTTGATGGAACCGGGGGACCGGTTACTCTCACTTGATGGTTCGAACAAACGGAGGCCGTTTTTAGTATAAGCGGTTGTCGGGACCAAGATAAGGTCAAATACTCCACTCACACATTCGCTGGCGTCGCTCTTACGTGGTGGAACACTTATGTACAATCGGTGGGTACCGATGAAGCTCACGCCCTCTCTTGGGCCGATTTAAGGGAAAAGATGATCACCGAATACTTCCCTCGTGAAGAAACCCGAAGGCTCGAACAAGAGCTAAGAACTTTAAAGGCTGTCGGAAATGATCTCAAGGCCTACAATCAACGATTTTCCGAACTAGCCTTGATGTGCCCAAACCTTGTGAACCCTGAATCTTTAAGGGTTGAACTTTACATGGATGGTCTTCCAAAGAGCATCAATCACGGGGTAATGTCATCCAAACCCATTAATCATCAAGAAGCTTTGAACATGGCCCACAAATTGATAGAAACAGTGGACGAAATTGTAGTGCCGGCACCTAAAGACGAGGATAAGTCAGGTAACAACAAAAGAAAATGGGAAGCCCCCCAATCAAGTAACAACAACTTTGCCAAGAAGCCTTACACCTCCGACGGCAAGAAGGGTTATGCCGGGAACCTACCTATTTGCAAAAAATGCAACAAGCACCACTTTGGTGAATGTGGCAAGCTAATTTGCCATCGGTGCCAAGGAGTTGGTCACAAGGCCAACCAATGCACCAAAGACGGGCACTTGTTACGAATGTGGGCAAACGGGCCATTATAGAAATGCATAAGATAACCCCAATACGCGCGACCGAGCTTTCAACATCAACACCGAGGAAGCCCGAGATGACAATGAATTAGTCACGGGTACGTTTCTTCTCAACAACTCTTATGTTACTTGCTTATTCGATTCGGGTGCCGATAAATGCTTTGTATCCAAGACTTTGAGTTATTCTTTTAGCACTCCACCACTTCTACTAGATACCACTTATACCATTGAAGTGGCCAACGGGAAACTACTGAGTGCCGACACATATTACCGGGGGTGTTCGTTAAACATTTTGGGTAATGAGTTTGAAATTGACTTGATACCCATGGAACTAGGAAGCTTCGATAATAATTGGTATGAATTGGTTAGCCAAAATGAAATCTCACATCCTTTGCGATCTTAACGCAATCCGAATTCCTATCGAGAATGGTGAACCCTCGATCGTTTATGGCGATAAGAGTTGCTCTGGACTCAACCTCGTTTCGTGCCTTAAAGTTAGAAAACTACTCCGTAAGGGTTGTTTTACAATCCTTGCCCATGTTAAGAAAGTCGAGTCCGATGAGAAGCATATAGATGATGTGCCAATTGTTAGTGACTTTTACGATGTATTTCCCGACGAATTGCAGGGTCTTCCACCCCATCGACCGGTAGAATTCCAAATCAATCTTATTCTGGAGCCGCACCCATAGCACGTGCACCGTATAGACTTGCTCCCTCCGAAATGCAAGAATTGCAAAGTCAAATCCAAGAACTACTTGACTGTGGTTTTATCCAACCTAGCCATTCACCATGGGGCGCTCCAATTTTATTCGTTAAGAAGAAAGATGGATCCCTACGAATGTGCATTGATTATCATGAACTAAACAAATTGACAGTTAAGAACCGATATCCTCTTCCACGCATCGACGATCTCTTCGATCAATTATAAGGATCACGCGTATATTCAAAAATCGATCTCCGCTCGGGTTATCATCAATTAAGGGTTAAGGGGGAAGATGTCTCCAAAACTGCTTTCCGGACTCGTTATGGTAGTTATGAATTCCTTGTCATGCCATTTGGTCTCACTAACGCACCGGCGGTGTTCATGGACCTTATGAACCGCGTGTGCAAACCGTATCTCGATAAATTCGTTATTGTGTTCATCGATGACATCTTGGTCTATTCTAAAAGCGAAGAAGAGCACGAACAACATCTCCGACTTGTGCTTGAACTCTTGAGACAAGAACGACTCTATGCCAAATTCTCCAAGTGTGAATTTTGGTTGAAGGAAGTTCAATTTCTTGGTCATGTTGTAAGTGATCAAGGTATTAAAGTCGATCCCATGAAAATCGAAGCCATTAGTAAATGGGCGACTCCTACTACTCCTACTCACATTCGTCAATTTTTGGGTCTCGCCGGATACTATCGTAGATTCATCAAGGATTTCTCTTTGGTTGCTCGTCCTCTAACCGCGTTAACTCACAAGGAAAAGAAATTCATTTGGGCAACAGAACAAGAATCCGCATTTCAAATCTTGAAAACAAAGCTAACCACTGCTCCTATCTTGTCACTTCCCGAAGGCAATGATGACTTTGTTATATATTGCGATGCCTTGAAACATGGTTTTGGGTGTGTATTGATGCAACGAAAGAAAGTCATTGCTTATGCCTCTCGACAATTGAAAATTCATGAACGAAACTATACGACACATGATCTCGAACTCGGAGCCATTGTCTTCGCACTTAAAATGTGGAGACACTATCTTTATGGAACGAAAAGTACCATCTTCACCGATCACAAAAGCCTTCAACACATCTTTGATCAAAAGCAACTAAACATGAGACAAAGACGGTGGATTGAAACTTTAAACGATTATGATTGTGAGCTTCGTTACCATCCCGGGAAGGCAAACGTAGTAGCCGATGCCTTGAGTCGAAAAGAAAGAGCGGTGCCTCTTCGTGTCCGAGCTTTAAACATCACCATTCACACCAACCTCAATAGTCAAATTCGTGTAGCCCAAGACGAGGCTCTCAAGGATGAAAACATCTCTCTCGAACACTTGAACGTCCTCACCTCTCGATTCGAAGTTAAAGAAACCGGACTCCGATACTTCGCCGGAAGAATTTGGGTACCTAGTTATGGGGACCTACGAAGCCTTATTTTAGATGAAGCCCATAAGTCAAGGTATTCGATTCACCCCAGTGCCAATAAGATGTACCATGACCTTAAGGAACAATATTGGTGGCCGAACATTAAAAGGGACGTCGCTACTTATGTTGGAAAATGCCTAACTTGCTCCAAAGTCAAAGCCGAACATCAAAGACCGTCCGGACTACTTCAACAACCCGAAATCCCACAATGGAAGTGGGAAAGGATAATGATGGATTTTATCACCAAACTACCAAAGACGGTTGGCGGTTATGATACTATTTGGGTTATTGTTGACCGTCTCACCAAATCCGTGCACTTCCTGGACATGAAGGAAATCGACAACATGGAGAAACTTGCACAACTTTACATTAAAGAAATTGTAGCCCGTCACGGTGTACCCTTATCGATTATTTCCAACCGAGATGGCCATTTTGTTTCTAGATTTTGGCGTACTTTACAAGAAGCGTTGGGAACACGTTTAGACATGAGCACCGCATATCATCCGCAAACCGACGGACAAAGCGAAGGCACAATTCAAACCTTAGAAGACATGCTACGAGCTTGCGTTATCGACTTCAGAAAAGCTTGGGACAAGCACTTGCCTCTCGCCGAATTCTCCTAGAACAATAGTTATCACGCGAGTATTAACGCCACACCATTCGAAGCATTATATGGCAGAAAATGTCGTTCACCTCTTTGTTGGGCCGAAGTAGGCGACACACAAATCACCGGACCCGAACTCATTCATGAAACAACTGAGAAGATCGTTCAAATCCGAGGTAGGCTTAAGACGGCCCGAAGTCGTCAAAAGAGCTATACCGACAAACGACGCAACGATCTTGAATTTCAAGTCGGTGATCGCGTAATGTTAAAGGTCGCGCCTTGGAAAGGTTCAATCCGTTTCAGAAAATGCGGGAAGCTAAATCCGCGGTATATTGGTCCTTTCAAAATCTTGGAGTGTGTCGGAACCGTTGCTTATCGTTTAGATCTTCCGCCTTAATTGAGCTCCGTTCATCCTACTTTCCATGTATCCAACTTGAAAAAGTGTCTTGCCGAACCCGATATCGTCATTCCTCTCAAGGAGCTTACTATTGATGACAAACTTCATTTTGTGGAGGAACCGGTTGAAATTGTGGACACCTCCGTCAAAACGTTAAAACAAAGCCGAATTCCAATTGTCAAGGTGTAGTGACCCGAACTTTTCCATGTTTATATATATTAATTGAGATTGATATTTACATGATTAAATGTTTCCAACATGTTAAGCAATCAAACTTGTTAAGACTTGATTAATTGAAATATGTTTCATATAGACAATTGACCACCCAAGTTGACCGGCGATTCACGAACGTTAAAACTTGTAAAAATGACATGACGATATATATATGGATATACATATGGTTAACATGAGATTATGATAAGTAAGTATCTCCATAAGTATATTAACAATGAGTTATATACATATAAACAAGACTACTAACTTAAGGATTTCGAAACGAGACATATATGTAACGATTATAATTGTAACGACATTTAAATGTATATATTTCATATTAAGATATATTAATATATCATAATATCATGATAATATAATAATTTAACATCTCATTAGATATAATAAACAATGGGTTAACAACATTAATTGAGATCGTTAACTTAAAGGTTTCAAAACAACACTTACATGTAACGACTAACGATGACTTAACGACTCAGTTAAAATGTATATACATGTAGTGTATTTAGATGTATTAAAATGCTTTTGGAAGACTTCAAGACATATATCAAAACACTCATACTTAACGAAAATTGTTACAGTTACTTTCCTATTCTTTTTTTTCATCAAGAATTCTAGTCGTATTCTTACCCGTATTATGCACAGCTTCAAAACGTACTTACTATGGGTATATACCAATAGGAACTAGCATGGGATTCCACTCTTGATTATGTCATGTATGACTAATCAATTTTAACTTCTACCATAAGCTAGTCAACTAACTAGAACTCCTTTTAACCCCACTCACCACTCACCAATTACCACTCATCATTCACTCCATTTCACTTCCAATTCTCTTTCTAATTCTCTCTCAACACACACACACACACACACACACACACACACACACACACACACACACTATTATGAACGTATTTTTCCAGTAGTTACTCATCATCTTCATCAAAAATCACTTCAAGAATCAAGCTATAATCATCATAGGAAGAACACTTCAAGAACACTTCAAAAATCCCTTCAAGTTTCCTAATTTACTTCCAAGCTTTCTAATCCATTCCAAGTAATCATTTAAGATCAAGAAACCTTTGTTATATACAGTAGGTTATCTTTCTTATTCAAGGTAATATTCATATTCAAACTTTGATTCAATTTCTATAACTATAAACTATCTTAATTCGAGTAAAAATCTTACTTGAACTTGTTTTTGTGTCATGATCCTACTTCAAGAACTTTCAAGCCATCCAAGATCCTTTGAAGCTAGATCATTTCTTGTCACTTCCAGTAGGTTTACCTACTAAACTTAAGGTAGTAATGATGTTCATAACATCATTCGATTCATATATATAAAACTATCTTATTCGAAGGTTTAAACTCGTAATCACTAAAACATAGTTTAGTTAATTCTAAACTTGTTCGCAAATAAAAGTTAATCCTTCTAACTTGACTTTTAAAATTAACTAAACACATGTTCTATATCTATATGATATGCTAACTTAATGATTTAAAACCTGGAAACACGAAAAACACCGTAAAACCGAATTTACGCCGTCCTAGTAACACCGCGGGCTGTTATGGGTTAGTTAGTTAAAAACTATGATAAACTTTTATTTAAAAGTTGTTCTTCTGAGAAAATGATTTTTCTTATGAACATGAAACTATATCCAAAAATCATGGTTAAACTCAAAGTGGAAGTATGTTTTTCAAAATGGTCATCAAGACGTCGTTCTTTCGACTAAAATGACTACCTCTTACAAAAACGACTTGTAACTTATATTTCCGACTATAAACCTATACTTTTTATGTTTAGATTCATAAAATAGAGTTCAATATGAAACCATAGCAATTTGATTCACTCAAAACGGATTTAAAACGAAGAAGTTATGGGTAAAACAAGATTGGATAATTTTTCTCATTTTAGCTACGTGAAAATTGGTAACAAATCTATTCCAACCATAACTTAATCAACTTGTATTGTATATTATGTAATCTTGAGATACCATAGACACGTATACAATGTTTCGACCTATCATGTCATAACATCTATATATATTTCGGAACAACCATATACACTCTATATGTGAATGTTGGAGTTAGCTATACAGGGTTGAGGTTGATTCCAAAATATATATAGTTTGAGTTGTGATCAATACTGAGATACTATACACTGGGTCGTGGATTGATTCAAGATAATATTTATCGATTTATTTCTGTACATCTAACTGTGGACAACTAGTTGTAGGTTACTAACGAGGACAGCCGACTTAATAAACTTAAAACATCAAAATATATTAAAAGTGTTGTAAATATATTTTGAACATACTTTAATATATATTTATATATTGTTATAGGTTCGTGAATCAACAGTGGCCAAGTCTTACTTCTCGACGAAGTAAAAATCTGTGAAAGTGAGTTATAGTCCCACTTTTAAAATCTAATATTTTCGGGATGAGAATACATGCAGGTTTTATAAATGATTTACAAAATAGACACAAGTACGTGAAACTACATTCTATGGTTGAATTATCGAAATCGAATATGCCCCTTTTTATTAAGTCTGGTAATCTAAGAATTAGGGAACAGACACCCTAATTGACGCGAATCCTAAAGATAGATCTATTGGGCCTAACAAACCCCATCCAAAGTACCGGATGCTTTAGTACTTCGAAATTTATATCATATCCGAAGGGTGTCCCGGAATGATGGGGATATTCTTATATATGCATCTTATTAATGTCGGTTACCAGGTGTTCACCATATGAATGATTTTTATCTCTATGTATGGGATGTGTATTGAAATATGAAATCTTGTGGTCTATTGTTACGATTTGATATATATAGGTTAAACCTATAACTCACCAACATTTTTGTTGACGTTTAAAGCATGTTTATTCTCAGGTGAATATTAAGAGCTTCCGCTGTTGCATACTAAAATAAGGACAAGATTTGGAGTCCATGTTTGTATGATATTGTGTAAAAACTGCATTCAAGAAACTGATTTCGATGTAACATATTTGTATTATAAACCATTATGTAATGGTCGTGTGTAAACAGGATATTTTAGATTATCATTATTTGATAATCTACGTAAAGCTTTTTAAACCTTCATTTATAAAATAAAGGTTATGGTTTGTTTTAAAAATGAATGCAGTCTTTGAAAAACGTCTCATATAGAGGTCAAAACCTCGCAACGAAATCAATTAATATGGAACGTTTTTAATCAATAAGAACGGGACATTTCAGTTGGTATCCAAGCGTTGGTCTTAGAGAACTAGAATTTTGCATTAGTGTGTCTTATCGAGTTTGTTAGGATGCATTAGTGAGTCTGGACTTCGACCGTGTTTACTTGAAAAATGATTGCTTAACAAATTTTGTTGGAAACTATATATTTTTAACATGTGAATATTATGTGATATATTAATCTCTTAACGCATTTGATATTATGTGATAGATGTCTACCTCTAGAACAAGTCCCATTGACTCACCTAATAATAATGAAGAGTCAAATGTAAATTGGAATGATTCGTGGACTGATTCACAAGTTCCCGAAGAGGAACCGGAAGAAGAGTCGGAACCAGAAGAAGAATCGGAACCGGAAGAAGAATCGGAACCGGATGAAGAAATAGAACCGGTGGGGGAAATAATAAAACGGTTAAGTAAAAGAAAATCCTAAACCAACCGACCAAGGTTAATTATGGTCAATGGTGTTTCCGCTAAGGAAGCAAAATATTGGGAGGATTACCAATTCTCCGATGAATCGGATTCTGACGAGAATTCCGATGATGTTATAGAAATTACCCCAACTGAATTTAAAAAGGCAAAAGAAAATAATAAGGGAAAGGGCATAAAAATAGAGAAATCTAATTCCAACCCCGATGAACTTTATATGTATCGTCAACCCACGAAGTCCTTAAGTTGTAACAATGACCCGGGAACCTCTAAACCACCAGATTTTTCTAAACCAATGTGGAAAACGACGGTTCGTATTAGGGGAACATCATATATCCCTAGAAACTTGGCAAAACGAACCAAAACCGAAGAAGAAGAAACAAGCAAGTCGGAATAAGATAGTTGTATTCGTGTGGTGTAATATATGTAATATAGTGTGCTTATGCTTTATGATATATGTAAAAATTGCTTGTATTAATAAGTATTTTTTTTATGAATCTAACTCTTGTCTATTTTACAGTATAAAAACACAAAATGGATAGACAACCCAATATTTTAAGAGACCTACCCGGAGACATGATTGATGAAATCTTGTCTAGAGTCGGTCAGAATTCTTCGGCACAACTATTTAAGGCGAGATCAGTTTGTAAGACATTCGAAGAACGTTCCAAGAATGCCTTAGTTTATAAAAGGCTTTCGTTCGAAAGATGGGGGATATCACATTGGGAAATCCATAAGTTACGATGTGTTTACTTTGACGCATATATTGCGGGGAACCCAAATGCTATTTTACGCAATGGGTTAAGAATTTATTTTGACTCAATATATCCGAATATTGGACTTCGTGATTTAGAAAAAGCGGCTAACATGCAACATAAAGAAGCATGTTATGCTTACGGATTAGTAATGTTCGCTTCTCACCAAAGTGAGAACAAGAACATCGGCCTACAACTATTAAACAAAACGTTCCCACAAGTGACGGAGTCGGTAATTGGGGTAAGAAATGAGGTTTTTAGATTGTTACGGGACTGTTGGACATTACGTAACGCTCGTCCCTTTGACGACGTTACAACACGCTGTCTTATCAATGGCCATAACGGTTATGTTCCACAAGACCAAGGATGGGAAGTAGTCCTAGTAAAACCAGAATGCATGACTTGTTTCTGGACGTATGAATTACGTGTCTTTATTGCCTTTGCTGAACGACTTGTGTACTAGCTAGAATTATCTTCACAACTATCTTGTATCAAAGTTATTGTGTGCTATATTTCATGCTTTATGTAAAATAAGCGGTATTGTAAGTTTGTAAAATATTGTATAAAAGTTTGAACGCGAAATATTATTATAATCAGTTTTTCATATAGAATTGTAGTAGTTGAATTGTATATTAGCTACTAAGTATGAACTTAACGGGTAGGTACTACTCGAATTTAAACTTATAAAACGCTAATATGAAGAAAAAGCTTTTATAAATGAGTTCATATTATGCTACGAAATACTATTAACTACTCTTAATATTCTGTATGATTAACTTGTTCCATTTGACTATTTTGAAGGAAATGGCAGCGACTACTCGACACACCGTGAATATGAATGAAGAGGAATTCCGTACTTTTCTAGCTTCAAACATAGCCGCAGTACAGGCTGCGCTACATACCAACAATAACCTTGGATCTAGCAGTACAGGAAATCGTGTAGGATGCACCTACAAAGAATTCACTGCCTGCAAACCTTTGGAATTTGATGGAACCGAAGGACCGATCGGATTGAAACGGTGGACCGAGAAGGTCGAATCGGTGTTTGCCATAAGTAAGTGTACTGAAGAGGACAAAGTAAAGTACGCTACGCATACCTTCACAGGTTCTGCGTTAACATGGTGGAATACCTATCTAGAGCAAGTGGGACAAGACGATGCGTACGCACTACCGTGGTCAACATTCAAGCACTTGATGAACGAGAAGTACCGTCCCAGAACTGAGGTCAATAAGCTCAAGACAGAACTTAGAGGGTTACGAACCCAATGATTTGATATTACCACGTATGAAAGACGATTCACAGAATTGTGCCTATTGTGTCCGGGAGCATTCGAAGATGAGGAAGAGAAGATCGATGCGTTTGTGAAAGGATTACCGGAAAGAATCCAAGAAGATATAAGTTCATACGAGCCCGCCTCCATACAACAGACATGTAGAATGGCTCACAAACTAGTGAACCAGATTGAAGAAAGAATTAAAGAACAGACTGCTGAAGAGGCCAATGTGAAGCAAGTCAAAAGAAAGTGGGAGAAAAACGGTGATAAGAATCACCAATACAACAACAACAACAATTACAACAATAATCGCAACAATTATCCCAACAATCGCAACATCAATCGCAACTACAACAAATGGCCCAACAACAACAACAACAACAACAGCAACTACAACAATCATCCCAACAACAATAATAACCGCAACAACAACAACAATCAGAAGCAGCTATGCCAAAGGTGTGAAAAGTATCACTCGGGGTTCTGCACCAAATTTTGCAACAAGTGTAAAAGAAATGGTCATAGCGCGGTGAATTGTGAGGTCTACGGACCAGGGGTTAATAGAACGAAAGGAACAAATGGTGTCGGAACGAGTAATGGCGGAGCAAGTAGTGTCGGAGCAAGTTATGCCAATGTAGTTTGTTATAAATGTGGAAAACCGGGCCACATTATTAGAAATTGCCCGAACCAGGAGAACACGAATGGACAAGGCCGCAGAAGAGTTTTCAATATTAATGCGGCAGAGGCACAGGAAGACCCGGAGCTTGTTACGGGTACGTTTCTTATTGACAATAAATCTGCTTACGTTTTATTTGATTCGGGTGCGGATAGAAGCTATATGAGTAGAGATTTTTGTGCTAAATTAAGTTGTCCATTGACGCCTTTGGATAGTAAATTTTTACTCGAATTAGCAAATGGTAAATTAATTTCAGCAGATAATATATGTCGGAATCGAGAAATTAAACTGGTTAGCGAAACATTTAAGATTGACTTGATACCAGTAGAGTTAGGGAGTTTTGATGTGATAATCGGTATGGACTGGTTGAAAGAAGTGAAAGCAAAGATCATTTGTTACAAAATTGCAATTCGCATTATACGAGAAAAAGGAAAACCTTTAATGGTGTACGGAGAAAAGGGCAACACGAAGCTACATCTTATTAGTAATTTGAAGGCACAAAAACTAATAAGAAAAGGTTGCTATGCTGTTCTAGCACATGTCGAGAAAGTACAAACTGAAGAAAAGAGCATCAATGATGTTCCCATTGCAAAAGAATTTCCCGATGTATTTCCGAAAGAATTACCGGGATTACCCCCACATCGATCCGTTGAATTTTAAATAGATCTTGTACCAGGAGCTGCACCAATAGCTCGTGCTCCTTATAGACTCGCACCCAGCGAGATGAAAGAACTTCAAAGCCAATTACAAGAACTTTTAGAGCGTGGTTTCATTCGACCAAGCACATCACCGTGGGGAGCTCCTATTTTGTTTGTCAAGAAGAAAGATGGTACATTCAGATTGTGTATCGACTACCGAGAGTTGAACAAACTTACCATCAAGAACCGCTACCCACTACCGAGAATCGACAACTTATTTGATCAACTACAAGGCTCGTCTGTTTATTCAAAGATTGACTTACGTTCCGGGTATCATCAAATGCGGGTGAAAGAAGATGATATTCCAAAGACTGCTTTCAGAACACGTTACGGTCATTACGAGCTTATGGTCATGCCATTTGGTTTAACTAATGCACCAGCTGTGTTTATGGACCTTATGAACCGAGTGTGTGGACCATACCTTGACAAGTTTGTCATTGTTTTCATTGATGACATACTTATTTACTCAAAGAATGACCAAGAATACGGTGAACATTTGAGAAAGGTGTTAGAAGTATTGAGGAAGGAAGAATTGTACGCTAATTTTTCAAAGTGTGCATTTTGGTTGGAAGAAGTTCAATTCCTCGGTCACATAGTGAACAAAGAAGGTATTAAGGTGGATCCGGCAAAGATAGAAACTGTTGAAAAGTGGGAAACCCCGAAAACTCCGAAACATATACGCCAGTTTTTAGGACTAGCTGGTTACTACAGAAGGTTCATCCAAGACTTTTCCAGAATAGCAAAACCCTTGACTGCATTAACGCATAAAGGGAAGAAATTTGAATGGAAGGATGAACAAGAGAAAACGTTTCAGTTATTGAAGAAAAAGCTAACTACGGCACCTATATTGTCATTGCCTGAAGGGATTGATGATTTTGTGATTTATTGTGACGCATCAAAGCAAGGTCTCGGTTGTGTATTAATGCAACGAACGAAGGTGATTGCTTATGCGTCTAGACAATTGAAGATTCACGAGCAAAATTATACGACGCATGATTTGGAATTAGGCGCGGTTGTTTTTACATTAAAGACTTGGAGGCACTACTTATATGGGGTAAAAAGTATTATATATACCGACCACAAAAGTCTTCAACACATATTTAATCAGAAACAACTGAATATGAGGTAGCGTAGGTGGATTGAATTGTTGAATGATTACGACTTTGAGATTCGTTACCACCCGGGGAAGGCAAATGTGGTAGCTGATGCCTTGAGCAGGAAGGACAGAGAACCCATTCGAGTAAAATCTATGAATATAATGATTCATAATAACCTTACTACTCAAATAAAGGAGGCGCAACATGGAGTTTTAAAAGAAGGAAATTTAAAGGATGAAATACCCAAAGGATCGGAGCATCATCTTAATATTCGGGAAGACGGAACCCGGTATAGGGCTGAAAGGATTTGGGTACCAAAATTTGGAGATATGAGAGAAATGGTACTTAGAGAAGCTCATAAAACCAGATACTCAATACATCCTGGAACGGGAAAGATGTACAAGGATCTCAAGAAACATTTTTGGTGGCCGGGTATGAAAGCCGATGTTGTTAAATACGTAGGAGAATGTTTGACATGTTCTAAGGTCAAAGCTGAGCATCAGAAACCATGGATTTCATCACTAAATTGCCAAGGACTGCAAGTGGTTTTGATACTATTTGGGTAATAGTTGATCGTCTCACCAAATCAGCACACTTCCTGCCAATAAGAGAAGATGACAAGATGAAGAAGTTAGCACGACTGTATTTGAAGGAAGTCGTCTCCAGACATGGAATACCAATCTCTATTATCTCTGATAGGGATGGCAGATTTATTTCAAGATTCTGGCAGACATTACAGCAAGCATTAGGAACTCGTCTAGACATGAGTACTGCCTATCATCCACAAACTGATGGGCAGAGCGAAAGGACGATACAAACGCTTGAAGACATGCTACGAGCATGTGTTATTGATTTCGGAAACAGTTGGGATCGACATCTACCGTTAGCAGAATTTTCCTACAACAACAGCTACCATTCAAGCATTGAGATGGCGCCGTTTGAAGCACTTTATGGTAGAAAGTGCAGATCTACAATTTGTTGGAGTGAAGTGGGGGATAGACAGATTACGGGTCCGGATATTATACAAGAAACTACCGAGAAGATCATCCAAATTCAACAACGGTTGAAAACCGCCCAAAGTCGAAAAAAGTGCTACGCTGACATTAAAAGAAAAGATATAGAATTTGAAATTGGAGAGATGGTCATGCTTAAAGTTGCACCTTGGAAAGGCGTTGTTCGATTTGGTAAACGAGGGAAATTAAATTCAAGGTATATTGGACCATTCAAGATTATTGATCGTGTCGGACCAGTAGCTTACCGACTTGAGTTACCTCAACAACTCGCGGCTGTACATAACACTTTCCACGTCTCGAATTTGAAAAAATGTTTTGCTAAAGAAGATCTCACTATTCCGTTAGATGAAATCCAAATCAACGAAAAACTCCAATTCATCGAAGAACCCGTCGAAATAATGGATCGTGAGGTTAAAAGACTTAAGCAAAACAAGATACCAATTGTTAAGGTTCGATGGAATGCTCGTAGAGGACCCGAGTTCACCTGGGAGCGTGAAGATCAGATGAAGAAGAAATACCCACATCTATTTCCAGAAGATTCATCAACACCTTCAACAGCTAAAAATTTCGAGACGAAATTTATTTAACGGGTAGGTACTGTAGTGATCCGAACTTTTCCATGTTTATATATATTAATTGAGATTGATATTTACATGATTAAATGTTTCCAACATGTTAAGCAATCAAACTTGTTAAGACTTTATTAATTGAAATATGTTTCATATAGACAATTGACCACCCAAGTTGACCGGAGATTCACGAACGTTAAAACTTGTAAAAACGACATGACGATATATATATGGATATACATATGGTTAACATGAGATTATGATAAGTAATTATCTCCATAAGTATATTAACAATGAGTTATATACATATAAACAAGACTACTAACTTAAGGATTTCGAAACGAGACATATATGTAACGATTATAATTGTAACGACATTTAAATGTATATATTTCATATTAAGATATATTAATATATCATAATATCATGATAATATAATAATTTAACATCTCATTAGATATAATAAACAATGGGTTAACAACATTAATTGAGATCGTTAACTTAAAGGTTTCAAAACAACACTTACATGTAACGACTAACGATGACTTAACGACTCAGTTAAAATGTATATACATGTAGTGTATTTAGATGTATTAAAATACTTTTGGAAGACTTCAAGACATATATCAAAACACTCATACTTAACAAAAATGGTTACAGTTACTTTCCCATTCTTTTCTTTCATCAAGAATTCTAGTCGTATTCTTACCCGTATTATACACAGCTTTAAAACGTACTTACTATGGGTATATACCAATAGGAACTAGCATGGGATTCCACTCTTGATTATGTCATGTATGACTAATCAATTTTAACTTCTACCATAAGCTAGTCAACTAACTAGAACTCCTTTTAACCCCACTCACCACTCACCAATTACCACTCATCATTCACTCCATTTCACTTCCAATTCTCTTTCTAATTCTCTCTCAACACACACACACACACACACTATTATGAATGTATTTTTCCAGTAGTTAATCATCATCTTCATCAAAAATCACTTCAAGAATCAAGCTATAATCATCATAGGAAGAACACTTCAAGAACACTTCAAAAATCCCTTCAAGTTTACTAATTTACTTCCAAGCTTTCTAATCCATTCCAAGTAATCATCTAAGATCAAGAAACCTTTGTTATATACAGTAGGTTATCTTTCTTATTCAAGGTAATATTCATATTCAAACTTTGATTCAATTTCTATAACTATAAACTATCTTAATTCGAGTAAAAATCTTACTTGAACTTGTTTTTGTGTCATGATCCTACTTCAAGAACTTTCAAGCCATCCAAGATCCTTTGAAGCTAGATCATTTCTTGTCACTTCCAGTAGGTTTACCTACTAAACTTGAGGTAGTAATGATGTTCATAACATCATTCGATTCATATATATAAAACTATCTTATTCGAAGGTTTAAACTCGTAATCACTAGAAGATAGTTTAGTTAATTCTAAACTTGTTCGCAAACAAAAGTTAATCCTTCTAACTTGACTTTTAAAATTAACTAAACACATGTTCTATATCTATATGATATGCTAACTTAATGATTTAAAACCTGGAAACACGAAAAACACCGTAAAACCGGATTTACGCCGTCGTAGTAACACCGCGGGCTGTTTTGGGTTAGTTAATTAAAAACTATGATAAACTTTGATTTAAAAGTTGTTATTCTAAGAAAATGATTTTTATTATGAACATGAAACTATATCCAAAAATTATGGTTAAACTCAAAGTGGAAGTATGTTTTCTAAAATGGTCATCTAGACGTCGTTCTTTAGACTGAAATGACTACCTTTACAAAAACAACTTGTAACTTATTTTTCCGACTATAAACCTATACTTTTTTTTGTTTAGATTCATAAAATAGAGTTCAATATGAAACCATAGCAATTTGATTCACTCAAAACGGATTTAAAATGAAGAAGTTATGGGTAAAACAAGATTGGATAATTTTTCTCATTTTAGCTACGTGAAAATTGGTAACAAATCTATTCCAACCATAACTTAATCAACTTGTATTGTATATTATGTAATCTTGAGATACCATAGACACGTATACAATGTTTCGACCTATCATGTCGACACATCTATATATATTTCGGAACAACCATAGACACTCTATATGTGAATGTTGGAGTTAGCTATACAGGGTTGAGGTTGATTGCAAAATATATATAGTTTGAGTTGTGATCAATACTGAGATACGTATACACTGGGTCGTGGATTGATTCAAGATAATATTTATCGATTTATTTCTGTACATCTAACTGTGGACAACTAGTTGTAGGTTACTAACGAGGACAGCTGACTTAATAAACTTAAAACATCAAAATATATTAAAAGTGTTGTAAATATATTTTGAACATACTTTAATATATATGTATATATTGTTATAGGTTCGTGAATCAACAGTGGCCAAGTCTTACTTCTCGACGAAGTAAAAATCTGTGAAAGTGAGTTATAGTCCCACTTTTAAAATTTAATATTTTCGGGATGAGAATACATGCAGGTTTTATAAATGATTTACAAAATAGACACAAGTACGTGAAACTACATTCTATGGTTGAATTATCGAAATCGAATATGCCCCTTTTTATTAAGTCTGGTAATCTAAGAATTAGGGAACAGACACCCTAATTGACGCGAATCCTAAAGATAGATCTATTGGGCCTAACAAACCCCATCCAAAGTACCGGATGCTTTAGTACTTCGAAATTTATATCATATCCGAAGGGTGTCCCGGAATGATGGGGATATTCTTATATATGCATCTTGTTAGTGTCGGTTACCAGGTGTTCACCATATGAATGATTTTTATCTCTATGTATGGGATGTGTATTGAAATATGAAATCTTGTGGTCTATTGTTACGATTTGATATATATAGGTTAAACCTATAACTCACCAACATTTTTGTTGACGTTTAAAGCATGTTTATTCTCAGGTGAATATTAAGAGCTTCCGCTGTTGCATACTAAAATAAGGACAAGATTTGGAGTCCATGTTTGTATGATATTGTGTAAAAACTGCATTCAAAAAACTGATTTCGATGTAACATATTTGTATTGTAAACCATTATGTAATGGTCGTGTGTAAACATGATATTTTAGATTATCATTATTTGATAATCTACGTAAAGCTTTTTAAACCTTCATTTATAAAATAAAGGTTATGGTTTGTTTTAAAAATGAATGCAGTCCTTGAAAAACGTCTCATATAGAGGTCAAAACCTCGCAACGAAATCAATTAATATGGAACGTTTTTAATCAATAAGAACGGGACATTTCACAAGGTCCGTTGGAACGCCTAAAGGGGACCCGAGTTTACTTGGGAAAGACAAGATCAAATTCAAAAGAGATACCCACATTTATTCGCGGATTCGGAAACGCAAGATCCCGAGGAAGAAACAACGACTACTACGCCTACTTAAATTTCGGGACGAAATTTCTTTTAAGGAGTAGGTAATGTAACATCTCGCCTTTTTACGTTTACTTTCCTCTTAACTATTTTAAATCCCGTTATATATTTATAACATCTTCCGTTAAAACGCGTTTTAAAATATCTCGTTTAGGTAATTCACGCAACCACTTCCAAAGTTGAGGGACTAACTTTGCCAAATGGGCAAAGAGGTGACTAGGTCAAAGAGTCAACACTCTTCCCCATCCATTCATTATCCATTTCATTTCCATTTTTCTAAATACTTACAACATTTTCTATCAAAATTCAATCCAAAGAATCATCATCTATTTCAAATCGAGCAAACATCACTCCAAACAAATTACATATTCAGAATCCTTGCATCTTCCTCTTCGAATCCATACCAATATCATTGCATTTGGGTAACTTTCTAAAATCACTAGATTTCTTTTTCTTGATGTTTTTAACTTATAAAAGTGTTAATTAGTGTCTATGGCTCAAGTCTAACATGAATATATGATTTATATGCTCGATCTTGTTATTACAAGTAACTAGCATGAACTTGAAGTTTGGTGTGTTTGATTTGGTGATTTGGTTGCTTAAATGTTGTTAGATGTTAAAAGTCCAAGTATTAAATGTGTTATAGCATCTCTAGCTTCATTTTGATGTGTAGGTTGATTAAGGAAACTTCATTAACATGATTATTATTTTGGTGATTTGAGTTAGGGTTTGATAGACTTGATTATGAACTTTGATACATTAAGTGCTATGAAATATTGTTGATAAGTGTTTAGTTGCATTGTGTGTTCAATTACTTTTGAAACGGCATATCATATGTGTAAATTGGATTTCCGAATCACCATTTGCAATTTTGTGCTTGAAACGTTAAATAATGATCTTTCGGCGAGAATTCGGTTATTGTAAATGATGTTTTTGTTTGATGAAATGTGTTTCGTTGTATTCCTCGTTAAATTACCTTTCCAATGATATAAGATACGTGTTCTAATTGTTTACGGTTCATGAAATATGATTGTTTGAAGTTAAATTCGTGCATACCACAAATCAGCAAAATAGCTGCTGAAAAAGACCATTTCGCGACCACAAGGTTTGGACTCGCGGTCACCAGATGCTGAAAAAGACCATTTCGCGACCATAAGGTTTGGACTTGCAGTCACCAGATGCTGAAAAAGGCCACTTCGCTACCACAGGGCTGGGACTCGCGGTCGCGAGATTCTCCCTGACCAAAGCCCACTTTTGATTTTTGCAATTTCGTTCCCACTTACTCGCAACTCCGTTTAACATGAAATTTTGCCAACATGCTTATATATGACTACGTTTTTATGTATGATGGTCGGAAACTCGACCCGACCCCGTTGACTTTGAATTTTACTTTGACCAAGTTTGACTTTTAGTCAAACTTAACCAAACACTTATGCAATCGTTCTAACATGCTTTTATACTTATATCTTGCATGAAACTTGACAATTTGTCTCACATGCTATATTAATCGAGTCGTAACGAGCCTTAGGACTAATTGAACACTTTAACCGACCGTGTTTACCAATATTGATACAAACCTATTTGTTTAGGTCAAGACTAGCATTCGTTCTTGCACACGTTTACTTATTGAAGTACTTTTACATACGTGCACTCAAGGTGAGATCATAGTCCCACTTTTACTCTTTTTGAAGTTACATTTGGGATGAGAAAACATAAACGTTTCTTTTTATTAAGTGAACACAAGTACAGGAAAACAAACATTCTACATACGAGTTTGAACAAAAATCCTCAATTCGATTATCATTAGTTACACTTGCCGGGTGTAAGCGAGAACTTATGTTATATGGCCATATCGGTTTGACAAACCCTCATTCAGGCGGTTCGTTACCGTCTACGAATGAAATGTATTTTCATGAAACAGTGTATGTTCTAACACTATTGTGATGGGGTTCTATGGAAGGAATGTTAAGCATTGATAATTGGGCACTCGTGAAACAAACTTTTGGAATGTATTACTATTATATCAATGTTACAAATCTTGTGGTTCACTTGTACTTACTTACTTAAACCTATGATTTCACCAACGTTTTCGTTTACAGATTTCTAAGTTTTTCTCAGGTCCTTGAACGTTTTGTGATACATGCTTCCGCTCATTACTTTTGTTACTTGCTTGGATGTCGAGTATATACATGCATACGTGGAGCGTCTTTTGGCTACTTTTAAATTGTGTCGCATGTGTTTCAATTGTACTTTAAACCTTGTTATGTAACTAGTTGTCGAACTACTTCGTAAACCTTGAAACATCTTTACTTTGAAACGAATGCGACATACTTTTGGTCAAACGTTGTTTTAAAGACTTATGACCACGTAACGGGACCTAGTGTAGTGACCCGAACTTTTCCATGTTTATATATATTAATTGAGATTGATATTTACATGATTAAATGTTTCCAACATGTTAAGCAATCAAACTTGTTAAGACTTGATTAATTGAAATATGTTTCATATAGACAATTGACCACCCAAGTTGACCGGTGATTCACGAACGTTAAAACTTGTAAAAACTATATGATAACATATATATGGATATGAATGAAGAGGAATTCCGTACTTTTCTAGCTTCAAACATAGCCGCAGTACAGGCTGCGCTACATACCAACAATAACCTTGGATCTAGCAGTACAGGAAATCGTGTAGGATGCACCTACAAAGAATTCACTGCCTGCAAACCTTTGGAATTTGATGGAACCGAAGGACCGATCGGATTGAAACGGTGGACCGAGAAGGTCGAATCGGTTTTTGCCATAAGTAAGTGTACTGAAGAGGACAAAGTGAAGTACGCTACGCATACCTTCACAGGTTCTGCGTTAACATGGTGGAATACCTATCTAGAGCAAGTGGGACAAGACGATGCGTACGCACTACCGTGGTCAGCATTCAAGCACTTAATGAACGAGAAATACCGTCCCAGAACTGAGGTCAATAAGCTCAAGACAGAACTTAGAGGGTTACGAACCCAAGGATTTGATATTACCACGTACGAAAGACGATTCACAGAATTGTGCCTATTGTGTCCGGGAGCATTCGAAGATGAGGAAGAGAAGATCGACGCGTTTGTGAAAGGATTACCGGAAAGAATCCAAGAAGATATAAGTTCACACGAGCCCGCCTCCATACAACAGGCATGTAGAATGGCTCACAAACTAGTGAACCAGATTGAAGAAAGAATTAAAGAACAGACTGCTGAAGAGGCCAATGTGAAGCAAGTCAAAAGAAAGTGGGAGGAAAACAGTGATAAGAATCACCAATACAACAACAACAGCAATTACAACAATAATCGCAACAATTATCCCAACAATCGCAACATCAATCGCAACTACAACAAATGACCCAACAACAACAACAACAACAACAGCAACTACAACAATCATCCCAACAACAATAATAACCGCAACAACAACAACAATCAGAAGCAGCTATGCCAAAGGTGTGAAAAGTATCACTCGGGGTTCTGCACCAAATTTTGCAACAAGTGTAAAAGAAATGGTCATAGCGCGGCGAAGTGTGAGGTCTACGGACCAGGGGTTAATAGAACGAAAGGAACAAATGGTGTCGAAATGAGTAATGGCGGAGCAAGTAGTGTCAGAGCAAGTTATGCCAATGTAGTTTGTTATAAATGTGGAAAACCGGGCCACATTATTAGAAATTGCCCGAACCAGGAGAACACGAATGGACAAGGCCGCGGAAGAGTTTTCAATATTAATGCGGCAGAGGCACAGGAAGACCCGGAGCTTGTTACGGGTACGTTTCTTATTGACAATAAATCTGCTTACGTTTTATTTGATTCGGGTGCGGATAGAAGCTATATGAGTAGAGATTTTTGTGCTAAATTAAGTTGTCCATTGACGCCTTTGGATAGTAAATTTTTACTCGAATTAGCAAATGGTAAATTAATTTCAGCAGATAATATATGTCGGAATCGAGAAATTAAACTGGTTAGCGAAACATTTAAGATTGATTTGATACCAGTAGAGTTAGGGAGTTTTGATGTGATAATCGGTATGGACTGGTTGAAAGAAGTGAAAGCAGAGATCGTTTGTTACAAAAATGCAATTCGCATTATACGAGAAAAAGGAAAACCCTTAATGGTGTACGGAGAAAAGGGCAACACGAAGCTACATCTTATTAGTAATTTGAAGGCACAAAAACTAATAAGAAAAGGTTGCTATGCTGTTCTAGCACACGTCGAGAAAGTACAAACTGAAGAAAAGAGCATCAATGATGTTCTCATTGCAAAAGAATTTCCCGATGTATTTTCGAAAGAATTACCGGGATTACCCCCACATCGATCCGTTGAATTTCAAATAGATCTTGTACCAGGAGCTGCACCAATAGCTCGTGCTCCTTATAGACTCGCACCCAGCGAGATGAAAGAACTGCAAAGCCAATTACCAGAACTTTTAGAGCGTGGTTTCATTCGACCAAGCACATCACCGTGGGGAGCTCCTGTTTTGTTTGTCAAGAAGAAAGATGGTACATTCAGGTTGTGTATCGACTACCGAGAGTTGAACAAACTTACCATCAAGAACCGCTACCCACTACCGAGAATCGACGACTTATTTGATCAACTACAAGGCTCGTCTGTTTATTCAAAGATTGACTTACGTTCCGGGTATCATCAAATGCGGGTGAAAGAAGATGATATTCCAAAGACTGCTTTCAGAACACGTTACGGTCATTACGAGTTTATGGTCATGCCGTTTGGTTTAACTAATGCACCAGCTGTATTCATGGACCTTATGAACCGAGTGTGTGGACCATACCTTGACAAGTTTGTCATTGTTTTCATTGATGACATACTTATTTACTCAAAGAATGACCAAGAACACGGTGAACATTTGAGAAAGGTGTTAGAAGTATTGAGGAAGGAAGAATTGTACGCTAAGTTTTCAAAGTGTGCATTTTGGTTGGAAGAAGTTCAATTCCTCGGTCACATAGTGAACAAAGAAGGTATTAAGGTAGATCCGGCAAAGATAGAAACTGTTGAAAAGTGGGAAACCCCGAAAACTCTGAAACACATACGCCAGTTTTTAGGACTAGCTGGTTACTACAGAAGGTTCATCCAAGACTTTTCCAGAATAGCAAAACCCTTGACTGCATTAACGCATAAAGGGAAGAAATTTGAATGGAATGATGAACAAGAGAAAGCGTTTCAGTTATTGAAGAAAAAGCTAACTACGGCACCTATATTGTCATTGCCTGAAGGGAATGATGATTTTGTGATTTATTGTGATGCATCAAAGCAAGGTCTCGGTTGTGTATTAATGCAATGAACGAAGGTGATTGCTTATGCGTCTAGACAATTGAAGATTCACGAACAAAATTATACGACGCATGATTTGGAATTAGGCGCGGTTGTTTTTGCATTAAAGACTTGGAGGCACTACTTATATGGGGTCAAAAGTATTATATATACCGACCACAAAAGTCTTCAACACATATTTAATCAGAAACAACTGAATATGAGGCAGCGTAGGTGGATTGAATTATTGAATGATTACGACTTTGAGATTCGTTACCACCCGGGGAAGGCAAATGTGGTAGCCGATGCCTTGAGCAGGAAGGACAGAGAACCCATTCGAGTAAAATCTATGAATATAATGATTCATAATAACCTTACTACTCAAATAAAGGAGGCGCAACAAGGAGTTTTAAAAGAGGGAAATTTAAAGGATGAAATTCCCAAAGGATCGGAGAAGCATCTTAATATTCGGGAAGACGGAACCCGGTATAGGGCTGAAAGGATTTGGGTACCAAAATTTGGAGATATGAGAGAAATGGTACTTAGAGAAGCTCATAAAACCAGATACTCAATACATCCTGGAACGGGGAAGATGTACAAGAATCTCAAGAAACATTTTTGGTGGCCAGGTATGAAAGCCGATGTTGCTAAATACGTAGGAGAATGTTTGACGTGTTCTAAGGTCAAAGCTAAGCATCAGAAACCATCAGGTCTACTTCAACAACCTGAAATCCCGGAATGGAAATGGGAAAACATTACCATGGATTTCATCACTAAATTGCCAAGGACTGCAAGTGGTTTTGATACTATTTGGGTAATAGTTGATCGTCTCACCAAATCAGCACACTTCCTGCCAATAAGAGAAGATGACAAGATGGAGAAGTTAGCACGACTGTATTTGAAGGAAGTCGTCTCCAGACATGGAATACCAATCTCTATTATCTCTGATAGGGATGGTAGATTTATTTCAAGATTCTGGCAGACATTACAGCAAGCATTAGGAACTCGTCTAGACATGAGTACTGCCTATCATCCACAAACTGATGGGCAGAGCAAAAGGACGATGCAAACTCTTGAAGACATGCTACGAGCATGTGTTATTGATTTTGGAAACAGTTGGGATCGACATCTACCGTTAGCAGAATTTTCCTACAACAACAGCTACCATTCAAGCATTGAGATGGCGCCGTTTGAAGCACTTTATGGTAGAAAGTGCAGGTCTCTGATTTGTTGGAGTGAAGTGGGGGATAGACAGATTACGGGTCCGGAGATTATACAAGAAACTACCGAGAAGATCATCCAAATTCAACAACGGTTGAAAACCGCCCAAAGTCGAAAAAAGTGCTACGCTGACATTAAAAGAAAAGATATAGAATTTGAAATTGGAGAGATGGTCATGCTTAAAGTTGCACCTTGGAAAGGCGTTGTTCTATTTGGTAAACGAGGGAAATTAAATCCAAGGTATATTGGACCATTCAAGATTATTGATCGTGTCGGACCAGTAGCTTACCGACTTGAGTTACCTCAACAACTAGCGGCTGTACATAACACTTTCCACGTTTCGAATTTGAAGAAATGTTTTGCTAAAGAAGATCTCACTATTCCGTTAGATGAAATCCAAATCAACGAAAAACTTCAATTCATCGAAGAACCTGTCGAAATAATGGATCGTGAGGTTAAAAGACTTAAGCAAAACAAGATACCAATTGTTAAGGTTCGATGGAATGCTCGTAGAGGACCCGAGTTCACCTGGGAGCGTGAAGATCAGATGAAGAAGAAATACCCGCATCTATTTCCAGAAGATTCGTCAACACCTTCAACAGCTTAAAATTTCGGGACGAAATTTATTTAACGGGTAGGTACTGTAGTGACCCGAACTTTTCCATGTTTATATATATTAATTGAGATTGATATTTACATGATTAAATGTTTCCAACATGTTAAGCAATCAAACTTGTTAAGACTTGATTAATTGAAATATGTTTCATATAGACAATTGACCACCCAAGTTGACCGGTGATTCACGAACGTTAAAACTTGTAAAAACTATATGATGAATATGGATATATATATATAGTTAACATGATACTATGATAAGTAAACATATCATTAAGTATATTAACAATGAACTACATATGTAAAAACAAGACTACTAACTTAATGATTTTTAAACGAGACATATATGTAACGATTATCGTTGTAAAGACATTTAATGTATATATATATATATCATATTAAGAGATATTCATACATGATAATATCATGATAATATAATAGTTTAAAATCTCATTTGATATTATAAACATTGGGTTAACAACATTTAACAAGATCGTTAACCTAAAGGTTTCAAAACAACACTTACATGTAACGACTAACGATGACTTAACGACTCAGTTAAAATGTATATACATGTAGTGTTTTAATATGTATTTATACACTTTTGAAAGACTTCAATACACTTATCAAAATACTTCTACTTAACAAAAATGCTTATAATTACATCCTCGTTCAGTTTCATCAACAATTCTACTCGTATGCACCCGTATTCGTACTCGTACAATACACAGCTTTTAGATGTATGTACTATTGGTATATACACTCCAATTATCAGCTCTTAGCAGCCCATGTGAGTCACCTAACACATGTGGGAACCATCATTTGGCAACTAGCATGAAATATCTCATAAAATTACAAAAATATGAGTAATCATTCATGACTTATTTACATGAAAACAAAATTACATATCCTTTATATCTAATCCATACACCAACGACCAAAAACACCTACAAACACTTTCATTCTTCAATTTTCTTCATCTAATTGATCTCTCTCAAGTTCTATCTTCAAGTTCTAAGTGTTCTTCATATATTCTACAAGTTCTAGTTACATAAAATCAAGAATACTTTCAAGTTTGCTAGCTCACTTCCAATCTTGTAAGGTGATCATCCAACATCAAGAAATCTTTGTTTCTTATAGTAGGTTATCATTCTAATACAAGGTAATAATCATATTCAAACTTTGGTTCAATTTCTATAACTATAACAATCTTATTTCAAGTGATGATCTTACTTGAACTTGTTTTCGTGTCATGATTCTGCTTCAAGAACTTCGAGCCATCCAAGGATCCGTTGAAGCTAGATCCATTTTTCTCTTTTCCAGTAGGTTTATCCAAGGAACTTAAGGTAGTAATGATGTTCATAACATCATTCGATTCATACATATAAAGGTATCTTATTCGAAGGTTTAAACTTGTAATCACTAGAACATAGTTTAGTTAATTCTAAACTTGTTCGCAAACAAAAGTTAATCCTTCTAACTTGACTTTTAAAATCAACTAAACACATGTTCTATATCTATATGATATGCTAACTTAATGATTTAAAACCTGGAAACACGAAAAACACCGTAAAACCGGATTTACGCCGTCGTAGTAACACCGCGGGCTGTTTTGGGTTAGTTAATTAAAAACTATGATAAACTTTGATTTAAAAGTTGTTATTCTGAGAAAATGATTTTTATTATGAACATGAAACTATATCCAAAAATTATGGTTAAACTCAAAGTGGAAGTATGTTTTTTAAAATGGTCATCTAGACGTCGTTCTTTCGACTGAAATGACTACCTTTACAAAAACGACTTGTAACTTATTTTTCCGACAATAAACCTATACTTTTTCTGTTTAGATTCATAAAATAGAGTTCAATATGAAACCATAGCAATTTGATTCACTCAAAACGGATTTAAAATGAAGAAGTTATGGGTAAAACAAGATTGGATAATTTTTCTCATTTTAGCTACGTGAAAATTGGTAACAAATCTATTCCAACCATAACTTAATCAACTTGTATTGTATATTATGTAATCTTGAGATAACATAGACACGTATACAATGTTTCGACCTATCATGTCGACACATCTATATATATTTCGGAACAACCATAGACACTCTATATGTGAATGTTGGAGTTAGCTATACAGGGTTGAGGTTGATTCCAAAATATATATAGTTTGAGTTGTGATCAATACTGAGATACGTATACACTGGGTCGTGGATTGATTCAAGATAATATTTATCGATTTATTTCTGTACATCTAACTGTGGACAACTAGTTGTAGGTTACTAACGAGGACAGCTGACTTAATAAACTTAAAACATCAAAATATATTAAAATTGTTGTAAATATATTTTGAACATACTTTGATATATATGTATATATTGTTATAGGTTCGTGAATCAACCAGTGGCCAAGTCTTACTTCCCGACGAAGTAAAAAAATCTGTGAAAGTGAGTTATAGTCCCACTTTTAAAATCTAATATTTTTGGGATGAGAATACATGCAGGTTTTATAAATGATTTACAAAATAGACACAAGTACGTGAAACTACATTCTATGGTTGAATTATCGAAATCGAATATGCCCCTTTTTATTAAGTCTGGTAATCTAAGAATTAGGGAACAGACACCCTAATTGAAGCGAATCCTAAAGATAGATCTATTGGGCCTAACAACACCATCCAAAGTACCGGATGCTTTAGTACTTCGAAATTTATATCATATCCGAAGGGTGTCCCGGAATGATGGGGATATTCTTATATATGCATCTTGTTAATGTCGGTTACCAGGTGTTCACCATATGAATGATTTTTATCTCTATGTATGGGATGTGTATTGAAATATGAAATCTTGTGGTCTATTATTATGATTTGATATATATAGGTTAAACCTATAACTCACCAACATTTTTGTTGACGTTTTAAGCATGTTTATTCTCAGGTGATTATTAAGAGCTTCCGCTGTCGCATACTTAAATAAGGACGAGATTTGGAGTCCATGCTTGTATGATATTGTGTAAAAACTGCATTCAAGAAACTTATTTTGTTATAACATATTTGTATTGTAAACCATTATGTAATGGTCGTGTGTAAACAGGATATTTTAGATTATCATTATTTGATAATCTACGTAAAGCTTTTTAAACCTTTATTGATGAAATAAAGGTTATGGTTTGTTTTAAAATGAATGCAGTCTTTGAAAAACGTCTCATATAGAGGTCAAAACCTCGCAACGAAATCAATTAATATGGAACGTTTTTAATCAATAAGAACGGGACATTTCACCTAGGTAGACGGCGCCGTTAATGGCGATTTTGTCAGGTCGCTACAATTCTAGTAGTTGTTGATCGGTTGAGTAAGTATGGCCGTTTCTTTCCCTTGCGCCATCCTTATACCACAACTACAGTTCCTGCGGTTTTTTCTTCGAGAAGTAATCCGGTTACATGGCATTCCTATATCTATTGTTTCAGACCGTGACAAAGTCTTCCTGAGCAAATTCTGGAAAGAAGTTTTTCAATTGCAAGATACTATTCTTAAATATAGTACTGCATACCACCCTCAAACAGACGGCTAAACAGAGGTGGTTAATAGAAGTATTGAAACATATCTACGTTGTTTCGCCTCTGATAAACCGAAACAATGGTCAAAATGGCTATCTTGGGCAGAATATTGGTATAATACTTCGTACCACTCTTCTTCCAATACTACTCCTTTTAAGATTTTATATGGTCGTGACCCTCCACATTTAGTTCGTTATGGCAGTCAACCTACCCCTTTGTTTGAAGTTGATCGATACTTAGAGGAACGTGATCAAATTCTGGATGAACTGAAAAAGCATTTATTAAAAGCACAACAATAAATGAAGGCCAAAGCTGATGTTCATAGGAGGGATGTTCAGTTTGAAATTGGTGATAAAGTGTTTCTCAAATTACAACCATATCTTCAACAGTCAGTAAGTCAACGAAACAATCAGAAACTTGCTCGCAGGTTTTTTGGACGGTATGAAATCTTAGAGCGCATTGGACATGTAGCGTATAAGCTTAGGTTACCGGATACAGATTTGATTCATCCTGTTTTTCACATTTTACAGCTTAAAAAGAGTATTGGAGGTCATGCAGTGGCTACTGAACTTCCTGAGTCTACCGAAGCGGAAGTTATATTCCAACCCGAAGCAATCTTGGGTTTTTGAGCAGGCAAAACTGAAGACGCAGACAACGAAGTCTTGATACATTGGAAGAATCTGCCCAACCATGAAGCTACTTGGGAACCGATGGATAGTATTCAAAGACAATTTTCGAGTTTTCACCTTGAGGACAAGATGGATCTTTGAGAAGGGGGTAATGATACGAATCATGGTCAGAAGTGGGGAAAAGTCTATCATAGATGTTACAAAGAAGTTGAAGGGTCTCAAGGCAATTATTAACCTGGGCAGTTCATTAGTCTCATTACTAGTCTTAATATCTTTTATTAATGTTGTGAGTTACAGAAGTTATATGGATTATATATACCCATGTATGTTATGGGTGAGAGAGCAGAAGATAATATTGGAGTCGTTTAGTATTTGGGAGATCCCTACTTCTCGAATTGTAGGACTATCTTTGTTTAATTTGTATTTCCTTTTTAATCCAGTTACAAATCCATCCTGGTTCATAACAGATATGTTCTTCAAGAACCAGCTGAAAGAAATACAAGATGCCTGGATTGCAAAAGAAGTCCAATTTGACAAGCTGCAGCAATAAGTCAATCTTAATGAGAGGTATTGTCCCATTACTTGCCTTCTATGAAAGAAATTTATTGTTTTTGCTATCAGTGGCGGATCTAGAATTCGTAATCAGTGGTGTCACTAGTTAAAAGTTAAAAAAATTACATTATCCAGTGGTGTCACACACAAAAATTTACACTATCTAATAGTATCACTAGTTAAAATTCTAAAAAATTCTACTGTATCGCGTATTTCAGTGGTAGCCCGTGCTACCACTGGACTAAAGGTAGGTCAGCCCTTGTTTGCTATCATTGAAAAAAAAAGTAAAAGTATCTATATATGTGTTAAGCTTTATCCTGAATTTATTGTTTGTACCTAAGTTTAAAGTTACTACTTATCAAACTTACATCTATTGCACGGTAAGAAAACTCATATAGCTGTTATACAATCACATTTCAGACACTTATTATGATTAATCTTCAAGACGGAATAATTGCATTAACTGATTTCTTGTGAAGGGAGTAATATGTTCACTACCAATTCTTAGAATAATGTATGTATTAAGGTACGAGGATCATCGATTTGTACATGCAGGGAGGAGAAACTTGAAGAACTGAAAGAATTTGAGGAAGAACAGGAGAAGCTGGTAAAAATACATGAAGAGAAGTTGAAGGAAATGAAGAAGAGGTATTGGGAGGAACAACTTGCGTTGGAGGAGGGATTTAATGCCGAGGTGTCTCAGTTGATGGATAAATACACCCCCAAATCATAAATATATAGAATGAAGAGAGTTAATCAAAGGCATTATCTAATTACAAAAAGACTTCTTTTATATAGATTTACTTTAGAAATAACATTTACATACCTTAAGGTTTAATCTGCAATCACAGTTAAGACATGTAAACACTTGAGCTGCTGCTGGTATCTAGGGTAGGACATGATGTTTTGTTTCTATATCTTGCAATCTTAAAATTGAATGTGATGCATTTGTTTAATTTCACGGTGTTTGTTGGACGGTAATCCAAGTAATTGACAAACATTTGAAAGTTTGATTTTGTATGTTGTTAGTAAAGTCAAAGAAAAAGAAAAGTTGGCTATGCATGTTTACAAGTCAAAGATGTGCTACTTGATTATTAGTTCTTTTCACATATATACATGGGTATGTACGTGTAGTGTGAAGTCATAAAAGGAAGCTTGGTATTTTTCACATGTGCAGGTGGTAGTTGGTGAGGCTTCATATACATCTATAAATATGTTGCATGCAGAAATGAGAAGTGCATCCAAGAGTGGGATCAACTGATCCAAGAGAGGATCAAAGTATCACAAATGTAGTAAACATAGTTGATCGATAATATCAACAGAGTGTGTTTCTTTGTGAGGTCGAGAGTTTTATTCTTGTAAAGAGTGTAAAAGAGTGTACAGGAAACTTAGATTTTATGCTAAAATCTAAGGGGCTTGGGTTTGGGTTTAACTCATAGTGTACTTTTTCTTGTATCGGGTTCTTTTATATTTTAAGAATAAAGGAGACTCTTGGGGTGGACGTAGGCAGGGTTTGCCGAACCACGTTAAATCATCGTGTTATCAGTTACTTTATTTGCTTTATATTATTTCTTGCAAGTTTGTCTCAAACAAATTATATCCTCGCTTCCGCTGGTGTGGGTGCGCTAGGCAAATTGTCATAACAAGTGGTATCAGAGCGTATCCAGGTGTTTGGATAGTTTTTGTTTGGATATGGCGAGAAACAGTGGTATGCCATTTAAGGTGGAGCCATTTGAGATGGCGGATGACGACTGGTATATTATTGAACACATGGATGTGTTTAATGGTCTGGTTAATCAACTTGAATAAGTTGAGGTTTATATTGAGGAAGAAGATAAGACCCTTATTCTTCTTGCCTCTCTTCCCAGTTCTTATGATATTATGGTCACTACTGTTCTTTATGGAAATGCTAATGTAAAGATGGAGGAGGTAGTACCGGTAATCTTATCACAAGATAGGAGACGAAGATCCAGTGACCGTTTTAAGCATGGGTTTGCTTCAGTTGGTCATGAAAGGGGAAGGCTTGCCGAGAAGAGATCTAGTGATAACAATAGGTCTAGATCAGGAGATGGCGTGAAGGGTATCCAGTGCTTCAAAGGTCATGAGTGGGGTCACTAAGGATGGATTGTCCACTCTGGAAGAATGATGAAGATAAATCCGGGGGTTCGTTGGCTGCAGTTGCAGTTAATGTACAGGTTAATTTGGGAGATGTTCTCACAGTCTCCAAAAGTTCTACTTCTGCTCAAGATGAATGGATTTTAGATTCTGGTTGTACGATGCATGTGTGTTCCAAGGAAGCTTATTTTGATAAGCTAATGTTAAAGAAAGCGGGGTGCTGACTTTAGGTGATGGTTCAACATGTGATGTTGAGGGTGTTTACATGGTGAAAAAAAATTGTTTCACGGAGCTGCTTGCACTTTTGGTGGTGTGGCGTACGTACCAAAGATGTGTAAGAATCTAATTTCCTTAAGCCAGTTAGATTCTCAAGGATACGGCTATTCGGCCGTAGGTGGAGTTATGAAAATCACACGTGGCAGGAAGGTCCTGATGAAGGGAGAGAAGTATGAGGGTTTATATCGTCTGGTGGCGAGTACTAAATGTACTCGTGTCTCGAAGGTTTGGAAAGTGTGCACACGGGAAATTGATCGGGAATATGTGACGACATGTTTGATCAAGTTAGACGATGGTGAGAAGGGAAATCCTACCGAGGGAGAGGTGATTCGAGACTCCTCTCCGGAGTCAACTATGTAAGTTGACAGGGTTAGCTGCACATAATTATTGGCCGTGTTATTTGAATCGGGGTTCAGGACCGAGGTGATTCAAGGTGTGTGCAGCGGGGATAAGGAGGCCAATGGTGAAAATACGTGGTGTTAGTATTTTAGGTGATGAAGAAGTTAAATGTTCATCAAGGTGGAGATTGTTGGACGGTAATCCAAGTAATTGACAAACATTTAAAAGTTTGATTTTGCATGTTGTTAGTAAAGTCAAAGAAAAAGAAAAGTTGGCTATGCATGTTTACAAGTCAAACATGTGCTACTTGATTATTAGTTCTTTTCACATATATACATGGGTATGTACGTGTAGTGTGAAGTCATAAAAGGAAGCTTGGTATTTTTCACATGTGCAGGTGGTAGTTGGTGAGGCTTCATATACATCTATAAATATGTTGTATGCGTAAATGAGAAGTGCATCCAAGAGTGGGATCAACTGATCCAAGAGAGGATCAAAGTATCACAAATGTAGTAAACATAGTTGATCGATAATATCAACAGAGTGTGTTTCTTTGTGAGGTCGAGAGTTTTATTCTTGTAAAGAGTGTAAAAGAGTGTACGGGAAACTTAGATTTTATGCTAAAATCTAAGGGGCTTGGGTTTAGGTTTAACTCATAGTGTACTTTTTCTTGTACCGGGTTCTTTTATATTATAAGAATAAAGGAGACTCTTGGGGTGGACGTAGGCAGGGTTTGCCGAACCACGTTAAATCATCGTGTTATCAGTTACTTTATTTGCTTTATATTATTTCTCGCAAGTTTGTCTCAAACAAATTATATCCTCGCTTCCGCTGGTGTGGGTGCGCTAGGCAAATTGTCATAACAGTGTTCTGTTTTTGGGTTTGCATCTTCTTGGTGGTGGTGTCAGTGTGTCATGGTAGCACTGAGCTGAGTGCAGGTAACTTTAATGAATTCATGTTTGCTGAGGAACTGGTAATGCTTATTTTTCTTCCTTTTGCCTAATGTTTTTATAGTTATAATAGTGCAATTTTCATATTTTGTTATGATTGTGTTACATTTCCATATATTGTTAGACAATTAGGTGGGTTGAGCAACATGTCAAATTTTTTGGAGTGCTCAAATTGGGTTTGGTAGACCTACAAATAAGTCAATGTTATCTTGATTTTTATTACTAAAGATAACAATCTTATTTTAGCAAATGTGAATCTCTTTTATCACATATTGAAGAATATCAAGATCGATTATTTGCAAACATAATATATTTTGGAACCATCTCAAGGTAGCCGAGAGGTTGGGACACTGATATTGTTGCCAGCGGTCCAAGGTTCAAATCTTTGGGTGGTCAAGGAAGGGTTAGGGAAGGGTTGGAAACAGTCAAGAAGTATTCCTGATAGATTGCGTACAATAGAGTATGATGTCAGATTAATCGCCCTATCGGATAACCTGAACAGAGAAAAAACCTTCTAAGAGATATATTTTTTGGAAGGTCAGATATAATATATATATATATATATATATATATATATATATATATATATATATATATATATATATATATATATATATATATATATATATATATATATATATATAGACACACACACACACATACACACACATATATAGTCAAAAGTTAAACGAGAATCAAAAAAAGGGCGAGAACTTTTAATTTACAAAGATTTTTACATGTGAGTAGATTTCATCACTCATAAATGTTGATGAGGAGTAGAAATGAATTTAAAATACTTTGAAAAAAACTTATATTTTACATATATATATATAGTAGAGGGATCAAATGAGAACTTTTTGACCCTGAGAACTCAAAAATACACTGAAATTCGAACAAAAAAAGGAAATTCGAACAAAAAGTGGGCGGGCGAACAAAAAACGTGATATTCTAACAAAAAACGTGATATTTGAACAACAAAAAGGGCGGGCGAACAAAAATGTGAACTTCGAACAAAAAAATGAAATTCGAACAAAATTATGTTATACATTTTTGTAATTCGAAAAAAAAATTGTTCGCCTTTTTTTTTTGCTCGAATTTCTTGTTTTTTGCTTGCCCGCCACTTTTTTTGCTCGAATTTCATTGTATTTTTGAGTTCCTAGAGTTCTCACACCGAAAAAAGTTTTCACTGGATCCTCTCCATATATATATATATATATATATATATATATATATATATATATATATATATATATATGGTTAAAGCTACAAATATGTTATATATACTTTCTCAAATGTTCCGATGTAGGCTATATATTCATTTTTGTCTCACTAGTGGCTATATATAATTCAAAAAATGTTTTCATGTCAACAATTGGTTACCGATACAACCGGTCAAAATAATTACCTTTAATTTTTTATTTTTTTAAAGGTACGCGTGAACTAAATATAGTTTTTCTTTTGTTTCAATGTAAGTTATATTTTTTTTGTTCCAATGTAAACTATAAATTTGATGACATGTCCATTTTTTTTGTTGAAGGTTAAAAAAGTATAATCGTTTATATTAGTACACTTTTTGAAACTATATAGCTGATAGTGAGATAAAAAATGGTTATATAGCCTACATCGGGACATTTGAGAAAGTATATAGTCTATTTGTGGCTTTAACACACACACACATACATATATATATATATATATATATATATATATATATATATATATATATATATATATATATAACATCCTATAATCGGGTCTAGGTGAAATAACCATATTACCCTTAGATATGGCGTAATTAGTAATTTTAGTAATTAAATGTTTATAATTATTTTGTGTTTTAGTTGAGACCAGTTTGTGGCAAGGGTCACAGAACAGGTTTGTTTATTTAATTTAGACTCCGTTAGAGCCGCCTAACGAGGTACGAAAGATTTTAGATAACTGTTAAATACCCGTGTGTTGAGGAGTATGTGGTTTTAACCCAAATAAGTGGCTATGAGCTGCTCCTTTAGCTCATTTTCTATCCTTCTCTCTAGAAATTTCTCAAAACACTCCGTAACCACTTCATCTCCTACCTCTAACCCTAGATTTTTAATTGGCGTTCTAGAGCTCAAATCTTTTGTATTATCTTGTTCTTTACAAGTTACTGATTCTTTTGAGGTAAGAATCAAAGTGTGTCAAGTTTTAATCTTTGAGAAAATGAGATTTTTGTGTTAGGTTTTGTTAAAGTGGGTTTTAGTGTCAAATTGGTTGATTTTGATGTTGTTTGTGTCAAAATCTTGTGGGTTTATGCTTAGTGATGTTTAGTGTACTTGATTTGGTCAGTTTTGATGTAAGAAATGAGCTCTAGAGCAAGAAATGGCGAATTTTGGGTCAAACCCGTAGCTGTGTTCATCTTCTCCATCAGATGAACACACTCGGCCGAGTGTCTCTTGACACTCGACCGACTGTTTAGACGATCGACCGGTTGAGGGACACACTCGACCGAGTGTGTCTGAGTTCTGACCAGATGATTTGAACTTAGTCAGTCGACCGTGTGAGAGGACACACGACCGTGTGTGTTGACACAGTCGACCGACTGTGTGAGTCAGTCGACCGAGTGTCTTTGTGGGCAGAATATTTTACTAAGTATTGATGTCTAGTCGTTATGCCACCCGCGTGACTTATGATAATCAGGATGTAAATTCTGAAAATGCATAAGTGATAGGTGGACTTTTAGTAACACTTTTGTTACTAATTTGCTGTATTGTGCTGTTTTGTGCTAACGGACAGTTACTAACTTGATTTGCCATATGTTCAGGTGATAAGGATAAGGAAGAAGCTCAGTGATAGATTATCTGAGCTAGTTGGTAGTATTCGGTGAGTGAGATTATCTCTTGGTGTAGTATAGAGTAGCAAGTTGCGCTACTATGTTTATATTGTTGATAATTGCCATGATTACTAGTTATGTTGCATAGTTGATCGTAGTTAAGGTTGCCATGCTTTTAGTAGTATTAGTTGCCTGTAGTAGTAGTTGACTGGTTGTATGTGCACAAGTTGTTGTTGTTGGAACCTTGATCTGTTAGGTTCAGCTCAGAGAGGTCAACCTAGTTGTGGTTGGGTCCAGTTGGCTACTGTTTGTTGAGTATAGTGCTGAATGACGCATCACCTGCGTGTGGATGACTATACTGGGGATTCAGTAGTAAGGACTATCGATAGATTCTAGCCTGATCAGCTAGGGTCGTGTGCCCGTACAAGCAGCCGGTCCTCTAGTTGGAGCAAAGTTGCTAGTTGCAAGTTGGTGTGTGTTGTATGTGGTTGTATGAAGCTGTTGTTATATGAGTACAAGTTGGTACTGTATGCTAGACCTTTTGATAGTTCTGTTCACTTAGCCTTGTGCTAACCCCTCACCTCCTCCCTTGCAGGTTTTGGATCTTAGTGCTGGTAGGGATGGGAGTCGGGCTGACGATATGTTTGACAAGACGAACTCTGATGTCTTAACTTTTCTAATTATGTAGTTAGGCGTTTATCGTAACACCTGTGGTTTGTAATTAAGTAATTAATGAATGCTTTGTAATAATCATGTTTGTAATTAACTAAGGGTAATTATGTGAATTCAGTCTTTCGCTGTGATATAAAAAAAATCAGGGTGTTACAAATGTGGTATCAGAGCATAGGTTTGGTCGCATGTACATTGTGTTGAATATCATATACCCAAACCATGTGTTGTGTTAAACATATTCGAGGGAACGGGTTAAGTGAATGTAGGGATTACATGCGTTAGTTGATAGGTACTAACCTGTTTTCCACTAAGAGTTGTGTAAGTTGTTGTGGTAGTGCAGATATGACAGATAATACAGGAAACGCAACTGGGTCGTCAGCCCCCGAAACATTCAGAGCCCCAGATGAAGACGGGTATGTGTCAGAAGAGGATCCACATGAGCAGATTCTAGATTTGGAAAGTAAGTTAAAGGAAGCACATGACCGAATAAGGGAATTAGAACAACGCCAGATAATATTGAATCCAAGTAGTAGTGTACCGAATCAGATATTTAGTGGGTATCCGGTGCAGTCAAATATTTATCAGCAAACTGGAACTGCTTTCCAACAACAACAATGGTTACCACCTCAGTGTCAATTTCCTCAACAGTATCAAGTGCTACCTCAGTTTAATCAACAGTTCACAAATCAGATGTGGGGTTCGTATCAGATGTCGACGTTTCAACAACTGAAGAAATGTACCTTCAAACAGTTCCTGAATTGTAATCCGTCAGAGTACTCAGGAAGTTCTAACCCAACAGTTACCCTTAACTGGTTAAGAGAGATAGAAAAGGTTTTTGAAGCCTGTCAGTGCGAACCGGAATTACAGGTTATTTATGCTAGTCGTATACTGAAAAATAGGGCAATGGTTGAAATGCCCCGTTCATATCGATTATAAACGTTACATAATAGTTGATTACATCGCGAGGTATTTGACCTCTATATGATACATTTTACAAACATTGCATTCGTTTTTAAAAGACAAACTTTCTTTACATCAAAAATTGACGACATGCATACCATTTCATAATATATCCAACTATAATTGACTTAGTAATAATCTTGATGAACTCGATGACTCGAATGCAACGTCTTTTGAAATATGTCATGAATGACTCCAAGTAATATCTCTAAAATGAGCAAATGCACAACGGAAGATTTCTTTCATACCTGAGAATAAACATGCTTTCAAGTGTCAACCAAAAGGTTGGTGAGTTCATAGGTTTATCGTAAACAATAAAATTCATCATTTTAATAGACCACAAGATTTAAATACAGTACACCTATCTCGTGTACAAAACCATATTTCATAATGCTTAGCAGAGTAGGTTCGTATCCTTATCTCCCCCGTAGGTTGCCTCGCGATTTTTAATATCTTTCATAAATATAATCTCATATCAGGCATTTCGCACGTCATAGAGATAAAAGTCTTTCATACCTGGTAATCGACCTTAACAAAATACATCTAGAATATCCCCTGCATACCGGCATTCCACACGGTCATGCAAAAAGTATACAATCAGGCCACTCTTTTAAATATGATGGTTGTGTACACCTCACAAACAGATCATATCTTTTAAAGCTGGCGGTGTATACCTATTTCGAAGTACTAAAGCAGTTCAAATTCTCTTACTGGGGCTTGTTAGTGCCCATAGATCTATTTTTAGGATTCACGTCAATTTGGGGCTCGGTTCCCAAATTCTCAGATTACCAGACTAAAAGGGGTGATATCCGGTGTACTCATAACTCATTCGTAGAATGTTTTTAAGTACTTGTGTCTATTTCATCAAACATTTATAAAAGCATTTCATGTATTCGCAGTTCAAAAATATAATTCAAAAGCATTTAATAAAGCAGTTGTAAAAACAGCGCATGTATTCTCAGTCCCAAAAATGTAAAGAGTAAAAGGGAATCAAATGAACTCACTATACTGTATTTTGTAGTAAAAATACATATGACGACACTGAACAATGCAGGGTTGACTTCGGATTCACGAACCTATATCAATTGTATATCTATTAAAACATATAATCGTAATCGAATAAGTTTGGGTATTATTATTAATTGTTATTTTAGTAACTTGTATGTTTCATTAATAACTATATTAACTATATTTATTTTATATACTTTAGATAAATAATTTATAAAATGTAGTTTTCTTAAATATAATTTTATATAACTAACTTTTATTGTAATAATAATAATATTAACAGTAATATTGATGATGATAATAATAATAATAATAATAATAATAATAATAATAATAATAATAATAATAATAATAATAATAATAATAATAATAATAATAATAATATAGTTGTAATAATAATAATGGTAAAAGTAATAATGATGATAGTAATAATATTAAAAATGATAAAAATATTATTAATAATGTTAATACTAATAATAATGATAAAAGTAATAATAATGATAATAAAAATATTAATTTTAATAATAATGATAATAAATAATAAAAACTTATATTATATAATTTTGAACCTAATTCTTAATACTAATAATACTTATTAATAATACTTGATAGTAATTAATGTAAATAATGATAATAATAACTACAATAATAATAATAATAATAATATTAATAAGTAAACTACCTCAAGAAGTATTCCCTAAAAAAAATGCTCAAGTCCGGCTTTGAACCCGCGATGTCCCGCTAACTCGATAATATCCTTAACCACTTCTCTGACTCCGCTTTTTCTGATTTAATTCCGTCCCCATTTCCATTTATCCCAAATTACTTCCGTTTCCAGTTTCATCTTCTTTATCATTATTATCATCTTGATTATTATACTCATTGTCGTTATCAACTAATATCATCACCATTATCGTAAACATTTATCATCATCAACTTAGCAATATGAACATAATCATCTTTCTATCTCATCATTGTGGTATCACCATTACGTCATTCCTATTCATCGTCATTTACTTATCATAATTTAATCATCTCATCATCATGGCCGTTTACCCTCTGATTGTGATTATTATCATAATAATATCTTTATTATTGTCACTGTGTAGTATCATATACCTATCTTTTCGGTACAACAATTTTCAAGTCATCGGCCCAACATCATGCTATATAAACTGCCCAACTAAACTCCTTCGGCCCAACAAAAACTCTCGGCCCAACTCCTTAAACTAAATTCTCGGTCCATGCATGTGTTAGGATTTTAATAAGAGACAATAATCCGCCATTTTCATTTTAATAATCATATTATACCTTTAACAAAATCAAGTGGCCATCTTTATGCTGTTTTTCGACCACATAGAAACTTTTTTTTATTTACCCATCTAGTTGTAAAGGTCGAATAATTACTTGAACTCTCGGCCCACAACAACCTTCAGTCCAATTAGTTTGTCCGCAATTTGTAGTGGTACTCGACTAATAAGGAAATAAAAAATAGCTCAAAGTCTTCAAGTGGGGTTAATGGTTGTAGTGGTTGTCGACCACTAATGAAAAAAAAAAATAGAAAGAAAAACGTGCTCTCTACACAGCATCATTAACATCATTCTCACAATTTACTTTATTTATGTTAACTTTACAGCAAATAGCATGATTTAAAAGTTGTAGTAGTAGTTACAATAATGGGGTTTGTTTGGGTTATCGAACAAGAAAGCAGAAACAAAGATGAGCCGTACAGGAAAACCGAATACTCAACGTGGTTGTTAGATGAGTTATAGTAGTATTGTAGCAGCAGGTTCTATAAAGTAAACAAAGGTGTGGTGGGTTGTTTCAATGGTAACGGTTGTTTACATAGTTGGAGATGGTAGTGATCGAATAAGTCAAAACGAACATAAGCTTGTTTGTGATGGTGGTTTAAGTATAATATAGAAGAGAGAAAGAAGAATGAGAGAGAGAAGGAGAAGGCGATTCTTGATGGCGGTTGTGATGAAGAAGATGGGTTAATTTGGTGTACGTATTTCTTGGTTCTAGTTATTCAAAAAGAAAGAAAAGTGATAGTGGAAATCAAAACAGGAAACTTACACAACTTGAAGGCGGTTGTTTCGAAGGTGGTAGTCTGGTGATGATATTGTAGAGTTGCAGAGAACACAAATTTATTGGGGTGGTGAGGTTCACGAATCTAAAGAAAAATATAGGGAAGTTAGAGAGCTGAAGAGAGATCATAGTAGTGGTGATGAAATGTGTGTTCTTATTATTTACATGTGTATGTATACATCTATATCATAGATAGATGAAGATATATAATTACAGATAAATGGTGATAGATATGGATAGATAATAGAAAACAAAAGTAGAGTGATGTGGGTGTCGACACTGGAATCAATCCAGGGAAGCAAGAACAAAAATAAAAATAAAATACAATCAAAAGTAGAAAATGACTGCAAACTGAGTTTTTTTGCATCCTAAACAGAATTCGACATAGTGCGCAATCAGATACAGGATTGTAAAGATGATAATGATGGGAAAATAAAAATCACATGTTATATAACAAATTTTATATATTGTAATTACTATTAACGGTCAATAATTATATTAATAAATATAAAAATACTAATATAATAATAATAATAATTTCTAAATAATATAGAGTAATAAAAATACTGATATAATAATATTAAATAAAAAAATTAGGAGAAGTTTTAATAGAAAGATAAATGTAATAATAATTAATAATAATAATGACAATAACTATAAAATTGATAACAATAATATTATTAATGATAATAATAATAATGATATTAATAATGATATATCAAATAAAAATGTATCAAATTTCATATCAGAAATAATAATATTAATAATACAAATATTAATATTAACATTAATAATAATAATGAAAGTAATGATAATACTATTAATATAACAATTATATTCCAACTTGTAAATATATTTTAATATATTACCATTTAATAATTATATCATATTTACTAATTATATAACATATTGTATCTTTAATATTTATAAATTATATATATATATATATCTTCAATTAAATAGCAACTTAATTATTCTGTATTTTATTTTACATATTAATTTCTAATGATTCAATCACATTTTATTATTTCCACTACTTACATTTATATATATATATATATATATATATATATATATATATATATATATATATATATATATATATATATATATATATATATATATATTTATTTATTTTTAAATAATTGTTCGTGAATCTTTGGAAACAGTCGAAGGGTAATTGCATAATGAAACAGTTCAAAATTTTGAGACTCAACATTACAGACTTAGCTTATTGTGTCGAAATCATATAAAGATCAAGTTTAAATTTGGTCGGAAATTTTTGGGTCGTCACAGTACCTACCCGTTAAAGAAATTTCGTCCCGAAATTTGATTGGGATGGTCATGGTTGACAATAAGTATGTTTTCATGACGTATACAAGCTGAAAATTAGAGTTTTATCATCATTGAGTAATATAGATAAAACCATTTGATTTTGTGAAGAGTACGAGTGAAGCTATCACAAAAGAGTGAAATGAGTAAGTGTAGATTCGTCATATCTTTTGACGCATACAGGATTGATTTCCAGAGTTTAAGGGATTTGGAGAAGATCTTTGTAATAAGATTTGGTTCTTCGATAATTAAGGAGATTAGAATCTTCTTTGATTAAATGCGATTATCTGTCTCGATTGCTCTGTTGGATATTCCACTATAAATCAACCCTATTCATTTCCTTTATATTTTGGAGTTCCATCCTTTTGTTTTCTCTTCCTGACTTTAAGTCAAGCGAATAATGGTCCAGAATTCGTAGGTATAAAGTTTCAAATGAACATGACTAACGTTCTAAGAGAGAAATTGTAATAGCACGATCTGGATTGGTTAAATTACCAGAATTCAAGAGAAAAGATAAAACTATCAGGAAATTATGTTCTTGATATGTTTATATATTAGATAGAATGTAAGAGTCGTGTACTATGGCACATGATGACATTATGATCCGTGAATCATCACGTTTCATTAGAAGCTCAGCATGACTTACTGTAATATAATCACGTTGATCAAGTGTCATTATATTATACTAACTCATGCATCAGTTTTCAACACTACTTCAAAAACATTCATAATTTTAAACTTGAATTTTTCAGAAATTTAGAAACTAAAACAGTTTCTTTTATGATGTAATACTGATAATGCGGAAAGATAGATGATTTCAGATAAGAATAGTTATGAAAATATCTTCAGAAATATCGAGGATATTTATAATGAAATATACGATGATATCTTAGAATTTCAAAGATCGAAAGGTGATGATGAAGATTTGTCCGTAAAAGTGTAGAGTCATGAGCAAGGTATTCGTTAATGACTTCAGCAGATACTGAATCATTTTGGGCTCTTTGAAGGCAGGTTTAGTCTTTGTGAATTTTCTACAGCCTTCTTCATAGTTTCGCATAATCCTCTTTTCGGTACCAAATTTTCTAGTGAGCGTTTCCAACACTCCATTCTTTATCATCATACTTTTGACTGTTAATATCGTTTACAGTTTTTTTGCTGCTTTATCAGCATTTTCAAAATCTGAAGTATTGATTCGTAGACTGGGTGCTTTTCAGAATTTCTGAATGGAAGGTCATAATTCTCAGAGATAAATGTTATATGTATACATATAATCGTTGATGTAGAAACGTTGTGAGATTCAAAATACTGATTGCTGATTTCTGATAGTTGGTATGGCCATTATTGTTACAAGATGCAGATAAGCATATGATAGGGTTTCGATAACGATGATGAATTTTTGAAAAGTCAAATATCAATGAAGTCGCTGGTAAGTTTACTGCTAATGTGGTGGAATATAAACGGTTCTCCGGTAACGATGATGAAGGAGTAATCTTTATAATAAGGTTTATTAGAATGAAAAGTTGAAGCTAATTTGTTGGAGCTGTGACAAAATTGGCTAATTTGAAAGAAAAAAAATTGAAATGTTATTTTCGGTAATAGCAATGTCAAAGGAGATAGCACAGATAAGTGTTAAACGTTTACTCAGGTTCCGAGTGTTTTCAGGTGCATAACTATATGCATCAATCTTTTCTTCCGTAAATGAAGTGCGGTTGGTTCATCCTCTCGATTGAGGTGTTTTCAAGAATCATGAAAAGTTTGAACGCAGATTGTAATCATCGAGATACAAATGAGGTTTAAGATGAAATCAAGTGGCAAACTTGAAGAAATGTTTAGTTTCATATGGTATAATCAGTATTTTAATTCATTTTAATTGTTCAATGTTGGTAGTCCACAGTAGTCCACAATTAGTAGTTCAACAATTCATATATAGTTTAATATATAATATTCAAATTAATTAATACGTGTCGTGACCCATTATATACATGTCTCAGACTCGATCACAACTCAAAGTATATATATTATTGTAGAATCAACCTCAACCCTGTATAGCTAACTCGATCATTACCGCATATAGAGTGTCTATGGTTATTCCAAATAATATATATAGATGACATCGATATGATATGTCAAAACATTGTATACGTGTCCCGATTTATCTGACGATATTTAAAGTGCGTAAAATAAATAACAGAAATTAAATGACGATAAATAAAATTGCGAGAATTAAATTGCGGTAAATAAAATGTAATAAGGAATTAATGGTTAGCTAGGTACAATTAGCTAGGATTTTGTTAGCGTAGATTCTTAACAAAATTCTCATAGTTAATTTGTTTGTTTCTAACAAATTTTATTTTTTTGTCCAATGTTTTCTTCATTATACCACTTTTGGATTCTGATAGGTCAAAATCCAAATATGAAATTGAATGAAAATGGTTATTCTGTGGTGAACGGATTCGTATATCTGTGAATGTAAGTATGATAGTAAATGATTGTTGAATCAGATTGGAAAAATGTACAGTGTAACTTATTAATGTGAAATCTAAATATTTCTAGGGTATTACCTACCCGTTAAAATATTCTCATCATTAACAGTTTGTACAAAAGAATTTTTAATTACAATCTTTATGAAAATATACTTACATATATATTTTCTTCAGATGTAATCATGGATTTAATGAGTTAATATGACATTAAACTCATCTGATTTACGGATAGAACTAGAGTACATAATCTCTAAGACATTAGAGATTACATAATCATCATGTCGAACGAAGATAAATGATGTAGAACGATACGTAGAATAAAGATCATACTCGAAGTACAGATGGTGATTGTAGTGACCCGAACTTTTCCATGTTTATATATATATTAAATGAAATTGTTATTTACATGATTAAGTGTTTCTAACATGTTAAGCAATCAAACTTGTTAAGACTTGATTAATTGAAATAGGTTTCATATAGACAATTGACCACCCAAGTTGACCGGTGATTCACGAACGTTAAAACTTGTAAAAACTATACGATGACATATATATGGTTATATATATAGTTAACATGATTTTATTATAAGTATGTATCTCATTAGGTATTTTAACAATGAGTTATATACATAAAAATGAGACTATTAATTTAAGAAACTCGAAAACGATATATATAACGATTATCGTTATAACAACGTCTTACTAGGTACATATGAATCATATTAAGATATTGATACACTTGGTTAATTATGTTAAATGATAAGTAAATATATTATTAAGTGTATTAACAATGAAATACATATGTAAAAATAAGACTACTAACTTAATGATTTCGAAACGAGACATATATGTAACGATTATCGTTGTAACGACATTTAACTGTATATATATCATACTAAGATATATTATATATCATAATCATAATATCATGATAATATAACAATTTAACATCTCATTTGTTATAATAAACAATGGGTTAACAACATTCAACAAGATCGTTAACCTAAAGGTTTCAAAACAACATTTACATGTAACGACTAACGATGACTTAACGACTCAGTTAAAATGTATATACATGTAGTGTTTTAATATGTATTTATACACTTTTGAAAGACTTAAAGACACTTATCAAAATACTTCTACTTAACAAAAATGCTTATCCTCATTCAGTTTCATCAACAATTCTACTCGTATGCACCCGTATTCGTACTCGTACAATACACAGCTTTTAGATGTTTGTACTATTGGTATATACACTCTAATGATCAGCTCTTAGCAGCCCATGTGAGTCACCTAACACATGTGGGAACCATAATTTGGCAACTAGCATGAAATATCTCATAAAATTACAAAAATATGAGTAATCATTCATGACTTATTTACATGAAAACAAAATTACATATCCTTTATATCTAATCCATACACCAACGACCAAAAACACCTACAAACACTTTCATTCTTCAATTTTCTTCATCTAATTGATCTCTCTCAAGTTCTATCTTCAAGTTCTAAGTGTTCTTCATAAATTCCAAAAGTTCTAGTTTCATAAAATCAAGAATACTTCCAAGATTGCAAGTTTACTTCCAAGTTTTCTAAATCCATTCCAAGTAATCATCCAAGATCAAGAAACCTTTGTTACTTAAAGTAGGTTATCTTTCTAATACAAGGTAATAATCATATTTAAACTTTAATTCAATTTCTATAACTATAACAATCTTATTTCGAGTGGAAATCTTACTTGAAATTGTTTTCATGTCATGATTCTGCTTCAAGAACTTTCAAGCCATCCAAGGATCCTTTGAAGCTAGATCTATATTTTCTCATTTCCAGTAGGTTTATCCAAGGAACTTGAGGTAGTAATGATGTTCATAACATCATTCGATTCATACATATAAAGCTATCTTATTCGAAGGTTTAAACTTGTAATCACTAGAACATAGTTTAGTTAATTCTAAACTTGTTCGCAAATAAAAGTTAATCCTTCTAACTTGACTTTTAAAATCAACTAAATACATGTTCTATATCTATATGATATGCTAACTTAATGATTTAAAACCTGGAAACACGAAAAACACCGTAAAACCGGATTTACGCCGTCGTAGTAACACCGCGGGCTGTTTTGGGTTAGTTAATTAAAAACTATGATAAACTTTGATTTAAAAGTTGTTATTCTGGGAAAATGATTTTTATTATGAACAAGAAACTATATCCAAAAATTATGGTTAAACTCAAAGTGGAAGTATGTTTTCTAAAATGATCATCTAGACGTCGTTCTTTCGACTGAAATGACTACCTTTACAAAAATGACTTGTAACTTATTTTTATGACTATAAACCTATACTTTTTCTTTTTAGATTCATAAAATAGAGTTCAATATGAAACCATAGCAATTTGATTCACTCAAAGTGGATTTAAAATGAAGAAGTTATGGGCAAAACAAGATTGGATAATTTTTCTCATTTTAGCTACGTGAAAATTGGTAACAAATCTATTCCAACCATAACTTAATCAACTTGTATTGTATATTATGTAATCTTGAGATACCATAGACACGTATACAATGTTTCGACCTATCATGTCGACACATCTATATATATTACGGAACAACCATAGACACTCTATATGTGAATGTTGGAGTTAGCTATACAGGGTTGAGGTTGATTCCAAAATATATATAGTTTAAGTTGTGATCAATACTGAGATACGTATACACTGGGTCGTGGATTGATTCAAGATAATATTTATCGATTTATTTCTGTACATCTAACTGTGGACAACTAGTTGTAGGTTACTAACGAGGACAGCTGACTTAATAAACTTAAAACATCAAAATATATTAAAAGTGTTGTAAATATATTTTGAACATACTTTGATATATATGTATATATTGTTATAGGTTCGTGAATCAACCAGTGGCCAAGTCTTACTTCCTGACGAAGTAAAAATCTGTGAAAGTAAGTTATAGTCCCACTTTTAAAATCTAATACTTTTGGGATGAGAATACATGCAGGTTTTATAAATGATTTACAAAATAGACACAAGTACGTGAAACTACATTCTATGGTTGAATTATCGAAATCGAATATGCCCCTTTTTATTAAGTCTGGTAATCTAAGAATTAGGGAACAAACACCCTAATTGATGCGAATCCTAAAGATAGATCTATTGGGCCTAACAAACCCCATCCAAAGTACCGGATGCTTTAGTACTTCAAAATTTATATCATATCCGAAGGGTGTCCCGGAATGATGGGGATATTCTTATATATGCATCTTGTTAATTTCGGTTACCAGGTGTTCACCATATGAATGATTTTTATCTCTATGTATGGGATGTGTATTGAAATATGAAATCTTGTGGTCTATTGTTACGATTTGATATATATAGGTTAAACCTATAACTCACCAACATTTTACTGACGTTTAAAGCATGTTTATTCTCAGGTGAATACTAAGAGCTTCCGCTGTTGCATACTAAAATAAGGACAAGATTTGGAGTCCATGTTTGTATGATATTGTGTAAAAACTGCATTCAAGAAACTGATTTCGATGTAACATATTTGTTTTGTAAACCATTATGTAATGGTCGTGTGTAAACAGGATATTTTAGATTATCATTATTTGATAATCTACGTAAAGCTTTTTAAACCTTTATTTATGAAATAAAGGTTATGGTTTGTTTTAAAAATGAATGCAGTCTTTGAAAAACATCTCATATAGAGGTCAAAACCTCGCAACGAAATCAATTAATATGGAACGTTTTTAATCAATAAGAACGGGACATTTCAGTTGGTATCCGAGCGTTGGTCTTAGAGAACCAGAAATTTGCATTAGTGTGTCTTATCGAGTTTGTTAGGATGCATTAGTGAGTCTGGACTTCGACCGTGTTTTCTTTAAAAATGATTGCTTAACATTTTTGTTGAAAACTATATATTATTAACATGTATATATTATGTGATATATTAATCTCTTAACATGTTTGATATTGTGTGATAGATGTCTACCTCTAGCACAAATCTCATTGACTCACCTAATAATAACGAAGAGTCGAATATATATTGGACTGATTCACAAGTTCCCGAAGAAGAACCAGAAGAAGAATCAGAACCGGAAGAAGAATCAGAACCGGAAGAGGAGGAACCAGAGGAGGAAATAGAACCGGTGGGAGAAATAATAAAACGGTTAAGTAAAAGAAAATCCTCAACCAACCGACCAAGGTTAATTATGGTCAATGGTGTTTCCGCCAAGGAAGCAAAATATTGGGAGGATTACCAATTCTCCGATGAATCGGATTCCGACGAGAATTCCGATGATGTTATAGAAATTACCCCAACTGAATTTAAAAAGGCAAAAGAAAATAATAAGGGAAAGGGCATAAAAATAGAGAAATCTAATTCCAACCCCGATGAACATTATATGTATCGTCAACCCCCGAAGCCCTTAAGTTGTAACAATGACCCGGGAACCTCTAAACTACCAGGTTTTTCTAAATCGTTGTGGAAAACGACAGCTCGTATTAGGGGAACATCATATATCCCTAGAAACTTGGCAAAACGAACCAAAACCGAAGAAGAAGAAACGAGCGAGTCGGAATAAGATAGTTGTATTAGTGTGGTGTAATATATGTAATATAGTGTGCTTATGCTTTATGATATATGTAAAAATTGCTTGTATTAATATGTATTTTTTTTTATGAATCTAACTCTTGTCTATTTTACAGTATAAAAACACAAAATGGATAAACAACCCAATATTTTAAGAGACCTACCCGGAGACATGATTGATGAAATCTTGTCTAGAGTCGGTCAGAATTCTTCGGCACAACTATTTACGGCAAAATCAGTTTGTAAGACATTCGAAGAACGTTCCAAGAATGTCTTGGTTTATAAGAGACTTTCGTTTGAAAGATGGGGGATATCCCATTGGGAAACCCATAAGTTACGATGTGTTTACTTTGACGCATATATTGCGGGGAACCCAAATGCTATTTTACGCAACGGGTTAAGAAATTATTTTGACTCAATGTATCCGAATATAGGACTTCATGATTTAGAAAAAGCGGCTAACATGCAACATAAAAAAGCATGCTATGCTTACGGGTTAGTAATGTTCGCTTCTCACCAAAGTGAGAAAAAGAACATTGGGCTACAACTATTAAACAAAACGTTCCCACAAGTGACGAAGTCGGTAATTGGGGTAAGAAATGAGGTTTTTAGGTTATTACGAGACTGTTGGTCATTACGTAACCCTCGTCCCTTTGACGACGTTACAACACGCTGTCTTATCAACGACCATAACGGTTATGTTCCACAAGACCAAGGATGGGAAGTAGTCCTAGTAAAACCAGAATGCATGACTTGTTTCTGGACGTATGAATTACGTGTCTTTATTGCCTTTGCTGAACGACTTGTGTACTAGCTAGAATTATCTTCACAACTATCTTGTATCAAAGTTATTGTGTGCTATATTTCATGCTTTATGTAAAATAAGCAGTATTGTAAGTTTGTAAAATATTGTATAAAAGTTTGAACGCGAAATATTATCATAATCAGTTTTTCATATAGAATTGTAGTAGTTGAATTGTATATTAGCTACTAAGTATGAACTTAACGGGTAGGTACTACCCGAATTTAAACTTATAAAACGCTAATATGAAGAAAAAGCTTTTATAAATGAGTTCATATTATGCTACCAAATACTATTAACTACTCTTAATATTCTGTATGATTAACTTGTTCCATTTGACTATTTTGAAGGAAATGGCACCGACTACTCGACACACCGTGAATATCAATGAAGAGGAATTCCGTACTTTTCTAGCTTCAAACATAGCCGCAGTACAGGCTGCGCTACATACCAACAATAACCTTGGATATAGCAGTACAGGAAATCGTGTAGGATGCACCTACAAAGAATTCACTGCCTGCAAACCTTTGGAATTTGATGGAACTGAAGGACCGATCGGATTGAAACGGTGGACCGAGAAGGTCGAATCGGTGTTCGCCATAAGTAAGTGTACTGAAGAGGACAAAGTGAAGTACGCTACGCATACCTTCACAGGTTCTGCGTTAACATGGTGGAATACCTATCTAGAGCAAGTGGGACAAGATGATGCGTACGCACTACCGTGGTCAGCATTCAAGCACTTGATGAACGAGAAGTACCGTCCCAGAACCGAGGTCAATAAGCTCAAGACAGAACTTAGAGGGTTACGAACCCAAGGATTTGATATTACCACGTACGAAAGACGATTCACAGAATTGTGCCTATTGTGTCCTGGAGCGTTCGAAGATGAGGAAGAGAAGATCGACACGTTTGTGAAAGGATTACCGGAAAGAATCCAAGAAGATATAAGTTCACACGAGCCCGCCTCCATACAACAGGCATGTAGAATGGCTCATAAACTAGTGAACCAGATTGAGGAAAGAATTAAAGAACAGACGGCTGAAGAGGCCAATGTGAAGCAAGTCAAAAGAAAGTGGGAGGAAAACGGTGATAAGAATCACCAATACAATAACAACAGCAATTACAATAATAATCGCAATTATTATCCCAACAATCGCAACATCAATCGCAACTACAACAAACGGCCCAACAACAACAACAACAACAACAACAACAACAATAACAACAACAACAACAACAGCAACTACAACAATTATCCCAACAACAATAACAACCGCAACAACAACAACAACAATCAGAAGCAGCTATGCCAAAAGTGTGAAAAGTATCACTCGGGGTTCTGCACCAAATTTTGCAACAAGTGTAAAAGAAATGGTCATAACGCGGCGAAGTGTGAGGTCTACGGACCAGGGGTTAACAGAACGAAAGGAACAAATGGTGTCGGAACGAGTAATGGCAGAGCAAGTAGTGTCGGAGCAAGTTATGCCAATGTAGTTTGTTATAAATGTGGAAAACCGGGCCACATTATTAGAAATTGCCCGAACCAGGAGAACACGAATGGACAAGGTCGCGGAAGAGTTTTCAATATTAATGCGGCAGAGGCACAGGAAGACCCGGAGCTTGTTACGGGTACGTTTCTTATTGACAATAAATCTGCTTACGTTTTATTTGATTCGGGTGCGGATAGAAGCTATATGAGTAGAGATTTTTGTGCTAAATTAAGTTGTCCATTGACGCAGTTGGATAGTAAATTTTTACTCGAATTAGCAAACGGTAAATTAATTTCAGCAGATAATATATGCCGGAATCGAGAAATTAAACTGGGTAGCGAAATATTTAAGATTGATTTGATACCCGTAGAGTTAGGGAGTTTTGATGTAATAGTTAGCATGGACTAGCTGAAGAAGGTGAAAGCAGAGATCATTTGTTATAAAAATGCAATTCGCATTGTACGAGAAGAAGGAGAATCCTTAATGGTGTACGGAGAAAAGGGCAACATGAAGCAACATCTTATTAGTAATTTGAAGGCACAAAAACTAATAAGAAAAGGTTGCTATGCTGTTCTAGCACACGTTGAGAAAGTACAAACTGAAGAAAAGAGCATCAATGATGTTCCCGTCGCAAAAGAATTTCCCGATGTATTTCCGAAAGAATTACTGGGACTACCTCCACATTGATCTGTTGAATTCAAATAGATCTTGTACCAGGAGCTGCACCAATAGCTCGTGCTCCTTATAGACTCGCACCCAGCGAGATGAAAGAACTGCAAAGCCAACTGCAAGAACTATTAGAACGTGGTTTCATTCGACCAAGCACATCACCATGGGGAGCTCCTGTTTTGTTTGTCAAGAAGAAGGATGGTACATTTAGGTTGTGTATTGACTACAGAGAGTTGAACAAACTTACCATCAAAAACCGTTATCCACTGCCAAGAATTGACGACTTATTTGATCAACTGCAAGGCTCGCCGGTTTATTCGAAGATCGATTTACGTTCTGGATATCATCAAATGCGAGTAAAGGAGGATGATATTCCAAAAACTGCTTTTAGGACGCGTTATGGTCATTACGAGTTTATGGTTATGCCGTTTGGATTGACTAACGCACCAGCTGTGTTCATGGACCTTATGAACCGAGTGTGTGGGCCATATCTTGACAAGTTTGTCATTGTTTTCATCGATGACATACTTATTTACTCAAAGAATGATCAAGAGCACGAAGAACATTTGAGAAAAGTGCTAGAAGTATTGAAGAAAGAAAAACTGTACGCTAAGTTTTCAAAGTGTGCATTTTGGTTGGAAGAAGTTCAATTCCTCGGTCACATAGTGAACAAAGAAGGTATCCAGGTGGACCCAGCAAAGATCGAAACCGTTGAAAAGTGGGAAACCCCAAAAACTTCGAAGCATATAGTAACATCACCATCAGCCCGTAGTATGATATTGTCCGCTTTGGACACAAGCCGATCACCGACGGGATACCCGCGCACGAGTACAACCCCGGATCGCACTTCTACCTCACGGATTTGCTTCTCGGGTAAACACCCTCAAAACGCGTCATACCAGAAGAGGTATCCACACCCTTCTAAGGAGTGCTTTGTTTTCCTTTCCCACCGATGTGGGACGAGTCTGTTACAACTCTCCCCCCCTTCGGGACACTGCGTCCCGGCAGTGCAAATCGATGCGGACCCCAGCTCTGATACCATAAGTAACATCACCATCAGCCCATAGTATGATATTGTCCGCTTTGGACACAAGCCGATCACCGACGGGCTACCCGCGCACGAGTACAACCCCGGATCACACTTCTACCTCACGGATTTGCTTCTCGGGTAAACACCCTCAAAACGCGTCATACCAGAAGAGGTATCCACACCCTTATAAGGAGTGCTTTGTTTTCATCTCCCACCGATGTGGGACGAGTCTGTTACACATATACGTCAATTTTTAGGATTGGCTGGTTACTACAGAAGATTCATCCAAGATTTCTCCAAAATAGCAAAACCCTTGACTGCATTAACGCATAAAGGGAAAAAATTTGAATGGAAGGATGAACAAGAGAAGGCGTTTCAATTATTGAAGAAAAAGCTAACTACGGCACCTATATTGTCATTGCCTGAAGGGAATGATGATTTTGTGATTTATTGTGACGCATCAAAGCAAGGTCTCGGTTGTGTATTAATGCAACGGACGAAGGTGATTGCTTATGCGTCTAGACAATTGAAGATTCACGAGAAAAATTATACGACGCATGATTTGGAATTAGGCGCGGTTGTTTTTGCATTAAAGACTTGGAGGCAATACTTATATGGGGTCAAAAGTATTATATATACCGACCACAAAAGTCTTCAACGCATATTTAATCAGAAACAACTGAATATGAGGCAGCGTAGGTGGATTGAATTGTTGAATGATTATGACTTTGAGATTCGTTAGCACCCGGGGAAGGCAAATGTGGTAGCCGATGCCATGAGCAGAAAGGACAGAGAACCCATTCGAGTAAAATCTATGAATATAATGATTCACACTAAACTTACTACTCAAATAAAGGAGGCGCAACAAGGAGTTTTAAAAGAGGGAAATTTAAAGGATGAAATACCCAAAGGATCGGAGAAGCATCTTAATATTCGGGAAGATGGAACCCGGTATAGGGCTGAAAGAATTTGGGTACCAAAATTTGGAGATATGAGAGAAATGGTACTTAGAGAAGCTCATAAAACTAGATACTCAATACATCCTGGAATGGGGAAGATGTACAAGGATCTTAAGAAATATTTTTGGTGGCCAGGTATGAAAGCCGATATTGCTAAATATGTAGGAGAATGTTTGACGTGTTCTAAGGTCAAAGCTGAACATCAGAAACCATCAGGTCTACTACAACAACCTGAAATCCCGGAATGGAAATGGGAAAACATTACCATGGATTTCATTATTAAATTACCAAGGACTGCAAGTGGTTATGATACTATTTGGGTAATAGTTGATCGTCTCACCAAGTCAGCATACTTCCTGCCAATAAGAGAAGATGACAAGATAGAGAAGTTAGCACGACTGTATTTGAAGGAAGTCGTCTCCAGACATGGAATACCAATCTCTATTATCTCTGATAGGGATGGCAGATTTATTTCAAGATTCTGGCAGACATTAGAGCAAACATTGGGAATTCATCTAGACATGAGTACTGCCTATCATCCACAAACTGATGGGCAGAGCAAAAGGACGATACAAATGCTTGAAGACATGCTACGAGCTTGTGTTATTGATTTCGGAAACAGTTGGGATCGACATCTACCGTTAGCAGAATTTTCCTACAACAACAGCTACCATTCAAGCATTGAGATGGCGCCGTTTGAAGCACTTTATGGTAGAAAGTGCAGGTCTCCGATTTGTTGGAGTGAAGTGGGGGATAGACAGATTACGGGTCCGGAGATAATACAAGAAACTACCGAGAAAATCATCCAAATTCAACAAAGATTGAAAACCGCCCAGAGTCGACAAAAGAGCTACACGGACAGTAAAAGAAAAGATATAGAGTTTGAAATTGGAGAAGTGGTCATGCTTAAGGTTTCACCTTGGAAAGGCGTTGTTCGATTTGGTAAACGGGGGAAATTAAATCCAAGGTACATTGGACCATTCAAGATTATAGATCGTGTCGGACCAGTAGCTTACCAACTGGAGCTACCTCAACAACTCGCGGCTGTACATAACACTTTCCACGTCTCAAATTTGAAGAAATGTTTTGCTAAAGAAGATCTCACTATTCCGTTGGACGAAATCCAAATCAATGAAAAACTTCAATTCATTGAAGAACCCGTCGAAATAATGGATCGTGAGGTTAAGAGACTTAAACAAAACAAGATACCGATTGTTAAGGTTCGATGGAATGCTCGTAGAGGACTTGAGTTCACCTAGGAGCATGAAGATCAGATGAAGAAGAAATACCCGCATTTATTTCCAGAAGATACGTCAACACCTCCAACTGCTTAAAATTTCGGGACGAAATTTATTTAACGGGTAGGTACTGTAGTGACCCGAACTTTTCCATGTTTATATATATATTAAATGAAATTGTTATTTACATGATTAAGTGTTTCCAACATGTTATGCAATCAAACTTGTTAAGACTTGATTAATTGAAATAGGTTTCATATAGACAATTGACCACCCAAGTTGACCGGTGATTCACGAATGTTAAAACTTGTAAAAACTATACGATGACATATATATGGTTATATATATAGTTAACATGATTTTATTATAAGTATGTATCTCATTAGGTATTTTAACAATGAGTTATATACATAAAAATGAGACTATTAATTTAAGAAACTCGAAAACGATATATATAACGATTATCGTTATAACAACGTCTTACTAGGTACATATGAATCATATTAAGATATTGATACACTTGGTTAATTATGTTAAATGATAAGTAAATATATTATTAAGTGTATTAACAATGAAATACATATGTAAAAATAAGACTACTAACTTAATGATTTCGAAACGAGACATATATGTAACGATTATCGTTGTAACGACATTTAACTGTATATATATCATACTAAGATATATTATATATCATAATATCATCATAATATAACAATTTAACATCTCATTTGTTATAATAAACAATGGGTTAACAACATTCAACAAGATCGTTAACCTAAAGGTTTCAAAACAACATTTACATGTAACGACTAACGATGACTTAACGACTCAGTTAAAATGTATATACATGTAGTGTTTTAATATGTATTCATACACTTTTGAAAGACTTCAAGACACTTATCAAAATACTTCTACTTAACAAAAATGCTTACAATTACATCCTCGTTCAGTTTCATCAACAATTCTACTCGTATGCACCCGTATTCGTACTTGTACAATACACAGCTTTTAGATGTATGTACTATTGGTATATACACTCCAATGATCAGCTCTTAGCAGCCCATGTGAGTCACCTAACACATGTGGGAACCATCATTTGACAACTAGCATTAAATATCTCATAAAATTACAAAAATATGAGTAATCATTCATGACTTATTTACATGAAAACAAAATTACATATCCTTTATATCTAATCCATACACCAACGACCAAAAACACCTACAAACACTTTCATTCTTCAATTTTCTTCATCTAATTGATCTCTCTCAAGTTCTATCTTCAAGTTCTAAGTGTTCTTCATAAATTCCAAAAGTTCTAGTTTCATAAAATCAAGAATACTTCCAAGATTGCAAGTTTACTTCCAAGTTTTCTAAATCCATTCCAAGTAATCATCCAAGATCAAGAAACCTTTGTTACTTACAGTAGATTATCTTTCTAATACAAGGTAATAATCATATTCAAAGTTTAATTCAATTTCTATAACTATAACAATCTTATTTCGAGTGGAAATCTTACTTGAAATTGTTTTCGTGTCATGATTCTGCTTCAAGAACTTTCAAGCCATCCAAGGATCTTTTGAAGCTAGATCTATTTTTCTTATTTCCAGTAGGTTTATCCAAGGAACTTTAGGTAGTAATGATGTTCATAACATCATTCGATTCATACATATAAAGCTATCTTATTCGAAGGTTCAAACTTGTAATCACTAGAACATAGTTTAGTTAATTCTAAACTTGTTCGCAAATAAAAGTTAATCCTTCTAACTTGACTTTTAAAATCAACTAAACACATGTTCTATATCTATATGATATGCTAACTTAATGATTTAAAACCTGGAAACACGAAAAACACCGTAAAACCGGATTTACGCCGTCGTAGTAACACCGCGGGCTGTTTTGGGTTAGTTAATTAAAAACTATGATAAACTTTGATTTAAAAGTTGTTATTCTGGGAAAATGATTTTTATTATGAACATGAAACTATATCCAAAAATTATGGTTAAACTCAAAGTGGAAGTATGTTTTCTAAAATGGTCATCTAGACGTCGTTCTTTCGACTGAAATGACTACCTTTACAAAAACGACTTGTAACTTACTTTTCCGACTATAAACCTATACTTTTTCTGTTTAGATTCATAAAATAGAGTTCAATATGAAACCATAGCAATTTGATTCACTAAAAACGGATTTAAAATGAAGAAGTTATGGGTAAAACAAGATTGGATAATTTTTCTCATTTTAGCTACGTGAAAATTGGTAACAAATCTATTCCAACCATAACTTAATCAACTTGTATTGTATATTATGTAATCTTGAGATACCATAGACACGTATACAATGTTTTGACCTATCATGTCGACACATCTATATATATTTCGGAACAACCATAGACACTCTATATGTGAATGTTGGAGTTAGCTATACAGGGTTGAGGTTGATTCCAAAATATATATAGTTTGAGTTGTGATCAATACTGAGATACGTATACACTGGGTCGTGGATTGATTCAAGATAATATTTATCAATTTATTTCTGTAAATCTAACTGTAGACAACTAGTTGTAGGTTACTAACAAGGACAGCTGACTTAATAAACTTAAAACATCAAAATATATTAAAAGTGTTGTAAATATATTTTGAACATACTTTGATATATATGTATATATTGTTATAGGTTCGTGAATCAACCAGTGGCCAAGTCTTACTTCCCGATGAAGTAAAAATCTGTGAAAGTGAGTTATAGTCCCACTTTTAAAATCTAATATTTTTGGGATGAGAATACATGCAGGTTTTATAAATGATTTACAAAATAGACACAAGTACGTGAAACTACATTCTATGGTTGAATTATCGAAATCGAATATGCCCCTTTTTATTAAGTCTGGTAATCTAAGAATTAGGGAACAGACACCCTAATTGACGCGAATCCTAAAGATAGATCTATTAGGCCTAACAAACCCCATCCAAAGTACCGGATGCTTTAGTACTTCAAAATTTATATCATATCCGAAGGGTGTCCCGGAATGATGGGGATATTCTTATATATGCATCTTGTTAATGTCGGTTACCAGATGTTCACCATATGAATGATTTTTATCTCTATGTATGGGATGTGTATTGAAATATGAAATCTTGTGGTCTATTGTTACGATTTGATATATATAGGTTAAACCTATAACTCACCAACATTTTGTTGACGTTTAAAGCATGTTTATTCTCAGGTGAATACTAAGAGCTTCCGCTGTTGCATACTAAAATAAGGACAAGATTTGGAGTCCATGTTTGTATGATATTGTGTAAAAACTGCATTCAAGAAACTGATTTCGATGTAACATATTTGTTTTGTAAACCATTATGTAATGGTCGTGTGTAAACAGGATATTTTAGATTATCATTATTTGATAATCTACGTAAAGCTTTTTAAACCTTTATTTATGAAATAAAGGTTATGGTTTGTTTTAAAAATGAATGCAGTCTTTGAAAAACATCTCATATAGAGGTCAAAACCTCGCAACGAAATCAATTAATATGGAACGTTTTTAATCAATAAGAACGGGACATTTCAGTTGGTATCCGAGCGTTGGTCTTAGAGAACCAGAAATTTGCATTAGTGTGTCTTATCGAGTTTGTTAGGATGCATTAGTGAGTCTGGACTTCGACCGTGTTTTCTTTAAAAATGATTGCTTAACATTTTTGTTGAAAACTATATATTATTAACATGTATATATTATGTGATATATTAATCTCTTAACATGTTTGATATTGTGTGATAGATGTCTACCTCTAGCACAAATCTCATTGACTCACCTAATAATAACGAAGAGTCGAATATATATTGGACTGATTCACAAGTTCCCGAAGAAGAACCAGAAGAAGAATCAGAACCGGAAGAAGAATCAGAACCGGAAGAGGAGGAACCAGAGGAGGAAATAGAACCGGTGGGAGAAATAATAAAACGGTTAAGTAAAAGAAAATCCTCAACCAACCGACCAAGGTTAATTATGGTCAATGGTGTTTCCGCCAAGGAGGCAAAATATTGGGAGGATTACCAATTCTCTGATGAATCGGATTCCGACGAGAATTCCGATGATGTTATAGAAATTACCCCAACTGAATTTAAAAAGGCAAAAGAAAATAATAAGGGAAAGGGCATAAAAATAGAGAAATCTAATTCCAACCCCGATGAACTTTATATGTATCGTCAACCCCCGAAGCCCTTAAGTTGTAACAATGACCCGGGAACCTCTAAACTACCAGGTTTTTCTAAATCGTTGTGGAAAACGACAGCTCGTATTAGGGGAACATCATATATCCCTAGAAACTTGGCAAAACGAACCAAAACCGAAGAAGAAGAAACGAGCGAGTCGGAATAAGATAGTTGTATTAGTGTGGTGTAATATATGTAATATAGTGTGCTTATGCTTTATGATATATGTAAAAATTGCTTGTATTAATATGTATTTTTTTTTATGAATCTAACTCTTGTCTATTTTACAGTATAAAAACACAAAATGGATAAACAACCCAATATTTTAAGAGACCTACCCGGAGACATGATTGATGAAATCTTGTCTAGAGTCGGTCAGAATTCTTCGGCACAACTATTTACGGCAAAATCAGTTTGTAAGACATTCGAAGAACGTTCCAAGAATGTCTTGGTTTATAAGAGACTTTCGTACTTCAAACCCCATCCAAAGGTTATGACGCGAATCCTAAAGATAGATCTATTAGGCCTAACAAACCCCATCCAAAGTACCGGATGCTTTAGTACTTCAAAATTTATATCATATCCGAAGGGTGTCCCGGAATGATGGGGATATTCTTATATATGCATCTTGTTAATGTCGATTACCAGATGTTCATCATATGAATGATTTTTATCTCTATGTATGGGATGTGTATTGAAATATGAAATCTTGTGGTCTATTGTTACGATTTGATATATATAGGTTAAACCTATAACTCACCAACATTTTGTTGACGTTTAAAGCATGTTTATTCTCAGGTGAATACTAAGAGCTTCCGCTGTTGCATACTAAAATAAGGACAAGATTTGGAGTCCATGTTTGTATGATATTGTGTAAAAACTGCATTCAAGAAACTGATTTCGATGTAACATATTTGTCTTGTAAACCATTATGTAATGGTCGTGTGTAAACGGGATATTTTAGATTATCATTATTTGATAATCTACGTAAAGCTTTTTAAACCTTTATTTATGAAATAAAGGTTATGGTTTGTTTTAAAAATGAATGCAGTCTTTGAAAAACATCTCATATAGAGGTCAAAACCTCGCAACGAAATCAATTAATATGGAACGTTTTTAATCAATAAGAACGGGACATTTCAGTGATATTGAGGTGTGTGATGTTGTGGCTTGTGTTATTTGTGGTACTGGTGCCGATGCTGGTGATACTGTTGGTGCCGGTGATTTTGCTGGTGCTTGTAATCTTTGTACCATGTTCTACAAAGCCATTACTCGAGCGTGAAGCTCGTTGACTTCTTCTATTACTCCGGGATGATTGACGATTAAAGCGAGCGAATGAATAAGGTTTTGAATTTGAGATAGTATATAATCATAGCGAGATATTCGGGAAATGAGGGTGAAAATGGTGTTTCGAATGGGTTCGCCGGTAAGTGCTTCAGGTTCTTCGCCAAGAGTGCAGGTTGGTGGGTGGAAAGGATTGCCTTCTTCTTGTCTCCATCGATTAAGTCGACTACGAACCCATCCCCAATTCATTCAGAATTGAAGATGACTAATTGGTTGATTCATTCCGGTGACGTTGCTTTCGGAGCTTAGGTGAACATCCATATCAGAATAGCTGTAGAAATTCGAGGAATTCGAACTGGTTGAGGGATCCATCTCGTACGATTAAATGGAGGATTTTCGATATGAATTAGATTATAGGATGTAGATTAGTATCCTACAATACATAATTTACATATGCATATATAATACTAAAATCCTATAAGTTACGGAGGAATCTACGGAAGCTGTCAGGCAAAGTCTACAGTAACAGATACACTAAGATATGAATTATCAGATACGCTAAGATATAAATTTTGTCTATACACTATTCATGCAGTCAATGCAGTAAAACGTGTCTAGACTAAGAATGATAAGCAGGTAATTTCTGACAAGAAATGATAAGCAAAACTTTTGACATGCAGACACGGTCGAAGTCCAGACTCACTAATGCATTTAAACAACTATTAGTTAGACACACTAATGCAAGACCTGGTTCGCTAAGACCACCACTCTGATACCAACTGAAATGATCCATTCATATCGATTATAAACGTTACATAATAGTTGATTACATCGCGAGGTATTTGACCTCTATATGATACATTTTACAAACATTGCATTTGTTTTTAAAAGACAAACTTTCTTTACATCGAAAGTTGACGACATGCATACCATTTCATAATATATCCAACTATAATTGACTTAGTAATAATCTTGATGAACTCAACGACTCGAATGCAACGTCTTTTGAAATATGTCATGAATGACTCCAAGTAATATCTCTAAAATGAGCAAATGCATAGCGGAAGATTTCTTTCATACCTGAGAATAAACATGCTTTCAAGTGTCAACCAAAAAGTTGGTGAGTTCATAGGTTTATCGTAAACAATAAAATTCATCATTTTAATAGACCACAAGATTTAAATACAGTACACCTATCTCGTGTACAAAACCATATTTCATAATGCTTAGCAGAGTAGGTTCGTATCCTTTTCTCCCCCGTAGGTTGCCTCGCGATTTTTAATATCTTTCATAAACATAATCTCATATCAGGCATTTCGCACGGCATAGAGATAAAAGTCATTCATACGAACTACAAACACCAGGTAATTGAACTTAATAAAATGCATCTAGAATATCCCCCGCATACCGGCATTTCGCACGGTCATGCAAAAAGTATACAATCAGGCCACTCTTTTAAATATGATGGTTTTGTACACCTCACAAACAGATCATATCTTTTAAAGCTGGTAGTTGTATACCTATTTCAAAGTACTAAAGCAGTTCAAATTCTCTGACTGGGGCTTGTTAGTGCCCATAGATCTTTCTTTAGGATTCGCGTCAATTTGGGGCTCGGTTCCCAAATTCTCAGATTACCAGACTAAAAGGGGTGATATCCGGTGTACTCATAACTCATTCGTAGAATGTTTTTAAGTACTTGTGTCTATTTCGTCAAACATTTATAAAAGCATTTCATGTATTCGCAGTTCAAAAATATAATTCAAAAGCATTTAATAAAGCAGTTGTAAAAATAGCGCATGTATTCTCAGTCCTAAAAATGTAAAGAGTAAAAGGGAATCAAATGAACTCACTATACTGTATTTTGTAGTAAAAATACATATGACGACACTGAACAATGCAGGGTTGACTTCGGATTCACGAACCTATATCAATTGTATATCTATTAAAACATATAATCGTAATCGAATAAGTTTGGGTATTATTATTAATTGTTATTTTAGTAACTTGTATGTTTCATTAATAACTATATTAACTATATTTATTTTATATACTTTAGATAAATAATTTATAAAATGTAGTTTTCTTAAATATATTTTTATATAACTAACTTTTATTGTAATAATAATAATATTAATAGTAATATTGATAATAATAATAATAATAATAATATAGTTGTAATAATAATAATGGTAAAAGTAATAATGATGATAGTAATAATATTAAATATGATAAAAATATTATTAATAATGTTAATACTAATAATAATGATAAAAGTAATAATAATGATAATAAAAATATTAATTTTAATAATAATGATAATAAATAATAAAAACTTATATTATATAATTTTGATCCTAATTCTTAATACTAATAATACTTATTAATAATACTTGATAATAATTAATGTAAATAATGATAATAATAACTACAGTAATAATAATAATAATATTAATAAGTAATAAGTAAACTACCTCAAGAAGTATTCCCTAAAAAAATGCCCAAGTCCGGGTTTGAACCCGCAACGTCCTACTAACCCAATAATATCCTTAACCACTTCTCTGACTCCGCTTTTTCTGATTTAATTCCGTCCCCATTTCCATTTATCCCAAATTACTTCCGTTTCCAGTTTCATCTTCTTTATCATTATTATCATCTTGATTATTATACTCATTGTCGTTATCAACTAATATCATCACCATTATCGTAAACGTTTATCATCATCAACTTAGCAATATGAACATAATCGTCTTTCTATCTCATCATTGTGGTATTAACATTACGTCATTCCTATTCATTGTCATTTACTTATCATAATTTAATCATCTCATCATCATGCCCGTTTACCCTCTCATCGTGATTATTATCATAATAATATCTTTATTATTGTCACTGTATAGTATCCTATACCTATCTTTTCTGTACAACAATTTTCAAGTTCTCGGCCCAACATCATGCTATATAAACTGCCCAACTAAACTCCTTCGGCCCAACAAAAACTCTAGGCCCAACTCCTTAAACTAAATTCTCGGTCCATGCATGTGTTAGGATTTTAATAGAAGACAATAATCCGCCATTTTCATTTTAATAATCATATTATACCTTTAACAAAATCAAGTGGCCATCTTTATGCTGTTTGTCGACCACATAGACACTTTTTTTTTATTTACCCATCTAGTTGTAAAGGTCGAATAATTACTTGAACTCTCAGCCCACAACAACCTTCAGTCCAATTAGTTTGTTCACAATTTGTGGTGGTACTCGACTAATAAGGAAATAAAAAATAGCTCAAAGTCTTCAAGTGGGGTTAATGGTTGTAGTGGTTGTCGACCACTAATGAAAAAAAATATAGAAAGAAAAACGTGCTCTCTACACAGCATCATTAACATCATTCTCACAATTTACTTTATTTATGTTAACTTTACAGCAAATAGCATGATTTAAAAGTTGTAGTAGTAGTAGTTACAATAATGAGGTTTGTTTGGGTTATCGAACAAGAAAGCAGAAACAAAGATGAGCCGTACATGAAAACCGAATACTCAACGTGGCTGTTAGATGAGTTATAGTAGCATTGTAGCAACAGGTTCTATAAAGTAAACAAAGGTGGTGGTGGGTTGTTTCAATGGTAGCGGTTGTTTACATAGTTGGAGATGGTAGTGATCGAATAAGTCTAAACGAACATAAGCTTGTTTGTGGTGGTGGTTTAAGTATAAAATAGAAGAGAGAAAGAAGAATGAGAGAGAGAAGGAGAAGGTGATTCTTGATGGCGGTTGTGATGAAGAAGATGGGTTAATTTGGTGTACGTATTTCTTGGTTCTAGTTATTCAAAAAGAAAGAAAAGTGATAGTGGAAATCAAAACAGGAAACTTACACAACTTGAAGGCGGTTGTTTTGAAGGTGGTAGTCTGGTGATGATATTGTAGAGTTGCAGAGAACACATATTTATTGGGGTGGTGAGGTTCACGAATCCAAAGAAAAATATAGGGAAGTTAGAGAGCTGAAGAGAGATCATAGTAGTGGTGATGAAATGTGTGTTCTTATTATTTACATGTGTATGTATATATCTATATCATAGATAGATGAAGATATTTAATTACATATAGATGGTGATAGATATGGATAGATAACAAAAAACAAAAGTAGAGTGATGTGGGTGTCGACAATGGAATCAATCCAGGGAAGAAAGAACAAAAATAAAAATAAAATACAATCAAAAGTTGAAAATGACTGCAAACTGAATTTGTTTGCATCCTAAACAGAATTTGACATAGTGCTCAATCAGAAACAGGATTGTAAAGATGATAATGATGGGAAAATAAAAATCACATGTTATATAACAGATTTTATATATTGTAATTACTATTAACGATCAATAATTATATTAATAAATATAAAAATAATAATATAATAATAATAATTACTAAATAATATAGAGTAATAAAAATGCTGATATAATAATATTAAATAAAAAAATTAGGAGAAGTTTTAATATAAAGATAAATGTAATAATAATTAATAATAATAATGACAATGACTATAAAATTGATAACAATAATATTATTAATGATAATAATAATAGTGATATTAATAATGATAACAATTAGTATTAATAATATTATATCAAATAAAAATGTATCAAATTTCATATCAGAAATAATAATATTAATAATACAAATATTAATATTAACATTAATAATAATAATGAAAGTAATGATAATACTATTAATATAACAATTATATTCCAACTTGTAAATATATTTTAATATATTACCATTTAATAATTATATCATATTTACTAAGTATATAACATATTGTATCTTTAATATTTATAAATTATATATATATATATATATATATATATATATATATATATATATATATATATATATATATATATATATATATATATATATATCTTCATTTTAATAGCAACTTAATTATTCTGTATTTTATTTTACATATTAATTTCTAATGATTCAATCACATTTTCTTATTTCCACTACTTACATTTATATATATATATATATATATATATATATATATATATATATATATATATATATATATATATATATATATATATATATATATATATATATATATATATATATATATATATATATATATATATATATTTATTTATTTATTTTCAAACAATTGTTCTTAAATCTTCGGAAATAGTCCAAGGGTAATTGCATAAATGAAACAGTTCAAAATTTTGAGACTCAACATTACAGACTTAGCTTATCGTGTCGAAATCATATAAAGATCAAGTTTAAATTTGTTCGGAAGTTTTCGGGTCGTCACAATGGTTTGGTGGGATACCGTTATTTCCAGGTTATTCATCGAATGTTTTCCCGCCAAAATAAAAAAATTTATCAGAAAGTGTCTTTATTAAATGTTCATATTTTCATCCAATCTATAATGTTCGTGAATAAAGTTTTTTCAAAAAATGAAATTTTTTTTTTGCTTCCCCCCAATTCCCCCCGATTGGTTACTTCCCCTTGATCCTACCACTATATATATATATATATATATATATATATATATATATATATATATATATATATATATATATATATATATATATATATATATATATTAGAGGGATCAAATGAGAACTTTTTTGGTGTGAGAACCCTGAGAATCATGAAATTTAAACAAAAAACGATATTCGAACAAAAAGAACCACACAGACGAACCAAAGTGTGAAGGGCGAACAATTTTTTCAGCTGCATGTTCTACATTTTTGTAGAACGGCATGTAGAACACTTAAATTTTTGTTCGAATTCGTGTTTTTTGTTCGCCCGCGTGTTTTTTTCACATTTTTGCTCGAATTCGAACGAAAATGCCCCAATTCGAACGCATTTTCGTTTTACATTTTTGTAGAACCAAACAAAAAATGTAGAACATGTGATAAAATGCACCTAAATTTTTGTTCGACTCACATATTTTTGTTCACCCGCGTGATTTTTTTGTTCGAATTCCATTGTTTTTGTTCGGCCGCCAAGTTTTTTGTTCGAATGTCCTTGTTTTTGCTCGCCCGCCACTTTTTTTGCTCGAATTTTAGTGTTTTTAGAGTTCACACCAATTGAGTTCTCACTGGATCATATATATATATATATATATATATATATATATATATATATATATATATATATACACATATACCTCATCTATTCTGGATGAATTAGGGATTGGTTCGTAGCCTCCTCAATCATTAGAGACAAGAAGAATGTGATCCCTTCCATCCACCACATTGTCCTCTTGACGAAGAACCTGAAGCACTTACCGGAATCGAGAAATTATACTGGTTAGCGAAACATTTAAGATTGATTTGATACCAAAAGAATCTGACACAGATATGTGTGGAATTATGACTTTGGTTTCGAGTGCTTTTTAAGTACCTAACTGTGGGTAATATGTGGTTGGATCATCATCTCGATTGCTCATTAAAGTGAATTATTAAAGTATGAATTATTAAAGTGAATTATTAAAGTTATATATATATATATATATATATATATATATATATATATATATATATATATATATATATATATATATATATTCGTGGACAAATTTATGTGGTGTTTAAGTTTGTTTTTTAAAAACAATGTACCTTACATTTGTCCATAAAAGCATCATTGGATAGACATAAGGTGAATGTGAACAAGTTTTTAAGAACCGGAAATTCAAAATATCATTTTTTTCATTTATGTTTTGCAATTAGTTGTACATATTTTGTTTCCCGTTTGTTTGAATATGTATGTTAATGTATTTCGCAAGGTGTCGTTTATTTTTTTCCTTTGTAAGTTCGTATTATATCAGGTTCTTAAGTCTATAATTTGACATACATTTCCACTTCAAACATTTGTTTGCAAACTTAGATATATGTTTGTTTTATTATTACAGACAAAATATGAAATTGTATAACCCTAATTAATGCAATATTCATAGCTACAATAACACAAATGGCAAGGTATAGTAGAGCTTTCATTATTCAATACAACAATTATAAATTGTGCAAAGAAGAAATGACGACAGCTAAGGATAAAGAAACGACGATTAACAAGGAGACGTTGAAAACTGAAGAACATAAATCGGAGTCTGATGGTACTTCATCCTTGAACATTAGGGTGTTTACCTACTATGGCAAGTGTGAAAAAAATCATTCCGCAACACGTGGAGTGTACGTTTACGATGGGTGTCAGGAGTTCTTGCCGCACGTGAGGAATGTATTGATGAAGCGTTGATATGCGACGCTTGTGGTTGTAACTGCGACTTTCATGCTATTCAAATAGCTTCAAATAGCACTATTGCTATTTGAATTGCATGAAAGTCGCGGTTAAAACCACAGGCCTCGCATATCAACGCTTTATGAATACATTCCTCACCAATCACCATGTGGCATGAACTCCTGGCATCCATTGTAAACGTACACTCCACGTGTTGCGGAATGATTTCTTTCACACTTGCCATAGTAGGTGAACACCCAATGTTCAAGGACAAAGTACCATCAGACTCCGATTTATGTTCTTCAGTTTCCAACGTCTCCTTGTTAATCGTCGTTTCTTCATCCTTAGCTGTCGTCATTTCTTTTTTACACAATTCTTTATAATAATGTTGTAATTGTTGTATTGAATGATGAAAACTCTACTTTTGAATGGGGTGAGGAGGCCAACTACAGAAGAATACATGATTATGACCTTGGTGGCCAGAGAATCTGCTTATCGGTAACAACTTTATTCAACCCCTTCACCATAAGATTTGTTTGCTGGTATAACCGTACTCCCCCTTTTCCTTAATTCTTCCTCCAAAACCTGAGCAAAATTTATATGAATTTTTATACTTTTAGATCCTTTTGTTTTCGCCTGGTTCAAAAGAGGCTGTAGGCCTGTAGAAGTTGTTGAAACAAAAAATCATTATCAGAATTCAGTATGGGTAAATGGTAATGGTGCTTTACAATCTAGTTAATAAGGGTATAGGATATACATTCACTGTTTTGTTTTTTAGTAAAAAGATCAACTTGATATTTTATGATTGTTAGAGGGTGCAAACTGAAATATTACTTAACAACTTAGTTGTAAATATAAAATATAATTATAAATTAAATATTACTTTACTATCACTGTTATAATGTAAAATTATAAATTAATTAACACTTTTACTGTTTATTTTATGTTATTTAGTAAAAGGATCAATTTGATATTTTATAATTATTAGAGGGTTAAAATTGAAATATTGCTTTACATATTACTCCGTATAATTTAGTACTAGTAAATAATTAGTCAAATTTAATTATAAATTAAATATTAGGTTACTTCACATTATTGTTTGTTCTTTAGTAAAAGGATCTTTTAAAGTAAATATTAGTTTACTGTTTACTATTTTTGTTGTTTAGTAAAAGAAAAGTGATTTTCACACACCACTTTTTGATCAATGTACACTTTTGTCTAATAAAATTACAGTTATGCTCATAGAGAGTTGAACTTATACTATTATTATAAATATAATTAAAGGTAAAATAGGTAATTAAATTTACCTAGATCAGCAAGGATCACCTCCCTTAGTAAAAGGATCAATAATAATCAATAATAATTCTAATAATAATAATAATATAATAATAATAATAATAATAATAATAATAATAATAATAATAATAATAATAATAATAATAATAATAATAATAATAATAATAATAATAATAATAATAATAATAATAATAATAATAATAATAATAATAATAATAATAATAATAATAATAATAATAATAATAAAGCAAGTTTCAAAACAAGTTGTCGCCTCGAGATTAATGACTTATAAATGAAAGTCAGATTCACGAGCCTGAAAGGGAACAAAAAAGCAATAATAGTGTTTTTTAAATATGTGCTTCTACAACACACATTAAGCTGTATAACTAATTTGAGTTGTAAATCTATGTTATAGATTTGGATTGTACAATACTTTTACTAAGAAAAAAGGAATGACAATGAAAAGTTTTGATCGCTTATTACAGATTATTTATCTACTTGAAAAGGAAAAACACGATCTAAATTTTTTTTTTTTTTTTAAAGGCCAAAATTTCATATATAGAAAAAAGAGTACAACAAGATACATGGAAATGTGGCTAAGGAAGCCAACATACTAAGGACTATACACATATACAATAAGGAAACAACGAGAAGATACAATCCTTTATCATCGAAGCACGATCTATCAAAGAAGCTCAACCGGGGTCCAAATTATCATCGAAGCACGATCCATTGATGCCACTCAAGAGCAATTCTTTTTGACCGATTCTTAATCCATTCGAACACTTTAGCTTGAATTTCACTAATGATTTTTGGAGCCGCCCACGAGTCATTTCGGAATACCTTTTGATTTCGATTTTCCATAAGAAGTAACCCGTCACCCATTCGATAGCTTGCCAAGTCTTTTTGTCTAAACCCGAGAGAGTGCCCCGACTAGAGCCTAAGAACGAATTTTCCACACGCGCATCAGTTGGAGAAACCGAGCTCCACCAAGCAAAGATACCTTTCCACACGTCGGAAGCTAACTTACAAGAAACCAACACATGATCCACCGATTGGATTGAGTCGTTACAAATGGGACAAAGCAGTGAGTCGAGGTCAATGCCCCGTTTGTCTAACTCGACTCTAACGGGGATCCTGCCACGCAAAGCTCTCCAGATAAAAATGCATACCTTTTATGGAATTAAATTATTGTGCATGGTAGGATACATCAAGCCCGACTTCTCTAACAGGACATCATCGATCTTGCACGCGACAGCTTTGGAGTTATAAGAACCTGAATCATCAAAAACCCATTTCCACGAACCTGGACTTGAACCAAGAAAGTTGCAGCTTTAGACCAACGATGAGAGACGGTCCAATTCACCGAGTAGACATCCTGACAGGGGCCTGGACCAGTTCCAGTTAAGTACCAGCACACCATTGGATGATCTGACTCGATCGTAAACCGTCACCTGCTGATTACAGTCCAAATGATATAGTCGAGGAAACAGTAATTTAAGCGAGCAGTTACTTTCATAACCCGTCCTAATTCATCTGAACGAAGTCCATATCGATTATAAACGATTCACAATATTTGATTACATCGCTAGGTACTTGACCTCTATATGATACATTTTACAAACATTGCATTCGTTTTTAAAAGACAAACTTTCATTACATCGAAAGTTGACAGGCATGCATTCCATTTCGTAATATATCAAACTATCAACGCCTTAATAATAATCTTGATAAACTCAACGACTCGAATGCAATGTCTTTTGAAATATATCATGAATGACTCCAAGTAATATCTCTAGAATGAGCTAATACACAGCGGAAAATTTCTTTCATACCTGAGAATAAACATGCTTTAAAGTGTCAACCAAAAGGTTGGTGAGTTCATTAGTTTATCATAAACGATCATTTTCATCATTTTAATAGACCACAAGATTTCATTTATCCAATAATCATACACTCGCAAGTGTTTAAAAAATCATTCATATGGATTGAACACCTGGTAACAGACCTTAACAAGATGCATATAGAATATCCCCTATCATTCCGGGACTCCCTTCGGACATGATAAATTCGAAGTACTAAAGCATCCGGTACTTTGAATGGGGCTTGTTGGGTCCGATAGATCTATCTTTAGGATTCGCATCAATTAGGGTGTCTGTTCCCTAATTCTTAGATTACCAGACTAATAAGGGGCATATTCGGTTTAATAATTCAACCATAGAATGTAGTTTCGATTACTTGTGTCTATTTCGTAAAACAGTTATAAAATTGCATGTATTCTCAGTCCCAAAAATATATATTGCAAAAGCATTTAAAAAGGGAGCAAATGAAACTCACTATACTGTATTTTGTAGTAAAAATACATAAGACGATACTGAACAATGCAGGGTTGGCCTCGGATTCACGAACCTAATTTAAGCATATATATTTATATGTTGGTTAATATTTGTCTAACAATTTAGGTCAAGTCATAGTGTACCACAATCCTAATGCTCGAGACTAATATGCAAAAGTCAACAAAAGTCAATTTGACTCAAAAATGATTTCCAAAAATTTATACATGATTATTATATAGTTTAAATATAGTCGTTTTATATTTTGAAATATATTTTTTTTACAGATTTATTAGAGTAAATAATATAATTCATTTATTAATAAATAGAATCTCATATTAAAATTTATATAATAAAAATATACTTTTATATATTTTAATTAATAAAATTTATAAAGTACATTTAATATCATAAAAAATAATATGATAGATTTTATTAATGTAATTATATTACACGTAGTAAAATATCTTTGTATCGTATATTTATTTGATAAAATAATATCGATAATAATAATAAGTAAAAGTTACATTATTTTGTAATAATAATTATTGTTATTCTAAATATATCAATATTTATATTTACTAAAAATGATATTATGATAAAATAATAATTCTAATTATGATAACTTTAATATTTACGATACTTTTTAATATTAACTTTAAAATAATAATTTTAATTTAAAAAAGATAATAATAATAATGATATTTTATAATAACAATATCATTTCTATTAAAATGGTAATGATAGTTTTAATACTAATAATACTTTTAATAATAATAATGATGATAATGATATTTTTATCTAAATCAATATCTTATGATATTTTAATTTCATCATGATACCTATACTCATTATTTCCTAATCGATTCGTTTAATAGCTTTTAATCGTCTTTTATATCGCGTTCATATTAATGATAATAATAGTAATCATAATAATTAGATGTTACTAATATTAGTTTTAATTATAGTAATACTAATAATAATAAATATTATGATAATATTAATGATAATAATAATAATACTAATTATAACTTTAACGATAATAACGATAGTAATAATAATAAAAATAACAATTTTTAATGATAATACCTTTTATTGATAATAATAATAATAATAATGATAATAATAATAATAATAATAATAATAATAATAATAATAATAATAATAATAATAATTAGATAAAAACTATAACGACGATAATAACGACGATAATAATAATCATTTTTAATAATAATACAAAAATTCAATTGACTATAACTTCTAATCCGTTCATCGAAACCATTCGATATCTAAATAAAAAGTTTTTAATTTTTTGCTAGCTTTCCAACGACATGCATATCTTATACCTTATCTCAACCGCATACGTAACTAATTCAGAATTCAACATATCATATCTAATGGCAATATCAAAAGTACAAGCATGCATAATCCTATATTCTAGAGCACTAGTCAGGGATACACTATTAGTATGTACAAATTAAATTACGAGTACTCACGTATCAATATTGAGATTCAATATTGCAGAAAAGGTACGTAAACGCAACGGAGATGATAAATGTGATGACCCGAGAATTTCCAACCAAATTTAAACTTTAATCTTTATATGTTTCTGACACGATAAGCAAAGTCTGTAATGTTGAAGTCTCAAAAACTTTGAACTGTGTTTATGTATACATTTGACCTTTGACCATTCCCGAAGATTCACGAACTTGTACTTGTAAATAAATATGTATGTGTATATATATATATATATATATATATATATATATATATATATATATATATATATATATATATATATATATATATATATATAAATGTAATATATATATAAAATTTATAAATATTAAAATATGTTACCATATAATTATAATATTAACATATTAAACGTAACCACAAGTTAAAAATATAATTTTTATACTAATATTATTATTTTCAGTGTTGCTATTAATATTAATATTAATATCAGTATGAGTTATATTATTATTTTCAATAAATATATATAGATATGAAATTTAGTACATATAATTTGGTATATTTACTAATATTATTATTATTACTTTCATTATTATTATTAAAGTAAATATTAAATATTAACATTAGTGTTATTATTGTTATTATTTATGTAATACATAAATACAAAATTTGATATGTAAGAATTATGATATTATTATTATTATATTATTGTCATTAATAATATTAATATTATTATTAGTCATATAGATAATATTATTGTTATCATTCTTATTATTAAACTTACTAATTAACAATAATATGATTATTAGTATCATTGTTATTGTTATTATTATTAATAAGATTAGTGATATTATTTTTGTTATTATTATTAGTATCTATATTATTATTAATACAATTATAATTATTAATTATTAATGTTATTTATATAAAATCATAATAATAATGAATTAAAAAGAATCTGAATCTGTTTCCAGTAACGATCAAGGTGTACTGAGGTTTGATTTTCCTGTCTGGGTGTCGATATCAGTCCTCTAATACCAACAAATCTCTGTTATAAATCGTAATCGTCCTTTTATTTTTATTTTTATTTTTTTTATTATTCCCTTCCTGATTTAGGGAGTTGCTTGTCGACACATTGCTATTAAACCAACGAATTTGTTTTTAGTAATAACTCATTCAACTCCTCTTTTTCCTTATCAATTATCAGCTATACATATTTTTTTAATTGAATTAAACAGAAAAGAAAAGGGCAGTCAGCTTATTCCTCTGTTCGTTGCTCATTTTTTTTTAAAATCTTTAATTTCGAATTTACTTTAAAATCTATAAATGCAGGGTTGTTAAAAACCTTTCCTTCAATCTATCTGCAAGTTATTGAATCTTAATTTGCGAAATCAAAGAGTAATTTTGAGGTCAAAGTTTTGAATTTTAAAAGTCAACATATGTTCATCATGAAAATTCGTTTTTGGAATAATGTTTCTGTCGAAAGTACTGATTCAGAAAGTTTATAGGAGTGTTATGCAACCTCTTTCATGTTGTAAGTTATGCCTAAAACGCTTTTAATTTTGAAATCAAGAATTGGGTTTATTTTTTTTCGAATAACAGACATGTTCTTCTGTTTTATATATATATTTTTTTTCGTTTTCAGTCAGTTCAAGATCAAAATAGGTTGACTATAATTAGTTTGAAAGTCCTAGTTTAATGTTGTAAATCGTGGATTAGAAATAAGCTGGATTGGGTCTGGTTCGATTTATGAGCAGATGAAGAAAATAAAACGAATCAGAAAAGGGTTAAATAGGATTCAAATGTGTATAACTTCAGAAAAATAGACGGCAGAGTGATGGTTAGTGGTGTTTGTGTGTAACAAGAGGTTGGGGGTTCGAGCCCAGGCGTGGGCGTCTATTTTTTTTAAAGGCTCATTACATTGAGGTAGTTTTCTAATATACCTATTATTATTATCTTTATCAATATTATTATTATTATTATTTTTATGATCATTATTATTGTTGTAATTATTATTATGATTATTATTATTAGTAATATAGGAATTTTTATTAATATTGTAGTTACAAGTATTATAAGTATCACTAATGTTATTATTATTATTATTATTATTATTATTATTATTATTATTATTATTATTATTATTATTATTATTATTATTATTATTATTATTATAATTACTATCATTAAGTATTAGAATTATAATTATTATTAGTAATATTACGATTATGTATTACGAACATTAGTTATTAGTATTATCATCATTACTAATACAAGTACTAGTAACATTAATAAGTTTTATTATTTTTATTAACAAAAGTATTATTAATTAAGATTACCACTAGTGATAAGATTGTTATAATAATAATAATAATTATTATTATTATCAAGTATTAGGTATAATTATTAAAATTGTTATTTTCAGTACCATTACTATTAAATTTTTCATTTTATTAAAAGCTGCAAATATTATCATTATTATGAGATTCATTATAAAAACTATTATAAATATTATCATTCTTAATATTACTATCATTAATATTAATATTAGTACTATCATTATTATTATTATTAGCACTTTAAATTTTATCTTAGTATTAATAAACGAATGATATCTATATAAATATATTAATACTTATAACATAACAAAATTTAATATTTTTATATACAAAATAAATACACGAAACATATATATATATATATATATATATATTAATAATATAAAAAGGATATAACTAATAAATTTATATATATAATTACTCGATTACCAATATGTATATTAATATATATACAAATGATATAGGTTCGTGAATCCGAGGCCAACCCTACATTTGTTAAATGTCGTCATATGTATTTTTACTACAAAATACAATAGGTGAGTTTCATTATTCCCTTTTTAAATGCTTTTGCAATATATATTTTTGGGACTGAGAATACATGCGCTGTTTTTATAACTGTTTTACGAAATAGACATAAGTAATTGAAACTACATTATATGGTTGAATGATCGAAATCGAATATGCCCCTTTTAGTCTGGTAATCTAAGAATTAGGGAACAGACACCCTAATTGACGCGAATCCAAAAGATAGATCTATCGGGCCCAACAAGCCCCATCCAAAGTACCGGATGCTTTAGTACTTCGAAATTTATATCATGTCCGAAGGAGGATCCCGAAATGATGGGGATATTCTTATATGCATATTGTAAATGTCGGTTACCAGGTGTTCAATCCATATGAATGATATTTTTGTCTCTATGTATGGGACGTATGTTTATGAGAAATGGAAATATGAAATCTTGTGGTCTATTAAAATTATGAAATGATTATTTATGTTAAACTAATGAACTCACCAACCTTTTGGTTGACACTTTAAAGCATGTTTATTCTCAGGAACGAAAGAAATCTTCCACTGTGCATTTGCTCATCTTAGAGATATTACTTGGAGTCATTCATGACATATTTCAAAAGACGTTGCATTCGAGTCGTTGAGTTCATCAAGATTATTATTAAGTCAATTATAGTAAGATATATTACGAAATGGTATGCATGTTGTCAACTTTCGATGTAATGAAAGATTGTCTTTTCAAAAACGAATGCAATGTTTGTAAAATGTATCATATAGAGGTCAAGTACCTCGCGATGTAATCAACTGTTGTGAATCGTCTATAATCGATATGGACTTCGTCCGGATGGATTAGGACGGGTCTTCACAGTTGGTATCAGAGAGGTGGTCTTAGCAAACCAAGTCTTGCATTAGTATGTCTAACTGATAGTCGTTAGGATGCATTAGTGAGTCTGGACTTCGACCGTGTCTGCATGTCAAAAGTTTTGCTTATCATTTTTGTCAAAAATCATCTGCTTATCATCCTTAGGAAATTACCTGATCATTATTCTTAGTCTAGACACATCATATTGCAATGATTGCATGAATAGTGTATAGAAAAAATTCATATCTTAGTGTATCTGCTGATTCATATCTTAGCGTATCTGTCACTGTAGACTTTATCTGACACGTTTCCTTAATTTTCTCCGTAATTTACGGGATCTTTGGAAGTATGTATAGATATTCTATATATAATTATAATATCATTCGATATTCGAAAATCATTTCATATCAAAACCCTTTAACTGATCGTGAGAGATGGATCCTACACATAGCTTAGATTCCATTAGTTTCGGAAGCGATTTCGAGATGTATATTGAAGCAGACTCCGAAGTCAATGAATCAGAAGTGCCTCAACTATTTAGTTATTTTTCTTTCTGGAGGAAATGGGGGTGGGTCTGAGACTTACTCACTTGATGAAGAAATGAAGAAGGCGAGCTCTACCACGAACCAAACTTATCTCCTAACATCGGAGAAAACGATGTACTCACCGGTGAACCTATGCGCAACACTGTATTCACCCTTCTTGCTAAAGTTTTCCACCTCGAAGGTCGCATTACTGCAATCTCAGAAAATATTCAACCTCTACTTCCGAATACCAATCGAAGGGGAATATTAGAAGAAGTTAGGGAACTTCGAATTGATAATCAAGATCTATCGAATCAGATGAGTGGATGGATAGAAATGATAGAGGGTAGGATAGAAAACCTGACAAGAATGGTGTGTGAACTATAAGCTATACTTACTACACCAACATCATCACCAACCTCATCACCAACAACACTTGTAGCACCGACAGCAACAGTACCACCATCAGCAGCACCAGCAGCATAACCAGTACCAACAACAACAACATCATCACACGTCTCAACCTCGCAATCTATACCTCAAGCATAAACATCGTTCTACGAATCGTTCTAAATAAACTATCTTCGTCCTTCATGACGATTATGTAATCTCTAATGTTTTAGAGATTATGTACTCTAGTTCTAGCCGTAAAACTGATGAGTTTAATATCACATTGACTCATTAAATCCATGATTACGTCTGAAGAAAATATATATGCATATATGTTTTCATAAAGATTGTAATTAAAAGATTTATTGTACACACTGTTAATGGTGAAAATATTTTAACGGGTAGGTAATACCCGAGGAATATTTAGATTCCACATTAATAAGTTACACTGTACATTCTTCGAATCTGATTCAACTGTTATTTACTATCCTACTTACATCCACAGATATACGTATCCGTTCACCGCAGAATAACCATTTTCATTCAATTTCATATTTGGATTTTGATCTATCAGAATCCGACAAGTGGCATAATGAAGAAAACATTGGACAAAATAAAATTTGTTAGAAACAAACAAATTAATTTTGAGAAATTCTGTTAAGAATCCACGCTAACAAAATCCTAGCTAACTGTTCCTAGCTAACTGATTACATTTTATTTATCGTAGTTTATTTATCGCAATTTTATTTATCTTCATTTAATTTATGTATTTATTTTACGCACTTTAAATATCGGGACACGTATACAAGGTTTTGACATATCATATCGACGCATTTATATATATTATTTGGAATAACCATAGACACTCTATATGCAGTAATGATCGAGTTCTCTATACAGGGTTGAGGTTGATTCTATAATAATATATATAATTTGAGTTGTGATCGAGTCTGAGACATGTACACGGGTCACGATACGTATTAATTAATTTGAATATTATATATTAAACTATATATGAAATATTGGACTGTCAACTGTGGAATATCGACTGTGGACTAATAACATTGGACAATTAAAATGAATTAAAATATTGATTAGAACATATGAAACTAAACAATTCTTCAAGTTTGTCACTTGATTTCATCTTAAACCTCATTTGTATCTTGACGATTACAATCTACGTTCAAACCTTTCATGATTCTTGAAAACACCTCAATCGATAGGATGAATCAACCGCACTTCATCTACGGAAGGAAAGATTTATGCATATAGTTATGCACCTGAGAAACTCTCGAAAACTGAGTAAAAGTTTAACACGTAGCCGCGTCAGATCCTTTGGCATTTATTAGCAAAAATAACTTTGCGATCCCTTTTTCAAAGTAGCCAATTTTGTCACAGCTCCAACAAGTCATCTTCGACTTTTCATTCGAAGTAGCCTTACTATAATCCTGATATATACAATTACCCTTTTGATACCGGAGAATTCTTTTATATTCCACCATATTACCAACAGACGTACCAGCAACCTCGTTGCTTCTTGGTTTAAATCTCTCCGATAAATCATTATATTTATTCATTGAGACCCTATCATATACTCATCCGCATCATGTAACGAGAACTTCCATACCAATTACCGGGAATCAGCTATCAGTACTTTGAAAACTCACAGCATATCTACATCAACAGTTATATGTATCCATATAACATTTATCTCTTAGAATTATGATCTTTCATTCTGAAATTCTAAAAAGCACTCAGTCTACAAATTAATACTCTGAATGTTGAAAAAGCCGAATGAAACAGTAGAAACCATAGACGACCGTAAACGACCTTAACCGTCAAAAGTTTGATGATAAAGAATGGAGTGTTGGAGACACGCAATAGAAAATTTAGTACCGAAAAGCGGATTATGCGAAACTATGAAGGAAACTGTGGACAAATCACAAAGAATAAGTTTGACTTCAAAGAATCCAAACGATTCAATGCCTGCTAAAGTCTTTAGTGAATATCTTGCTCTTTACTTTAAACTCTTGCGGACAATAGTTTCTATCATCCTCTGATCTTAGATATTCTGAGATACTATCGTATCTTTCATTATAAATATCCTCGATATTTCTGAATATATTTTCATAACTAATCTTATCTGAAATCATTAGTCTCTTCGTGCTATCAGTATTACATCATATAGAAACTAATAGTTTCTATATTCTGTAAACTTTTGAGCTTAAAATATGAATGTTATTGAAGTAATGTTGGGAACTGATGCATGAATTAGTATAATATAATGACACTTGATCAACGTGATTATATTACAGTAAGTCATGCCGAGTTTCTAAATGGGGCATGATGATTCACAGATTATAACGTCATCATGTGCCATGTTACACGACTCTTACATTTTATCTGATATATAAACATATCAAGAACATATTTTCTTGATAGTTCTATCTTTCCCGGATATTCTGGTAATTTAACGAATCAAGATCGTGTTATTACCATTTCTTTCTTAGAACATTAATTATGTTCATTTCAAAATTCATATCTATGAATTCTGGACCATTGCTCGCTTTAATAGAAGTCGATAGGATAATAAAAAGGCAAAGAGATCCAAAATATAAGAGAAAATATAAAGCCCAATGACAACACCGAAATTACAAACTGTGGATATCAGTACGTATAGCAATATAAAGACACGGGAGGATTATAAATACAATAATCCCTATGTGTGTGTAAAGAGCTCGAGATAGATAGATAATCTGGACCAAAACTCGCACGGTTTATAGTATCTAACCCATCCAGCCATCCCATGCGATCGCATGGGATGTGTTTGGTTTTATCATGCGATCGCATGATCACTTATGGCAGCTGGTATCCACTTTTTTTTCCTTGCCGACACTCTCAACTTATTACTATGTACATAGTTATTATGTATATATATTATTTTAATAAATAATATATTTAATCTTTAGAATTAATTAAATATTATATTATATTTACGTGTGTAGTAAAAATGTAATTTTTACTAAAATGACTCTTACGTTGTCTGAAATGTCCCGTTCTTATTGATTAAAAACGTTCCATATTAATTGATTTCGTTGCGAGGTTTTGACCTCTATATGAGACTTTTTTCAAAGACTGCATTCATTTTAAAACAAACCATAACCTTTATTTCATCAATAAAGGTTTAAAAAGCTTTACGTAGATTATCAAATAATGATAATCTAAAATATCCTGTTTACACACGACCATTACATAATGGTTTACAATACAAATATGTTACAACAAAATAAGTTTCTTGAATGCAGTTTTTACACAATATCATACAAGCATGGACTCCAAATCTCGTCCTTATTTAAGTATGCGACAGCGGAAGCTCTTAATAATCACCTGAGAATAAACATGCTTAAAACATCAACAAAAATGTTGGTGAGTTATAGGTTTAGCCTATATATATCAAATCATAATAATAGACCACAAGATTTCATATTTCAATACACATCCCATACATAGAGATAAAAATCATTCATATGGTGAACACCTGGTAACCGACATTAACAAGATGCATATATATAAGAATATCCCCATCATTCCGGGACACCCTTCGGATATGATATAAATTTCGAAGTACTAAAGCATCCGGTACTTTGGATGGGGTTTGTTAGACCCAATAGATCTATCTTTAGGATTCGCGTCAATTAGGGTGTCTGTTCCCTAATTCTTAGATTACCAGACTTAATAAAAAGGGGCATATTCGATTTCGATAATTCAACCATAGAATGTAGTTTCACGTACTTGTGTCTATTTTGTAAATCATTTATAAAACCTGCATGTATTCTCATCCCAAAAATATTAGATTTTAAAAGTGGGACTATAACTCACTTTCACAGATTTTTACTTTGTCGGGAAGTAAGACTTGGCCACTGGTTGATTCACGAACCTATAACAATATATACATATATATCAAAGTATGTTTAAAATATATTTACAACACTTTTAATATATTTTGATGTTTTAAGTTTATTAAGTCAGCTGTCCTCGTTAGTAACCTACAACTAGTTGTCCACAGTTAGATGTACAGAAATAAATCGATAAATATTATCTTGAATCAATCCACGACCCAGTGTATACGTATCTCAGTATTGATCACAACTCAAACTATATATATTTTGGAATCAACCTCAACCCTGTATAGCTAACTCCAACATTCACATATAGAGTGTCTATGGTTGTTCCGAAATATATATAGATGTGTCGACATGATAGATCGAAACATTGTATACGTGTCTATGGTATCTCAAGATTACATAATATACAATACAAGTTGATTAAGTTATAGTTGGAATAGATTTGTTACCAATTTTCACGTAGCTAAAATGAGAAAAATTATCCAATCTTGTTTTACCCATAACTTCTTCATTTTAAATCCGTTTTGAGTGAATCAAATTGCTATGGTTTCATATTGAACTCTATTTTAGGAATCTAAATAGAAAAGTATAGGTTTATAGTCGGAAAAATAAGTTACAAGTCGTTTTTGTAAAGGTAGTCATTTCAGTCGAAAGAACGACGTCTAGATGACCATTTTAGAAAACATACTTCCACTTTGAGTTTAACCATAATTTTTGGATATAGTTTCATGTTCATAATAAAAATCATTTTCTCATAATAACAACTTTTAAATCAAAGTTTATCATAGTTTTTAATTAACTAACCCAAAACAGCCCGCGGTGTTACTACGACGGCGTAAATCCGGTTTTACGGTGTTTTTCGTGTTTCCAGGTTTTAAATCATTAAGTTAGCATATCATATAGATATAGAACATGTGTTTAGTTAATTTTAAAAGTCAAGTTAGAAGGATTAACTTTTATTTGCGAACAAGTTTAGAATTAACTAAACTATGTTCTAGTGATTACGAGTTTAAACCTTCGAATAAGATAGTTTTATATATATGAATCGAATGATGTTATGAACATCATTACTACCTCAAGTTTAGTAGGTAAACCTACTGGAAGTGACAAGAAATGATCTAGCTTCAAAGGATCTTGGATGGCTTGAAAGTTCTTGAAGTAGGATCATGACACAAAAACAAGTTCAAGTAAGATTTTTACTCGAATTAAGATAGTTTATAGTTATAGAAATTGAATCAAAGTTTGAATATGAATATTACCTTGAATAAGAAATATAACCTACTGTATATAACAAAGGTTTCTTGATCTTAGATGATTACTTGGAATGGATTAGAAAGCTTGGAAGTAAATTAGTAAACTTGAAGGGATTTTTGAAGTGTTCTTGAAGTGTTCTTCCTATGATGATTATAGCTTGATTCTTGAAGTGATTTTTGATGAAGATGATGATTATCTACTGGAAAAATACGTTCATAATAGTGTGGGTGTGTTGAGAGAGAATTAGAAAGAGAATTGGAAGTGAAATGGAGTGAATGATGAGTGGTAATTGGTGAGTGGTGAGTGGAGTTAAAAGGAGTTCTAGTTAGTTGACTAGCTCATGGTAGAAGTTAAAATTGATTAGTCATACATGACATAATCAAGAGTGGAATCCCATGCTAGTTCCTATTGGTATATACTCATAGTAAGTACGTTTTGAAGCTGTGTATAATACGGGTAAGAATACGACTAGAATTCTTGATGAAAGAAAAGAATGGAAAAGTAACTGTAACCATTTTCGTTAAGTATGAGTGTTTTGATATATGTCTTGAAGTTTTCCAAAAGTATTTTAATACATCTAAATACACTACATGTATATACATTTTAACTGAGTCGTTAAGTCATCGTTAGTCGTTACATGTAAGTGTTGTTTTGAAACCTTTAAGTTAACGATCTCAATTAATGTTGTTAACCCATTGTTTATTATATCTAATGAGATGTTAAATTATTATATTATCATGATATTATGATATATTAATATATCTTAATATGATATATATACATTTAAATGTCGTTACAACGATAATCGTTACATATATGTCTCGTTTCGAAATCCTTAAGTTAGTAGTCTTGTTTATATGTATATAACTCATTATTAATATACTTATGGAGTTACTTACTTATCATAATCTCATGTTAACCATATGTATATCCATATATATATCGTCATATCGTTTTTACAAGTTTTAACGTTCGTGAATCGCCGGTCAACTTGGGTGGTCAATTGTCTATATGAAACATATTTCAATCAATCAATTCTTAACAAGTTTGATTGCTTAACATGTTGGAAACATTTAATCATGTAAATATCAATCTCAATTAATATATATAAACATGGAAAAGTTCGGGTCACTACAGTACCTACCCGTTAAATAAATTTCGTCCCGAAATTTTAAGCTGTTGAAGGTGTTGACGAATCTTCTGGAAATAGATGCGGGTATTTCTTCTTCATCTGATCTTCACGCTCCCAGGTGAACTCGGGTCCTCTACGAGCATTCCATCGAACCTTAACAATTGGTATCTTGTTTTGCTTAAGGCTTTTAACCTCACGATCCATTATTTCGACGGGTTCTTCGATGAATTGGAGTTTTTCGTTGATTTGGATTTCATCTAACGGAATAGTGAGATATTCTTTAGCAAAACATTTCTTCAAATTCGAGACGTGGAAAGTGTTATGTACAGCCGCGAGTTGTTGAGGTAACTCAAGTCGGTAAGCTACTGGTCCGACACGATCAATAATCTTGAATGGTCCAATATACCTTGGATTTAATTTCCCTCGTTTACCAAATCGAACAACGCCTTTCCAAGGTGCAACTTTAAGCATGACCATCTCTCCAATTTCAAATTCTATATCTTTTCTTTTAATGTCAGCGTAGCTCTTTTGTCGACTTTGGGCGGTTTTCAACCGTTGTTGAATTTGGATGATCTTCTCGGTAGTTTCTTGTATAATCTCCGGACCCGTAATCTGTCTATTCCCCACTTCACTCCAACAAATCGGAGACCTGAACTTTCTACCATAAAGTGCTTCAAACGGCGCCATCTCAATGCTTGAATGGTAGCTGTTGTTGTAGGAAAATTCTGCTAATGGTAGATGTCGAAATCAATAACACATGCTCGTAGCATGTCTTCAAGTGTTTGTATCGTTCTTTCACTCTGCCCATCTGTTTGTGGATGATAGGCAGTACTCATGTCTAGACGATTTCCTAATGCTTGCTGTAAAGTCTGCCAGAATCTTGAAATAAATCTGCCATCCCTATCAGAGATAATAGAGATTGGTATTCCATGTCTGGAGACGACTTCCTTCAGATACAGTCGTGCTAACTTCTCCATCTTGTCATCTTCTCTTATTGGCAGGAAGTGTGCTGATTTGGTGAGACGATCAACTATTACCCAAATAGTATCAAAACCACTTGCAGTCCTTGGCAATTTAGTGATGAAATCCATGGTAATGTTTTCCCATTTCCATTCTGGGATTTCGGGTTGTTGAAGTAGACCTGATGGTTTCTGATGCTCAGCTTTGACCTTAGAACACGTCAAACATTCTCCTACGTATTTAGCAACATCGGCTTTCATACCCGGCCACCAAAAATGTTTCTTGAGATCCTTGTACATCTTCCCCATTCCAGGATGTATTGAGTATCTGGTTTTATGAGCTTCTCTAAGTACCATTTCTCTCATATCTCCAAATTTTGGTACCCAAATCCTTTCAGCCCTATACCGGGTTCCGTCTTCCCGAATATTAAGATGCTGTTCTGATCCTTTGGGTATTTCATCCTTTAAATTTCCTTCTTTTAAAACTCCTTGTTGCGCCTCCTTTATTTGAGTAGTAAGGTTATTATGAATCATTATATTCATAGATTTTACTCGAATGGGTTCTCTGTCCTTCCTGCTCAAGGCATCGGCTACCACATTTGCCTTCCCCGGGTGGTAACGAATCTCAAAGTCGTAATCATTCAACAATTCAATCCACCTACGCTGCCTCATATTCAGTTGTTTCTGATTAAATATGTGTTGAAGACTTTTGTGGTCGGTATATATAATACTTTTGACCCCATATAAGTAGTGCCTCCAAGTCTTTAATGCAAAAACAACCGCGCCTAATTCTAAATCATGCGTCGTATAATTTTGCTCGTGAATCTTCAATTGTCTAGACGCATAAGCAATCACCTTCGTTCGTTGCATTAATACACAACCGAGACCTTGCTTTGATGCGTCACAATAAATCACAAAATCATCATTCCCTTCAGGCAATGACAATATAGGTGCCGTAGTTAGCTTTTTCTTCAATAACTGAAACGCTTTCTCTTGTTCATCCTTCCATTCAAATTTCTTCCCTTTATGCGTTAATGCAGTCAAGGGTTTTGCTATTCTGGAAAAGTCTTGGATGAACCTTCTGTAGTAACCAGCTAGTACTAAAAATTGGCGTATGTGTTTCGGAGTTTTTGGGGTTTCCCACTTTTCAACAGTTTCTATCTTTGCCGGATCCACTTTAATACCTTATTTGTTCACTATGTGACCGAGGAATTGAACTTCTTCCAACCAAAATGCACACTTTGAAAACTTAGCATACAATTCTTCCTTCCTCAATACTTCTAACACCTTTCTCAAATGTTCACCGTGTTCTTGGTCATTCTTTGAGTAAATAAGTATGTCATCAATGAAAACAATGACAAACTTGTCAAGGTATGGTCCACACACTCAGTTCATAAGGTCCATGAACACAGCTGGTGCATTAGTTAAACCAAACGGCATGACCATAAACTCGTAATGACCGTAACGTGTTCTGAAAGCAGTCTTTGGAATATCATCTTCTTTCACCCGCATTTGATGATACCCGGAACGTAAGTCAATCTTTGAATAAACAGACGAGCCTTGTAGTTGATCAAATAAGTCGTCGATTCTCGGTAGTGGGTAGCGGTTCTTGATGGTAAGTTTGTTCAACTCTCGGTAGTCGATACACAACCTGAATGTACCATCTTTCTTCTTGACAAACAAAACAGGAGCTCCCCACGGTGATGTGCTTGGTCGAATGAAACCACGCTCTAAAAGTTCTTGTAATTGGCTTTGCAGTTCTTTCATCTCGCTGAGTGCGAGTCTGTAAGGAGCACGAGCTATTGGTGCAGCTCCTGGTACAAGATCTATTTGAAATTCAATGGATCGTTGTGGGGGTAATCCCGGTAATTCTTTCGGAAATACATCGGGAAATTCTTTTACAATGGGAACATCATTGATGCTCTTTTCTTCAGTTTGTACTTTCTCGACGTGTGCTAGAACAGCATAGCAACCTTTTCTTATTAGTTTTTGTGCCTTCAAATTACTAATAATATGTAGCTTCGTGTTGCCCTTTTCTCCGTACACCATTAAGGGTTTTCCTTTTTCTCGTATAATGCGAATTGCATTTTTGTAACAAACGATCTCTGCTTTCACTTCTTTCAACCAGTCCATACCGATTATCACATCAAAACTCCCTAACTCTACTGGTATCAAATCAATCTTAAATGTTTCGCTAACCAGTTTAATTTCTCGATTCCGACATATATTATCTGCTGAAATTAATTTACCATTTGCTAATTCGAGTAAAAATTTACTATCCAAAGGCGTCAATGGACAACTTAATTTAGCACAAAAATCTCTACTCATATAGCTTCTATCCGCACCCAAATCAAATAAAACGTAAGCAGATTTATTGTCAATAAGAAACGTACCCGTAACAAGCTCCGGGTCTTCCTGTGCCTCTGCCGCATTAATATTGAAAACTCTTCCGCGGCCTTGTCCATTCGTGTTCTCCTCGTTCGGGCAATTTCTAATAATGTGGCCCGGTTTTCCACATTTATAACAAACTACATTGGCATAACTTGCTCCGACACTACTTGCTCCGCCATTACTCGTTCCGACACCATTTGTTCCTTTCGTTCTATTAACCCCTGGTCCGTAGACCTCACACTTCACCGCGCTATGACCATTTCTTTTACACTTGTTGCAAAATTTGGTGCAGAACCCCGAGTGATACTTTTCACACCTTTGGCATAGCTGCTTCTGATTGTTGTTATTGTTGCGGTTATTATTGTTGTTGGGATGATTGTTGTAGTTGCTGTTGTTGTTGTTGTTGTTGGGCCGTTTGTTGTAGTTGCAATTGATGTTGCGATTGTTGGGATAATTGTTGCGATTATTGTTGTATTGGTGATTCTTATCACCGTTTTCCTCCCACTTTCTTTTGACTTGCTTCACATTGGCCTCTTCAGCAGTCTGTTATTTAATTCTTTCTTCAATCTGGTTCACTAGTTTGTGAGCCATTCTACATGCCTGTTGTATGGAGGCGAGCTCGTGTGAACTTATATCTTCTTGGATTCTTTCAGGTAATCCTTTCACAAACGCGTCGATCTTTGCTTCCTCATCTTCGAATGCTCCCGGACACAATAGGCACAATTCTGTGAATCGTCTTTCGTACGTGGTAATATCAAATCCTTGGGTTCGTAACCCTCTAAGTTCTGTCTTGAGCTTATTGACCTCAGTTCTGGGACGGTACTTCTCGTTCATCATGTGCTTGAATGCTGACCACGGTAGTGCGTACGCATCATCTTGTCCCACTTGCTCTAGATAGGTATTCCACCATGTTAACGCAGAACCTGTGAAGGTATACGTAGCGTACTTCACTTTGTCCTCTTCAGTACACTTACTTATGGCAAACACCGATTCGACCTTCTCGGTCCACTGTTTCAATCCGATCGGTCCTTCGGTTCCATCAAATTCTAAAGGTTTGCAGGCAGTGAATTCTTTGTAGGTGCATCCTACACGATTTCCTGTACTGCTAGATCCAAGGTTATTGTTGGTATGTAGCGCAGCCTGTACTGCGGCTATGTTTGAAGCTAGAAAAGTACGGAATTCCTCTTCATTCATATTCACGGTGTGTCGAGTAGTCGGTGCCATTTCCTTCAAAATAGTCAAATGGAACAAGTTAATCATACAGAATATCAAGAGTAGTTAATAGTATTTCGTAGCATAATATGAACTCATTTATAAAAGCTTTTTCTTCATATTAGCGTTTTATAAGTTTAAATTCGGGTAGTACCTACCCGTTAAGTTCATACTTAGTAGCTAATATACAATTCAACTACTACAATTCTATATAAAAAACTGATTATAATAATATTTCGCGTTCAAACTTTTATACAATATTTTACAAACTTACAATACCGCTTATTTTACATAAAGCATTAAATATAGCACACAATAACTTTGATACAAGATAGTTGTGAAGATAATTCTAGCTAGTACACAAGTCGTTCAGCAAAGGCAATAAAGACACGTAATTCATACGTCCAGAAACAAGTCATGCATTCTGGTTTTACTAGGACTACTTCCCATCCTTGGTCTTGTGGAACATAACCGTTATGGCCGTTGATAAGACAGCGTGTTGTAACGTCGTCAAAGGGACGAGGGTTACGTAATGTCCAACAGTCTCGTAATAACCTAAAAACCTCATTTCTTACCCCAATTACCGACTCCGTCACTTGTGGGAACGTTTTGTTTAATAGTTGTAGGCCGATGTTCTTGTTCTCACTTTGGTGAGAAGCGAACATTACTAATCCGTAAGCATAACATGCTTCTTTATGTTGCATGTTAGCCGCTTTTTCTAAATCACGAAGTCCAATATTCGGATATATTGAGTCAAAATAATTTCTTAACCCATTGCGTAAAATAGCATTTGGGTTCCCCGCAATATATGCGTCAAAGTAAACACATCGTAACTTATGGATTTATCAATGTGATATCCCCCATCTTTCGAACGAAAGCCTTTTATAAACCAAGGCATTCTTGGAACATTCTTCGAATGTCTTACAAACTGATCTCGCCTTAAATAGTTGTGCCGAAGAATTCTGACCGACTTTAGACAAGATTTCATCAATCATGTCTCCGGGTAGGTCTCTTAAAATATTGGGTTGTCTATCCATTTTGTGTTTTTATACTGTAAAATAGACAAGAGTTAGATTCATAAAAAAAATACTTATTAGTACAATCAATTTTTACATATATCATAAAGCATAAGCACACTATATTACATATATTACACCACACGAATACAACTATCTTATTCCGACTCGCTTGTTTCTTCTTCTTCGGTTTTGGTTCGTTTTGCCAAGTTTCTAGGGATATATGATGTTCCCCTAATACGAGCCGTAATTTTCCACATTGGTTTAGAAAAACCTGGTGGTTTAGAGGTTCCCGGGTCATTGTTACAACTTAAGGACTTCGGGGGTTGACGATACATATAAAGTTCATCGGGGTTGGAATTAGATTTCTCTATTTTTATGCCCTTTCCCTTATTATTTTCTTTTGCCATTTTAAATTCAGTTGGGGTAATTTCTATAACATCATCGGAATTCTCGTCGGAATCCGATTCATCGGAGAATTGGTAATCCTCCCAATATTTTGCTTCCTTGTCGGAAACACCATTGACCATAATTAACCTTGGTCGGTTGGTTGAGGATTTTCTTTTACTTAACCGTTTTATTATTTCCCCCACCGGTTCTATTTCTTCTTCCGGTTCCGATTCTTCTTCCGGTTCCGATTCTTCTTCCGGTATCGACTCTTCTTCCGGTTCCTCTTCGGGAACTTGTGAATCAGTCCACGAATCATTCCAATTTACATTTGACTCTTCATTATTATTAGGTGAGTCAATGGGACTTGTTCTAGAGGTAGACATCTATCACATAATATCAAACACGTTAAGAGATTATTATATCACATAATATTCATATGTTAAAAATATATAGTTTCCAACAAAAATGTTAAGCAATCATTTTTAAAGAAAACACGGTCGAAGTCCAGACTCACTAATGCATCCTAACAAACTCGATAAGACACACTAATGCAAATTTTCTGGTTCTCTAAGACTAATGCTCGGATACCAACTGAAATGTCCCGTTCTTATTGATTAAAAACGTTCCATATTAATTGATTTCGTTGCGAGGTTTTGACCTCTATATGAGACGTTTTTCAAAGACTGCATTCATTTTAAAACAAACCATAACCTTTATTTCATCAATAAAGGTTTAAAAAGCTTTACGTAGATTATCAAATAATGATAATCTAAAATATCCTGTTTACACACGACCATTACATAATGGTTTACAATACAAATATGTTACAACAAAATAAGTTTCTTGAATGCAGTTTTTACACAATATCATACAAGCATGGACTCCAAATCTCGTCCTTATTTAAGTATGCGACAGCGGAAGCTCTTAATAATCACCTGAGAATAAACATGCTTAAAACGTCAACAAAAATGTTGGTGAGTTATAGGTTTAGCCTATATATATCAAATCATAATAATAGACCACAAGATTTCATATTTCAATACACATCCCATACATAGAGATAAAAATCATTCATATGGTGAACACCTGGTAACCGACATTAACAAGATGCATATATATAAGAATATCCCCATCATTCCGAGACACCCTTCGGATATGATATAAATTTCGAAGTACTAAAGCATCCGGTACTTTGGATGGGGTTTGTTAGACCCAATAGATCTATCTTTAGGATTCGCGTCAATTAGGGTGTCTGTTCCCTAATTCTTAGATTACCAGACTTAATAAAAAGGGGCATATTCGATTTCGATAATTCAACCATAGAATGTAGTTTCACGTACTTGTGTCTATTTTGTAAATCATTTATAAAACCTGCATGTATTCTCATCCCAAAAATATTATATTTTAAAAGTGGGACTATAACTCACTTTCACATATTTTTACTTCGTCGGAAAGTAAGACTTGGCCACTAGTTGATTCACGAACCTATAACAATATATACATATATATCAAAGTATGTTTAAAATATATTTACAACACTTTTAATATATTTTGATGTTTTAAGTTTATTAAGTTAGCTGTCCTCGTTAGTAACCTACAACTAGTTGTCCACAGTTAGATGTACAGAAATAAATCGATAAATATTATCTTGAATCAATCCACGACCCAGTGTATACGTATCTCAGTATTGATCACAACTCAAACTATATATATTTTGGAATCAACCTCAACCCTGTATAGCTAACTCCAACATTCACATATAGAGTGTCTATGGTTGTTCCGAAATATATATAGATGTGTCGACATGATAGGTCGAAACATTGTATACGTGTCTATGGTATCTCAAGATTACATAATATACAATACAAGTTGATTAAGTTATGGTTGGAATAGATTTGTTACCAATTTTCACGTAGCTAAAATGAGAAAAATTATCCAATCTTGTTTTACCCATAACTTCTTCATTTTAAATCCGTTTTGAGTGAATCAAATTGCTATGGTTTCATATTGAACTCTATTTTATGAATATAAACAGAAAAGTATAGGTTTATAGTCGGAAAAATAAGTTACAAGTCGTTTTTGTAAAGGTAGTCATTTCAGTCGAAAGAACGACGTCTAGATGACCATTTTAGAAAACATACTTCCACTTTGAGTTTAACCATAATTTTTGGATATAGTTTCATGTTCATAATAAAAATCATTTTCTCAGAATAACAACTTTTAAATCAAAGTTTATCATAGTTTTTAATTAACTAACCCAAAACAGCCCGCGGTGTTACTACGACGGCGTAAATCCGGTTTTACGGTGTTTTTCGTGTTTCCAGGTTTTAAATCATTAAGTTAGCATATCATATAGATATAGAACATGTGTTTAGTTAATTTTAAAAGTCAAGTTAGAAGGATTAACTTTTATTTGCGAACAAGTTTAGAATTAACTAAACTATGTTCTAGTGATTACGAGTTTAAACCTTCGAATAAGATAGTTTTATATATATGAATCGAATAATGTTATGAACATCATTACTACCTCAAGTTTAGTAGGTAAACCTACTGGAAGTGACAAGAAATGATCTAGCTTCAAAGGATCTTGGATGGCTTGAAAGTTCTTGAAGTAGGATCATGACACAAAAACAAGTTCAAGTAAGATTTTTACTCGAATTAAGATAGTTTATAGTTATAGAAATTGAATCAAAGTTTGAATATGAATATTACCTTGAATAAGAAAGATAACCTACTATATATAACAAAGGTTTCTTGATCTTAGATGATTACTTGGAATGGATTAGAAAGCTTGGAAGTAAATTAGTAAACTTGAAGGGATTTTTGAAGTGTTCTTGAAGTGTTCTTCCTATGATGATTATAGCTTGATTCTTGAAGTGATTTTTGATGAAGATGATGATTAACTACTGGAAAAATACGTTCATAATAGTGTGGGTGTGTTGAGAGAGAATTAGAAAGAGAATTGGAAGTGAAATGGAGTGAATGATGAGTGGTAATTGGTGAGTGGTGAGTGGGGTTAAAAGGAGTTCTAGTTAGTTGACTAGCTCATGGTAGAAGTTAAAATTGATTAGTCATACATGACATAATCAAGAGTGGAATCCCATGCTAGTTCCTATTAGTATATACTCATAGTAAGTACGTTTTGAAGCTGTGTATAATACGGGTAAGAATACGACTAGAATTCTTGATGAAAGAAAAGAATGGAAAAGTAACTGTAACCATTTTCGTTAAGTATGAGTGTTTTGATATATGTCTTGAAGTCTTCCAAAAGTATTTTAATACATCTAAATACACTACATGTATATACATTTTAACTGAGTCGTTAAGTCATCGTTAGTCGTTACATGTAAGTGTTGTTTTGAAACCTTTAAGTTAACGATCTCAATTAATGTTGTTAACCCATTGTTTATTATATCTAATGAGATGTTAAATTATTATATTATCATGATATTATGATATATTAATATATCTTAATATGATATATATACATTTAAATGTCGTTACAACGATAATCGTTACATATATGTCTCGTTTCGAAATCCTTAAGTTAGTAGTCTTGTTTATATGTATATAACTCATTATTAATATACTTATGGAGATACTTACTTATCATAATCTCATGTTAACCATATGTATATCCATATATATATCGTCATATCGTTTTTACAAGTTTTAACGTTCGTGAATCGCTGGTCAACTTGGGTGGTCAATTGTCTATATGAAACATATTTCAATTAATCAAGTCTTAACAAGTTTGATTGCTTAACATGTTGGAAACATTTAATCATGTAAATATCAATCTCAATTAATATATATATAAACATAGAAAAGTTTGGGTCACTACATTGTCACTCGACTCATGTACCACTTTTGGTTTTTCGAGCGCACTTTCGTACGTTTAGAAAACTAGCCTTTTACGTTACGCGACGTGTACCTTTAATAATAATTTGACTTATTTATCAAAAATTTACTTTATAAAAATGTATCTTATAAAATTTGAGCGTCGTGGTCATTTGCTTCTATAAATCAATGACTCGTTGTTTACCAAAATATATTATTTTAAATTGGGACGTTTTATGACTAAGTTAAAATATATATATTTTTATTTAGAATCGTAAATTTGTACATAATAAATATATTTGAATTATTTTAACTAATGATATAAAATTTAGTCTTTCAAAAACAAATATATTTCAAAATTCATTTTATATAATTTCACTCGTTTTATATAATATTAGTTATTTTACCAATAATGTTTTTAATATGAAAACTAAATAGTCGGTTTATCGAGGGACACAAGTTAATCAAAGTAAAGTACACTTTTGAAATTTAAACGGAAATGATTACTAACTTTTGACTAACTCTCGTTAATGATACTTTTGTAAATCACTTTTACCAAATATTCTGGATACTGTTAAAAGGAAAGGTTTTCTAAATCAAAGTGGACCTCTCAACAGAGACTCATAATCATAATTCAATGTATCTGATAAATCAATCATTTGAAATTATCTTCTAATTTCATCGATAATCATATTGAAACAAATACGTTCATGTAAAGTATTATACGTTTAATACTTTGTTAACGTTCTCAAGTTATAATATATATCCATACATATACATATTCATATTCAATCATATAATGGTTCGTGAATCGTCAGAATTTGGTCGAGTTTAAATGAATGTATAAACATAGTTTAAAATTCTTGAGATTTAACTTAACAAACTTTGCTTATCGTGTCGGAATAATATAAAGATTGAAGTTTAAATTTGGTCGGAAATTTCCAGGTTGTCACAGTTACCAATCCATATGTCGGACCAGAACAGGATATCGCGACCATCACCTACAATTTTCTCAAAAAACTGATTAATATCCAACCCAAGTTTACGGAAGTCATCACCGACACGTATAATATTATGCCAAATAGAGCCACGAACAGAAGGTAAGCTTGTGTCAAAATACCCCAACCCCCTTCCCGCCCATAGATACTTTTGATGATTTTCGCCCAAAGAGTGTCGGTTTCAATACGAAACCTCCACTACCATTTCCCATGAAGTGCCCAATTTTTCTTGTAAAGAACCCACATTTAACCCGCCCTCCCCGTAAGGTAATAAAATGTCATCCCACTTAACCCAAGAAATTGAAGAGGTATTTCCTGACCCTATGACGACCCGAAAATTTCCGACCAAATTTAAACTTAATCTTTATATGTTTCCGACACGATAAGCAAAATCTGTAATGTAGAGTCTCGAAAACTTTGGAACAGTTTACATGAATGCATTTGCCCTTTTACCATTTTCGACGATTCACGAACAATTAATTGTAACTTGATACGTGTGTGTATATATATATATATATATATATATATATATATATATATATATATATATATATATATATATATATATATATATATATATATATATGTATTATAAATTAAATATATTAATAATCTATTATGTGATTTAGTAACATAACTTAAACTTGCTACCTTGAATATATAGAGTATATCGAATATAAATGATTTTGAACATGAATTTTCAACGATAACAAAGTATTAAATATATGATGTTATACTTTGAGTTTAATTGTTTTGATATATATAATTAATACATTCATCTAAGTAATAAAACCTGATATTTAAAACATAATTATATATGTATTAGTTTGAATATACATATGATATCTATATATATGTATAAATATATGTATAAATATTAAATATGCAATATATGTTATTATATAAGTAAAATATAAAATGCTATACTAATATTATTATTATTAGTTTCATTATTATTAATAATATTAATATTAATATTAGTATCAGTATTATTAATATTATTATTCTCAATAGATATGAAATTAGAAAGATGTAAGTTGTTATATTATTACTAGTGGAGGACCCGCGAATTCGCGGGGTTATATGAGTGCTTATACACAAATTATTTTTAACGTTATATCTATTTATTTTATGTCGCCATTATAGTTTTCGTGCATGTAATATATGTAATTAAGTTTTCAAATTAATCCGTATATATGATTGAAAATAAATTTAAAGTAGAATATATTACAAAATACATAGACACAATTGGATCATACATAAAAAACAATGATGATGTAACCAATAAGATAATTATTATATCAATAATCTATTTGGAAACTTAAATATTCAAATCCAATATAAAATGAAATTGAAAAGTTTGTTTGAGGCGTTTGCCTCGTGTGGTTCCAACATCAGACTACGTTTATTTTAACACAACTCTGACTTGTTCAAAACAAAATTGTTTTATTTATTAAGAATTTCAATAGTGCATCTTATTCAGAATGGTTGAGTGTTTGGATTTTTGAGAGATGCAGCTTCATCGGATGTTTGTTGACTTGGTGTATCTTCAGCAATAACATTATTTGCGGCTATACTCTTACGCTTTAGAGAACTTGACATGGTAAAACACCGTCGAACAAAATTCTTTTTCTGAAAAAATCACAAATTAAATATGCAATCATTAATAGTTACTATAATAACAAAAAAAAAAAAAACAGGTCGTATGATTTACTATTTAGTAAGTATAATGTGTGTATTTGACTATAAAAATATATAATTTATATAATGGTTTTCACCTGGTATGGTGTGGGTGGTTGGTAAACAATGACTTCATCTACACGGTTGATTGAATTAACATCTTCAAACTGTTTTTTGGTAATCACCTCCAAAACTTCAGGGTCATATGTAGCGTCAAGAACTACAATGTGAGTCTTGTAGTTGTTGTTGATGTAACTCTCACTTTTCTTAGCCAGTAAAACGATATTTCTGTTGTTAAGATCGAGAAGCTCAGACGGAACATCAACAGCTACATCATACTGCAAAATAAATTTAGGCAAAACAGTTTACTAAACTGAAGTAACTAAGGTTTGTATCAATAGAAATTAAGACATTATTGATAGGAAGACAACAGACTGATTCTGCCATAGCATTAAGCCAACCTTCACTTTTTCCAGCCAACTTAGACAATAGTTTGTCAAATAATATGATATCACATCTACCACTTACATCAGTTACTCTCATTGCAGTACGTATCCTACAAAATTTTACGACAATGATAGTTAATAGTTTCTGATCATTTGTTTTTACGTAAAGAAAACTTAAAAAGTAATGAACTAACTTTCGGAACCAATCCGCTTCACAATTGCATTCAGTACACCACCATGTAGTTCCTTCTTTATCAAGCAATTCGATTTCATCAACTTCTTTATCACATTTAACACAACAACGCATAAACCAACCATGATTGTCACTAACACGCGACACTCGACCACGAAGTAGAAATGCAGTTTCCTGTTTAATTAATCCGTGTAAGTCATAAATTTAGGTAACATGCGTATAATAAATAGAAATCATGTTTTTTATGACGATTAATAAACAAAGAACTTGTTGTTTTCTTAATAAATTTATCGATAATATTACCTTAGGCAAATACTTCATATCTGCAATTTTAATTGCCCGATGATAAATAAATTCTGGTTTGAAAGATATGGTATCCTCATGATAGTAGTCAGAAATGGTTGGCACATCCATCAACATAGGAAGGTCTGGATTATTTGCAAACCTGTTTGGAAAACATTATTTGTGAATTATATTTCCAAAATTAAAAAAAAAAGTGTTATTGTATAATGGATACATGAACACAAGTGGATATAATGAATAGTTGATTAAAAATACAGTGGAATAACATTATGAATTGGTGGTAACTTACAGTGAATTGAACATATATATAGGTTCAATTTTTTCATTGAGATATAAACGACTTGGATGTGATATATTTCTCACTATGGGACCTGTATAATAAATCATTAGTTATTGAAAGAGTAATATGATATATTTATATTGCTGAAGATATAAATGTTCTACTAACCTGCGCACTCTCTAAGCTTACAGTTATGGATTAAAGCTAACAATGGTATACCATTATGGTGACTTGTTCTTGCAACTCGTAGTAGTTTAATTGCATGCTCTCCAACCACAGAACAATTGATGTATTTTCCCCTGTAGTTTTTCATCAAACATTTACAAAAATTAATATAACATTCTAATTAGTAGAACAATAAATTAAATTAAAATAAAAAAATGAAAAAATATTACGATGGACTTTGCAATTGAAACTTGATTATTTTCCGTTCACCATTTTTTTCTTTGATGGTTGTAAACTTGTTGATGTTAACAACTCTTCCCACGACATCTAGAAAAAGAGAGTAACATATTAGATCATATTAAAATTATAATAAGTTCGAACTAATTGAAGACATAATTAATTTTGGTATATTTGGTTATTAATATACAAAAAACTTCTTTAGGAGCTATCAAATATTGGTTGACATCATCATAATCAGCAATACGATAAAGGTCAGGGTGGACAGAGAAGTCTGGAGACATTAGGACTTTTGTAGATCTATTAATAATGATCTTGTAATCATTGTCTATGAAAATCCTCTTGTCATTTGCATCTGCTACTATGAAGTTAGTCAGATATAAGAAGGATCCTTGTGTAAAGATATCATCATAGTACGAAATATCCTCGTTTCCTATGGTAGCTCTTATTGTGTTTCCCTGTTAAAAGAATAAATATTTGAATGGTTATTAATCTAGTTGTTATGAGTCATTTATGGTATATAAGAATAGGTACTGTCAAGAATAGATAAGCAGTAGTTGTTGTAACCCTCTAATAAACATTAATAGTGAATTTCTTTGATTTAAATGGTATATTCTATTGATGATGAATTTAAAACACAATTAGATAGTTTCAAATAGAATTGTTTTAATAGACATTTCTGAGATTCCTGATATAACATTTTCATTCATTTAATTAAGAAAACTCAAAGCTCAAAGTAAGGTATTTTGATTGTTAAGATGAATGATAGGCAACGTAGTATTAAAGATGATAAGTAATGTTTATACCTTTTGGTCTACCAACACCATTTCAAGAGATGAAGGATTGTTGTTTTTCGACATCTTGTTCCAAACAAGATGTACTTTAACATGAACCTTGTAACCGTTGTTACCTTTGGTAAGTTGGTCGATAGGGATTATTAGTTCGTTGTCTCCCGTTGAATTTTTTTTTGTCTTCGTTGTTGCTAATTTTTTCTGGAGGTTGAGAATAAATTATTGATAGGTGAATATGAATTCTATAGACAATCAATTTATAATGCGTAAACTAATTTATTTTAGGTATATATTTAGTATCCTTTGTAATTGAGTAAGTGATTTGTTTATTATGGTAATGAATATTTTTTAGTCAATTAAAAATCATTAAAATAAACAATCCTGCTTAGGATAACGTCAACTATATAATCATGGTAATCGACAATTATTGTTGTAAAATAGTTGTATTAATATAACATTATTGATATTAATAATTTAAATAAGTGTAAGTTTTAAGCTATATTTGTCTCTAAAATAACTGGATGAATTACGATCGTGGATATGTTTAAAAGTCGATTCAAAATATGGATCAATTTGTCTTCATCGTTACCATCAGGTGTTTCAAACATCTTACGCTTTCCATCAGATGTGTCACCACCGTTGCTTTGACTGGAACTTGAAAAATCATTGGTATTTCTAAAAGTCCCTTCAGTCTGTCCATGCACATAAATAAATTTTGATTGGTGATAATAAGTAATTTAATTGCATTATAAAAAGTAATTTAAAAATATAATTAACCTTGGACTGTTTGGGTGTTTCGTATTCAGCCTCAACATTGATAACTTCAAGCGGAAGACCCATTAGACTGAGCTTTTTTTGAACCTCATCAAGCACAACTAATTCATCGGTTGCATCCAATACAGTATAAGCATTGTAATTGTTTTGAACATTAAAATGTGTCTTTTTAGCGAGAAACACAAAACTCTTGTTCAATACCTCATTGAGTACGTGAGGTACATCAAACGGATCAACACACTGCATTAAGTAAGAAAGTACACATGGTTAAAGTTTAAACCAAATTGGGTTGACAAATATGGTTTTATATCAAATACTTACAGCTTGTGCCATCGCATTCAGCCAAGTTGAGCTTCTATTTACAATTTTCGACAATTGAGAACCGAACAAAATGAGCTGACACTCATCAGTCTGATCCTTAATTATCATAGTCGTGTGAATTCTGCATGCGATATCATGTGAAAATTTATTAAATTAAATGAATATGTGTATATAAACTACTAATAAAGAGACAGGTATACCTTTGATTCCACTTTTGATCATCCGACTTACACACGTCACACCACAACACTTGTTTTTCTAACTCAAAATTAAACACATAAAACAACCTCTTTTCGCACACGGGACAGTACTGCTGAAACCAACCATCACTTCCAAACAGTTTGACAACGGTTCCCAAAAGCACAAAATACACATCCTAATTAATGTTTGGTAAAACACCAAAAAAATTCAAAAAACCAATGGTTAGAAAAGTGGAGGAAAAAATTTAGAAAGATTTTGTTCAGCAACAATTCTTTATTTTATTGTAGATTATTAATATTCTTTGATTAAATCCTCTATTTTTCAACATGTTAATGTTACCTTTGGCAATTTGAATATGCCAGAAACAAAAACTGGATGAGTAGCTGTAAACTTGTTGCTAGTTGTTTCTTCAGCATCGCTAAAATCAGGTGACATAGTAGGAATTAAAGTTAACTCAGCTAGACTCAGAGAGCTTGATAACCTGAAAGTTACGTAATATCGTGAGATGAAGACAACGCGATGAGTTAGGACTATGTATCATAAAAATGTAGGTTTGATAAAAAGAAACAATAAAAGTCTAACTTACATTTGATTGAATTGATCGATGGGTGGAACCGATTCGTTCAGATACAATCGGGTTCCAAAAAAGATGTTTTTAACTTCCAGAGTGCCTAAATAGAACATTTTAATAGAAGGGATATTTGTTATTAAAAATAAAAAATAAAATGCAAGCTTAAAATTCATTCATTGGAAAACTAAATAATTATCGAGTGTTTATTATATAAAAATTACCATCCCAATTCTTCAAAAGACAATTGTGGATGAGGGCTATCACTGGAGATCCACTAATTTGATGTTTCTTAGCAACATCTAATAGACGAATACCATGTTCGCCCCACAATGCACAACGAATAATTTCACCACTATAAAGGATATAAAGGATTTTAGTTAAAATCACAATTGTCACTTATTAGTGCAGTAAACTATCAAGTTCATTATATTTGATTATAATGTGTACCAATGAAAAAGCAATTGAAACTCTAGCTTCTTGCGGACACAATTCTTATCCCTTATAGTACGAAAGTTTAAAACGTTCACCACCCTTCCAACAACATCTGTAAGAATTATGTTAAATAAAGTATAGCGAAATAACAATTGCGATGATGATTCAGTCAAAACATATAGTTGATAGAGGCTTAAGTTGCTTATCAAATACTTCATCAGTCTTGAGGACCCTGTTATTAACTTGGTCATAGGTAGCAAATCGGAACACATCCCTTTCAATGACAAATTCTGGAGCCTTCTTAACAATACTGTTTTTTAAAATAAGCAACTTAAACCTGTTATCAACGAATTTGGTATGATCATTCTCATCGACAACTACAAAGCCACCCAGTATCAAGAATCGTCCTTCTTTGAAAGTTTGTTCAAAATAGCGTACAGTATCTTTCTCAATGCAAGCTCTAATCTTATTGCCCTGAAAAAAATAGTACACGAACAAAGGATCAATAACTGACAGAAGATCAGATAATTCTACATATATGTAACCTTCGAAACCATGATTAAAAGAGATATTCAAAATGAGAATGAGATTTTGTTCATACAATATTAGTTTACAACAGCAAAACATGTATACCTGTTGGTCGACCAAAACCATCTCAATTGATGCTACAGAAGTAAGATTGTTGAGCCAAAACTTTTTCCATACAAAGTGTACCTTAACCTTGACATTGTATGAATCAACACCTTTTCTAATCTGATTAAGTGGAGTAAACTCTTCAACAACTGCCATATCGAACACCGAATAATATGTTACGTTGTTGCTTGTAAAACGATGATGAGTGAAACAATTAGAATAGAATGCTGTTTAAATAGAGAGGCGATAAATCAAAGCTCAATAATTTAAGGTAACAATTATTCGGTGTTATCAATTACATTAATTTTGATTGATGTTATTTCAGCAACTCATAGGGCGGTTAAAGGGTGGATGTACGTTATATATGGACCAAAATTTGAATTCCAAAAAATGTTTACAATAACGCGCTAAACAGTTAATATTCAATATAATAGCCAAAAATAGATAGGATCAACTCTGTATTACAGCTCATTCATGTCATACCCCCAAATAGGGCCGGGGAAATATGACTTTACAATATCACAACACAAGTATGTATAAACGAGAACAACTCTATATGAGACGTTTAATTTGATAACCAATGTATTAAAGCAGCGGAAAGTGTTAAGTCATTATAATTGTAAACTTTAATGTTCTAATGCAATAACATGATTGTATATATACGGACTCCAAAAGCAGCAAAGTCCAAATAGCAAATAATCTTTAGCAATCTTCACCTGAGACAAAACATGCTTAAAGTGTCAACCAAAATGGTTGAGTGAACAACATAGGTTTAATAATTATAACAAGTTTTAGACCACAAGATTTAAATAAGCAGTTTAATCAGTTCGGTAGTAGTGCTGGTGTATATGATATCGATACTAACCATAAGTTACCCTAAACACATCACGTTTGTGTCGTTCATCGTTATTATGTATCCATTGACCAACGGTCATCCGGATAGAGACGTCACCCTCAATAGCGCTATCACAATAACTAAGCTTACCAAATTCCAGTAATTAACGATATCATGGTAGGGATTAAGCATGAATCAAAGCATGTTAGCACAGTTTGAACTAATCAAAATAAAGTTTGAGTACTTGTGTCTAAGCGTAAAACAGTTTAAAAGCAAGCATGTGTCTCACCCCAAAGTTATAAAACAGTTAAGAAATAGTAAAAAAGAGGGGCTATGAAGTTCACCTTAATAGCAAGCAAGCAAATCCACGCAAGTAGTATGAATGGAGTGTGTAATCGGAGATCTCGACCTAGAGATATAATGTTCGATTAGGTAATGTCTAATAGACATATAGCTTGTTTATTAATATAGTAAACTATATTAACAGTGACCGTTTTCGAGAAAGTTATATGTATATAAGTGATAATATACTTAGTGTTATAAGTGTTACTATATAGGTATGTGTATAGGTTATACTAATAATAGTATTATTAATCTTTAATTATTCAACTTTTATATATATCTCCCATTATATGTTACATCTATAAAAGTACTTCTATGTGATACATACATATACATATATTCTTTATTATTATTATTCATGCATGTATTTATAACTATATGATATATATATATATATATAGTAGATGTATGTGTTACTTATATATAATAGTTTAAGATGGTACATATACATATACTTATTACTTTTCTTATTATTAGATTTACTAACTTTTATAACTTATATAGTGAACATTCATACATACGTACGCACGTACATATACATACATGTATACATATACATATACACGTATGCATATATTTACATATACACACACACATATACATACAGTGTACACATGCACATACGTACGTATGCATGCATGCATGCATGCACGTACACCATGATCATAACTATGTTACAAAATCGCAATCATAACCTAAACCTTTTAATCGCAACCTTTATAACTTAACATTAAATCATAAGTTTTTAACTTAACAACTAGTAATCTTTTTAACCCTAAATCAACTCATAATCTTTATCTACCTTTACTAATTAGTTAATAACTTTTCACATAAAATCATAACTTTATTCCTACATGTTTCATTAACTAGTTCATCCTTTATCAACCATACAAATTTCATAATCCTCTTTCATAATTTATTCCAAATCTTTAATCATAACACATTAATAAGTAATACCCATAATCTTTTACATGTACATAATCTTAGTTCTTTTAATCACCATACTTATAATCAACTAATTAGTCTCATTATCATAATATCTTTAACCACATTCCTACATAAAATCATAACCTTCTTATTAATAACTAATTATAATACTTGATCAAACTCTTTACCATTAATCATTATACTTAACACAATACTTACTAATATACATATAAGTAATTGATTTAAAATAAGTTTGAACTAGGGTTTATTAGTATACCTTAAGCTAAGGATCAAGGATTATGATGATGGTTCGTGAAGCAGAAAAACAGGAAAACAAAAGCAGCAGAAACAGCAAGAATTCACGACCCAGTTGGAGTCTTTTGGGTCAGATTAAACCCGACAGATACAGACTGCAGTAGCAGCAACAATACTGGAAACAAAACGCAGCAACAAACAGAACAATGAGTGACCTTGGGCTGTAAAAAGGTATCGAATTATTCAATAGAAAACAGAAGAAGACTTACTCAATTTCCTGGGCTGTCTGGTTCGACAGAAGACAGAAATTAAGCAGCAGCAATACACGATCAATAAAGGGTTTCTTCTTGAGCTTCTTTGTTCGCCAGAAACAGCAGGTAGAACCATAAAAGTATTCGCAGAGAACAGGAGGTAACAGAAACTGAATGGTGATCGAATGAGGTTGAATAGAGGGCTATTTTTGATGGGTTTGATCGACTGAAATCTGAGGGTTCTTGTGTGGATTTAGTCGACTGAAGAGAGAGGCTGGATGAGGGTTGTTTTGGGTCGAATGCAGGAGGGTTTAGTAGACTAGATTTCTGTGGTGGATATCTCGAATCACATGAGGGTTTTTATATAGAATTGCTAGTTTCCTAATTGCACTATGATTCTTGGGGTTTAAGGAAGGAATTAGAGATTAAATAGGATATGGAACTTATGGATCAAGTTAAAATTTCCTTATGAAAACCTACAGCCGATTATTTGATATACATACATGTTTATTTCTTTTTCTTTTTTTATACACGGCATTTCTTATTTTTTTATATATATTATTATTATTTAATTTTTTTATAATTATCATTATTATTAATATTAGGGTTGTATTATTTAAATACATTTTATTTATTTATTAAACCCTAATCTTTCATAAATTTTTATTTGTTCCAATTAGTTTGTATTAATTTTTATAGTTTACACAATAACACTTTTAAGTATTAATATATATTTATAGTTTGTATAATAAAGATAATACACAAATACATAAACTTTATATAACAGGAAATATTGTTCAAAAGTCAATATTTAATCAAAGTTTATTGAATAAAGTTCATGAATACAAAAAGTCCTATTAATTGAACAATTAAAACTGAAGTGAAAAATTGAGGGTTGTCATAATTCACATCGATGATAGTGGCTTTTTGGTTTATATTTACGATTATGTGACTTAAGTAAGAGTATTACTTGCTAATTTAGAATATATGTACGAAATAAAATCTGTAAATATTTGTTTTGTATCAAACATAAGTTGTATCAATTGTGACCTATAAATTAAAAAATTATTAAAATGGTATGAAAAAACTAAGGAAAAAAAGGTATATGAAATGTATGGTGGTTTAAAGGAGTAATTGAAACCATAACAAATTTTAAAAGGTCGAAAAAAACTTTATGTTGGTGATAACTATGATTATTCAAATTGTAACTTATTGTATGGTCGGATTAATCAAAACAGTAATCCACATGTTTGTTCAACTTATCAAAGTTTTCAAGTCTGGATAAGCGCTTATCAAATATATGATGAACATAAAAATTAATCAAATCAACCAGAGAATAAAAAACATAATGATTTGAACATACATCTACCATATAACGTCAGATTAATCAAAACTGTTATCCACATGTTTGTTCATCTTAGAAAATTATTCATATCTGAATATGCGCCTATCAAATATATTTACGAAGATCGTAAATAATCAAATAAAACAGAAAAACAAAAACATAAATTGATGAACATACATCTACCATATCTAAAGACAAATTACTTTAAGGAAGTAATACATAGATATTTGCAAAAGGATCAGATCTGGAGGTAAATCAAAGGAACAAAATATAGAGGTATTTATTCAATATCACAAGGCATCTAGCAATTAGGATAAGCGAATTAAAGATGAATATTCGCGGATTAGCTACTACGTTCATTATAGACGCACATCGATTACTACGAACAAACGATAGGTGTATCATTAATCGGAAAACACAGATCGGATGTAAAAAACAGATCAGAGATGAATTTGTCGTTAAAATGTTGAATTTTTAAATGATTTTGGGAGAAAACACAAGAAACTATTGATAAGTCAAATGAGGATTTATTAAGTGACCCCTAAAAACCGAACACAAGCCCGTGTTTTTTTTGAAAGGGTAGTTTGGTCACGATGTAAATAATTTAATCAAATATCACGTGACTGATCGATTTATACTAATTGTATGGTTAGGATTGGTGGAGTTGAACAATTTGGAAGGCTAGGATTAAAAGTTGAATAGAATTGTCACTTACTTGTGTGTTTGCTTTAAGTATAAAGAGAGATTATTAATAATATTATAATTATAATTAATAATATTAATACTATTATGAGAAATATTATTATTAGTAACATTAATAATATTATTATTATTATCATTCTATTATAATCAATATTATTAATAAATTTATTAACAACATCATATTATTATTATAACTCTCATTATTATTAATATTATTATTATTATTAATTCTATTATCAATATTATTAGAAAATTTATTTAATTATTATTAATATAATTATAAATAGTAATTGTTAATACATACATAATATCATACGTGCAACTTGGAATCTGATTCAGTTCCATATATCCATCAATCCACAATACGCTTTTGTTTGTGTCCCCAATTCGTTACACATCACTTTCCATAGTACCAATCTAATTAACAACTCAGTTTGTTTTTTTTAAAGTTATGTTCTTAATTGAATTAAATCTGTCGATCTCTACATGTTCCTGTTTATCTATCTAACTTTTCTGTTTATTCACCCACCCACTCCAATACCATCTTCATCGAACCACACACTACCATGAATTTTCTCCATAATTATTCTGGCTTGATACCTTTGGATCGTTATTATAAATTCTTCTCAAACATCAACAAACCGTCAACATGATCATCTTGCTGTTGTGGTCACGGCTATCCTCACCATCGACTAAGTTAAAACCATAACCCACCTCTTAAACACCACAACCATCGAGCCATCTTACGGTCACCACCTTCTACTACAACAACACTCTCACCCTTATACATCACCACCCTTCAAATACATGCTCCACTTTCTCCTATCACCATTGCCACTCTTACAACAATTCTCTTATTCGAATATGTTCCTGTTCGGTTGAAACTCACAAAAACCTATTTTTGTTCAATGCTACAGATGACTAATGGGGTCATCCAAAAAACCACCACTTTTCATGGGACGATCACTCCAAATCCATATGGATGAATACGTCATTCATCGATTTCATTGCGAGATATTTGACCTCTATATGATACATTTTGTAAACATTGCATTCTTTTGAAAAGGCATACCATAAATGAATATTTAAATCAAAGGTTTTCGACATCTGATGATTTCTACATATAGACAATCACTGTAAATAATAGTTTACAATAGTACTTTCGTTGACAATGCAGTCAAAATAAGATACATGGTGATGATTTGGTGAATGCAACGTTTCCTTGAAAAATATGTCATGTACGACTCCATGCACATAGCTTGTCTAACATATAAGCAAACAGCGGAAGACTTCTAGGAAACCTGAGAATAAACATGCTAACAAGTGTCAACACAAAGGTTGGTGAGTTCATAGTATTAGTGTTTCGCATAATCTGTATATAAAAGTGGATCACAAGATTTCAGTTATTTCATCCAGAAACGTTTATCAAAAGATTTTACAAGATTGAGCACCCTGGTAACTAAACTTAACGTATATATAATTTGTACCCTTTGTATAATCATCTTAATAATACACGCAAACCAACGTGTACGCTTCTCAAATAGCATACGTCCGTTAAAAGGCTAGTGCTCTAGCTCGGACGGGGATATCAAGCCCTATGGATCCATATACTACTACTCGCACCCACCAGTTCTTATAACCGGCAGTTACTAGTTACCAAAGCTAAGGGATTTTCGGTTCAAACTCAGTGTAGAATTTAGTATGTACTTGTATCCATTGTATTTAAAATAAATTGCATGTATTCTCAGTCCAAAAATATATATTGCAAAAGCAATTAAAAAGGGATCAATGAAACTCACACAAAATCAGTTTTAGTATTTGTATCCATTTAGTAAAACAGATATAAAAGCATTGCATGTATTCTCAGCCCAAAAAATGTAAAGAGTAAAAGGGATCATATGAAACTCACAGTTTAATATTGATATACAATATTGCAAGAAAGCACGTAGACGCATCGGAGATGATAAACACGAGATTTGATTCACAAAAATACCCCCGAACATTACCCATAATTTCCTTGGCAATAACCCATATTTTCCTTAGCTCTAGCTCGCTCGGAAACTCGTTTTGAAAATTACTTGGACAGCACTCCGTCGTAATATTTTATGTACATTATTATTTTTGTATCGCAAAAATAATAACACTAATAAAAAAAAAATAATAAGATTAATAATAATCTTATTAATAATAATAATAATAATAATAATAATAATAATAATAATAAATAATATTACGGAGTATATATATATTTGTGTATGTGTGTGATTTAAATCGAGCGAAAACACTGGAATTTATAGATGTGGCCTGGTTCCCACTGCCATGCGATCGCATGGCTGGGTAGAAGGATTCCCATGCGATCGCATGGGGTCCTTTTCTAGCTCACAAAACTTTTGTCTCAACGTTTGTCGACATATTTTTATATTAATATATAATATATAATTTATATAATTAATTATATATTATATTAAATTCACGTGCATAGTTAACTTGAAATTTTTGTTCCGATAAGTCGTACATCATTACTCGACTTATGTCCCGGTTCCAGTTTTTCGAACGTCCTTTCGTACACTGATTTTCGAAATAGTGATTTTCGAAAACACTGTAGCATTTTGGGTACTGTAGCAATTCGAAAATACTGTAGCAAATTAGTGTTTTACTTGTTTATTTTAAACGTTTTAGTTCGCTTATCTAAATATCAATCGAATTAACAAACGAATGTTACTATCATTTACTAAATAACTTGAAATCATATATATATATATATATATATATATATATATATATATATATATATATATATATATATGCACATTAAGTTATATATATATATTGTTCGTGAATCATAGAGAACAGTCAAAGAATAATTGATTATATGAATATATTTCCAAAACTGTCGTGAATCAATATTACAGACTTTGCTTATCGTGTCAGAAATGTTAATCATACAAAGATTAAGTTTAAATTTGGTCAGAAATTTCTGGATCATCACATTTTATACCTGTAATGACCCGGAACTTTCCGACCAAATTATACTTATGAGATTAATATTTACATAAATTAAACCATACCAACATGATAAGCAATCCAAATTGTTGAGACTTGTGTTTTTGAAAAGAGTTTTACACAATGTTTGACCGTCCAATATGACCGATGATATCACGAACTATATAACATACGATAATTATACGTTTGTGTATATATATGTATTTATATATATATAACATGATCTAAGGATGGTTTAACATTTCATTGTGTACTAATAACAATGAGTTATAAGTATATTTTGAAACTACTAATTTAAGTTTTCAAAACGATAACTATACGTAACGTTCTTTAACATAAATACATATAACTTATAATGCTTATACATGTATCATATATATAATGTATTTAATCACTTTTTAAGGACTTAAATAGATAAAACAATATAAGTATATTCACAAAAGATAGCTATATTTGAATTCTCGTTCCGTTTCCTCAAGATTTCTATACGTATATCTAGGGTATATGTACCCGTATCATACCCAGCTTCTATACGTATTTACTATTGGTATATACACATCAAATCAACATCCTAATCAACATTATTACTGATATGAGGTAACTAGGATTTGTCAAGTAGTATGAATTATTAGTAAGAAAACAAAATTAGGAATCCTTTTCTTTCTTTATAAACTAAAAACGTTTTTATAAATGAACACCATTTCTTCACTCCATTTTCTCATACCTACACCCTCATTTCTCTCTCAAAATACTCCTAACTTCATACTTGATCATCTCCAAGTATTTTCCCCATCATTTAGCTTCAATTACAAGCCTTAAACACCATAAGAAAACTCTTTCAAGAACATATCAAAATAACCACCCATTTGAAGAAGTTTACTTTCAACCTTTTGATCTAACTCCACCACTCTTTGATTCCAAGATTATTTCTTATCTTTTGTAGTAACTTTATCCAAGTAACTTGAGGTAGTAACCTTGTTCATAATCTTATTCAATTCATATTCATATAGCTATCTTATTTTGTGGTATAAAATTTTAACAACAAGAACATAGTTTGAATGATTTCAAACTTGTTCGCAAACTAAATAGATCCTTCTAACTTGACTTTTAAAACACTTCAAGACCTGTAATATGTCATAATGATATGCTAACCTAACAAGATATAACTTGGTTTTACAAAGAACATCTTAAAAACTGAATCTACGTCGTCGGAGTGCAACCGGGGGCTGTTTTGGGTTGGATAATTAAAAACCATCCTGAACTTTGAATTGGAAGTTCATGTTCTGGAAAAATGATATTTCTTATGAATATGTTAACACATAAAAATTTCATGATTTAACTCAAAGTGTAAGTATTTTTAGAAAAATGATCATTAAATGTTGTTTTTATGATGGAAAATGATCACTTTCATAAGTTTCACCAAAGTTTGACCTATATCCTATGATTTCGAATACAAACTAAGGTATTTTCAGTTCATATTCTTAAAATTTGGCTCGATCCAAGGAAGTGGCAATTTGAACCAACAAAAACGGAGTTGTAATGAAGAAACTACGACTAAAACAAGATTGGGTATCCGAAGCTAGTTTAGCTACGAAAATATTTGGAGAAAAAGAAAATTAATCATATCTTTTCCAATTAATATGATATTTTATATATAATTACTTATGATTTGATTTTATATATTTCAGGACCACCAGTAAACAACACGAGAAGATTAATCATAAGACCTCATGATTGTACGCAACACGTCATTTGACAACACGGTACTTTATGTACGCAACACGTCATTTGACAACATGGTACCATGGGTCGACATTAATTCTGATCAATATGAATACGATGGGGTCTTTATTTATTTTATTTAAGCAACTAATTGTGGACCACTAACATCGGACTGCTAACTACGGACTAAGAAATATTAAAAGTATATATATATGTAACGATTACTTAAAAAGAAAATATGTTGATATATTATATATATGGTTAGGTTCGTGATATCTATCGGAGACCAAGTCGAATTAAATACCTTCAAGGCAAAAGTGAGTTTCATTTGCTCCCTTTTTAATTGCTTTTGCAATATATATTTTTGGGCTGAGAATACATGCGCTGTTTTATAAATGTTTTACGAAATAGACACAAGTGTAGTGACCCGAACTTTTTCATGTTTAAGTGTTTCTAACATGTTAAGCAATCAAACTTGTTAAGACTTGATTAATTGAAATAGGTTTCATATAGACAATTGACCACCCAAGTTGACCGGTGATTCACGAACGTTAAAACTTGTAAAAACTATACGATGACATATATATGGTTATATATATAGTTAACATGATTTTATTATAAGTATGTATCTCATTAGGTATTTTAACAATGAGTTATATACATAAAAATGAGACTATTAAATTAAGAAACTCGAAAACGATATATATAACGATTATCGTTATAACAACGTCTTACTAGGTACATATGAATCATATTAAGATATTGATACACTTCGTTAATTATGTTAAATGATAAGTAAATATATTATTAAGTGTATTAACAATGAAATACATATGTAAAAATAAGACTACTAACTTAATGATTTCGAAACGAGACATATATGTAACGATTATCGTTGTAACGACATTTAACTGTATATATATCATATTAAGATATATTATATATCATAATATCATGATAATATAACAATTTAACATCTCATTTGTTATAATAAACAATGGGTTAACAATATTTAACAAGATCGTTAACCTAAAGGTTTCAAAACAACATTTACATGTAACGACTAACGATGACTTAACGACTCAGTTAAAATGTATATACATGTAGTGTTTTAATATGTATTCATACACTTTTGAAAGACTTCAAGACACTTATCAAAATACTTCTACTTAACAAAAATGCTTACAATTACATCCTCGTTCAGTTTCATCAACAATTCTACTCGTATGCACCCGTATTTGTACTCGTACAATACACAGCTTTTAGATGTATGTACTATTGGTATATACACTCCAATGATCAGCTCTTAGCAGCCCATGTGAGTCACCTAATACATGTGGGAACCATCATTTGGCAACTAGCATGAAATATCTCATAAAATTACAAAAATATGAGTAATCATTCATGACTTATTTACATGAAAACAAAATTACATATCCTTTATATCTAATCCATACACCAACGACCAAAAACACCTACAAACACTTTCATTCTTCAATTTTCTTCATCTAATTGATCTCTCTCAAGTTCTATCTTCAAGTTCTAAGTGTTCTTCATAAATTCCAAAAGTTCTAGTTTCATAAAATCAAGAATACTTCCAAGATTGCAAGTTTACTTCTAAGTTTTCTAAATTCATTCCAAGTAATCATCCAAGATCAAGAAACCTTTGTTACTTACAGTAGGTTATCTTTCTAATATAAGGTAATAATCATATTCAAACTTTAATTCACTTTTTATTAACTATAACAATCTTATTTCAAGTGATGATCTTACTTGAACTTGTTTTCGTGTCATGATTCTGCTTCAAGAAATTCGAGCCATCCAAGGATCCGTTGAAGCTAGATCCATTTTTCTCTTTTCCAGTAGGTTTATCCAAGGAACTTAAGTTAGTAATGATGTTCATAACAGCATTCAATTCATACATATAAAGCTATCTTATTCGAAGGTTTAAACTTGCAATCACTAGAACATAGTTTAGTTAATTCTAAACTTGTTCGCAAACAAAAGTTAATCCTTCTAACTTGACATTTAAAATCAACTAAACACATGTTATATATCTATATGATATGCTAACTTAATGATTTAAAACCTGGAAACACGAAAAACACCGTAAAATCGGATTTACGCCGTCGTAGTAACACCGCGGGCTGTTTTGGGTTAGTTAATTAAAAACTATGATAAACTTTGATTTAAAAGTTGTTATTCTGAGAAAATGATTTTTATTATGAACATGAAACTATATCCAAAAATTATGGTTAAACTCAAAGTGGAAGTATGTTTTCTAAAATGGTCATCTAGACGTCGTTCTTTCGACTGAAATGACTACCTTTACAAAAACGACTTGTAACTTATTTTTCCGACTATAAACCTATACTTTTTCTGTTTAGATTCAGAAAATAGAGTTCAATATGAAACCATAGCAATTTGATTCACTCAAAACGGATTTAAAATGAAGAAGTTATGGGTAAAACAAGATTGGATAATTTTTCTCATTTTAGCTACGTGAAAATTGGTAACAAATCTATTCCAACCATAACTTAATCAACTTGTATTGTATATTATGTAATCTTGAGATACCATAGACACGTATACAATGTTTCGACCTATCATGTCGACACATCTATATATATTTCGGAACAACCATAGACACTCTATATGTGAATGTTGGAGTTAGCTATACAGGGTTGAGGTTGATTCCAAAATATATATAGTTTGAGTTGTGATCAATACTGAGATACGTATACACTGGGTCGTGGATTGATTCAAGATAATATTTTTCGATTTATTTCTGTACATCTAACTGTGGACAACTAGTTGTAGGTTACTAACGAGGACAGCTGACTTAATAAACTTAAAACATCAAAATATATTAAAAGTGTTGTAAATATATTTTGAACATACTTTGATATATATGTATATATTGTTATAGGTTCGTGAATCAACCAGTGGCCAAGTCTTACTTCCCGACGAAGTAAAAATCTGTGAAAGTGAGTTATAGTCCCACTTTTAAAATCTAATATTTTTGGGATGAGAATACATGCAGGTTTTATAAATGATTTACAAAATAGACACAAGTACGTGAAACTACATTCTATGGTTGAATTATCGAAATCGAATATGCCCCTTTTTATTAAGTCTGGTAATCTAAGAATTAGGGAACAGACACCCTAATTGACGCGAATCCTAAAGATAGATCTATTGGGCCTAACAAACCCCATCCAAAGTACAGATGCTTTAGTACTTCGAAATTTATATCATATCCGAAGGGTGTCCCGGAATGATGGGGATATTCTTATATACGCATCTTGTTAATGTCAGTTACCAGGTGTTCACCATATGAATGATTTTTATCTCTATGTATGGGATGTGTTTTGAAATATGAAATCTTGTGGTCTATTATTATGATTTGATATATATAGGTTAAACCTATAACTCACCAACATTTTTGTTGACGTTTTAAGCATGTTTATTCTCAGGTGATTATTAAGAGCTTCCGCTGTCGCATACTTAAATAAGGATGAGATTTGGAGTCCATGCTTGTATGATATTGTGTAAAAACTGCATTCAAGAAACTTATTTTGTTGTAACATATTTGTATTGTAAACCATTATGTAATGGTCGTGTGTAAACAGGATATTTTAGATTATCATTATTTGATAATCTACGTAAAGCTTTTTAAACCTTTATTGTTGAAATAAAGGTTATGGTTTGTTTTAAAAATGAATGCAGTCTTTGAAAAACGTCTCATATAGAGGTCAAAACCTCGCAACGAAATCAATTAATATGGAACGCTTTTAATCAATAAGAACGGGACATTTCAGTTGATATCCGAGCGTTGGTCTTAGAGAACCAGAATTTTGCATTAGTATGTCTTATCGAGTTTGTTAGGATGCATTAGTGAGTCTGAACTTCGACCGTGTTTACTTGAAAAATGATTGCTTAACAAATTTTGTTGGAAACTATATATTTTTAACATGTGAATATTATGTGATATATTAATCTCTTAACGCGTTTGATATTATGTGATAGATGTCTACCTCTAGAGCAAGTCCCATTGACTCACCTAATAATAATGAAGAGTCAAATGTAAATTGGAAAGATTCGTGGACTGATTCACAAGTTCCCCAAGAGGAACCGGAAGAAGAGTCGGAACCGGATGAAGAATCGGAATCGGAAGAAGAATCGGAACCGGATGAAGAAATAGAACCGGTGGGGGAAATAATAAAACGGTTAAGTAAAAGAAAATCCTCAACCAACCGACCAAGGTTAATTATGGTCAATGGTGTTTCCGCCAAGGAAGCAAAATATTGGGAGGATTACCAATTCTCCGATGAATCAGATTCCGACGAGAATTCCGATGTTGTTATAGAAATTACCCCAACTGAATTTAAAAAGGCAAAAGAAAATAATAAGGGAAAGGGCATAAAAATAGAGAAATCTAATTTCAACCCCGATGAACTTTATATGTATCGTCAACCCCCGAAGTCCTTAAGTTGTAACAATGACCCGGGAACCTCTAAACCACCAGGTTTTTCTAAACCAATGTGGAAAACGACGGCTCGTATTAGGGGAACATCATATATCCCTAGAAACTTGGCAAAACGAACCAAAACCGAAGAAGAAGAAACAAGCGAGTCAGAATAAGATAGTTGTATTCGTGTGGTGTAATATATGTAATATAGTGTGCTTATGCTTTATGATATATGTAAAAATTGCTTGTATTAATAAGTATTTTTTTTTATGAATCTAACTCTTGTCTATTTTACAGTATAAAAACACAAAATGGATAGACAACCCAATATTTTAAGAGACCTACCCGGAGATATGATTGATGAAATCTTGTCTAGAGTCAGCCAGAATTCTTCGGCACAACTATTTAAGGCGAGATCAGTTTGTAAGACATTCGAAGAACGTTCCAAGAATGCCTTATTTTATAAAAGGCTTTCGTTCGAAAGATGGGGGATATCACATTGGGAAATCCATAAGTTACGATGTGTTTACTTTGACGCATATATTGCGGGGAACCCAAATGCTATTTTACGCAATGGGTTAAGAAATTATTTTGACTCAAAATATCCGAATATTGGACTTCGTGATTTAGAAAAAGCGGCTAACATGCAACATAAAGAAGCATGTTATGCTTACGGATTAGTAATGTTCGCTTCTCACCAAAGTGAGAACAAGAACATCGGGCTACAACTATTAAACAAAACGTTCCCACAAGTGACGGAGTCGGTAATTGGGGTAAGAAATGAGGTTTTTAGATTGTTACGGGACTGTTGGACATTACGTAACCCTCGTCCCTTTGACGATGTTACAACACGCTGTCTTATCAACGGCCATAACGGTTATGTTCCACAAGACCAAGGATGGGAAGTAATCCTAGTAAAACCAGAATGCATGACTTGTTTCTGGACGTATGAATTACGTGTCTTTATTGCCTTTGTTGAACTACTTGTGTACTAGCTAGAATTATCTTCACAACCATCTTGTATCAAAGTTATTTTGTGCTATATTTCATGCTTTATGTAAAATAAGCGGTATTGTAAGTTTGTAAAATATTGTATAAAAGTTTGAACGCGAAATATTATTATAATCAGTTTTTCATATAGAATTGTAGTAGTTGAATTGTATATTAGCTACTAAGTATGAACTTAACGGGTAGGTACTACCCGAATTTAAACTTATAAAACGCTAATATGAAGAAAAAGCTTTTATAAATGAGTTCATATTATGCTACGAAATACTATTAACTACTCTCAATATTCTGTATGATTAACTTGTTCCACTTGACTATTTTGAAGGAAATGGTACCGACTACTCGACACATCGTGAATATGAATGAAGAGGAATTCCGTACTTTTCTAGCTTCAAGCATAGCCGCAGTACAGGCTGCGCTACATACCAACAATAACCTTGGATCTAGCAGTACAGGAAATCGTGTAGGATGCACCTACAAAGAATTCACTGCCTGCAAACCTTTGGAATTTGATGGAACCGAAGGACCGATCGGATTGAAACGGTGGACCGAGAAGGTCGAATCGGTGTTTGCCATAAGTAAGTGTACTGAAGAGGACAAAGTGAAGTACGCTACGCATACCTTCACAGGTTTTGCGTTAATATGGTGGAATACCTATCTAGAGCAAGTGGGACAAGACGATGCGTACGCACTACCGTGGTCAGCATTCAAGCACTTGATGAACGAGAAGTACCGTCCCAGAACCGAGGTCAATAAGCTCAAGACAGAACTTAGAGGGTTACGAACCCAAGGATTTGATATTACCATGTACGAAAGACGATTCACAGAATTGTGCCTATTGTGTTCAGGAGCATTCGAAGATGAGGAAGAGAAGATCGACGCGTTTGTGAAAGGATTACCGGAAAGAATCCAAGAAGATATAAGTTCACACGAGCCCTCCTCCATATAACAGGCATGTAGAATGGCTCACAAACTAGTGAACCAGATTGAAGAAAGAATTAAAGAACAGACTGCTGAAGAGGCCAATGTGAAGCAAGTCAAAAGAAAGTGGGAGAAAAACGGTGATAAGAATCACCAATACAACAACAACAGCAATTACAACAATAATCGCAACAATTATCCCAACAATCGCAACATCAATCGCAACTACAACAAATGGCCCAACAACTACAACAACAACAAAAACAACAACAACAGCAACTACAACAATCATCCTAATAATAATAATAACCGTAACAACAACAATAATCAGAAGCAGCTATGCCAAAGGTGTGAAAAGAATCACTCGGGGTTCTGCACCAAATTTTGCAACAAGTGTAAAAGAAATGGTCATAGCGCGGCGAAGTGTGAGGTCTATGGACCAGGGGTTAATAGAACAAAAGGAACAAATGGTGTCGGAACGAGTAATGGCGGAGCAAGTAGTGTCGGAGCAAGTTATGCCAATGTAGTTTGTTATAAATGTGGAAAACCGGGCCACATTATTAGAAATTGCCCGAACCAGGAGAACACGAATGGACAAGGCCGCGGAAGAGTTTTCAATATTAATGCGGCAGAGGCACAGGAAGATCCGGAGCTTGTTACGGGTACGTTTCTTATTGACAATAAATCTGCTTACGTTTTATTTGATTTGGGTGCGGATAGAAGCTATATGAGTAGAGATTTTTGTGCTAAATTAAGTTTTCCATTGACGCCTTTGGATAGTAAATTTTTACTCGAATTATCAAATGGTAAATTAATTTCAGCAGATAATATATGTCGGAATCGAGAAATTAAACTGGTTAGCGAAACATTTAAGATTGATTTGATACCAGTAGAGTTAGGGAGTTTTGATGTGATAATCGGTATGGACTGGTTGAAAGAAGTGAAAGCAGAGATCGTTTGTTACAAAAATGCAATTCGCATTATACGAGAAAAAGGAAAACCCTTAATGGTGTACGGAGAAAAGGGCAACACGAAGCTACATCTTATTAGTAATTTGAAGGCACAAAAACTAATAAGAAAAGGTTGCTATGCTGTTCTAGCACACGTCGAGAAAGTACAAACTGAAGAAAAGAGCATCAATGATGTTCCCATTGCAAAAGAATTTCCCGATGTATTTCTGAAAGAATTACCGGGATTACCCCCACATCGATCCGTTGAATTTCAAATAGATCTTGTACCAGGAGCTGCACCAATAGCTCGTGCTCCTTACAGACTCGCACCCAGCGAGATGAAAGAACTACAAAGCCAATTACAAGAACTTTTAGAGCGTGGTTTCATTCGACCAAGCACATCACCGTGGGGAGCTCCTGTTTTGTTTGTCAAGAAGAAAGATGGTACATTCAGGTTGTGTATCGACTACCGAGAGTTGAACAAACTTACCATCAAGAACCGCTACCCACTACCGAGAATCGATGACTTATTTGATCAACTACAAGGCTCGTCTGTTTATTCAAAGATTGACTTACGTTCCGGGTATCATCAAATGCGGGTGAAAGAAGATGATATTCCAAAGACTGCTTTCAGAACACGTTACGGTCATTACGAGTTTATGGTCATGCCGTTTGGTTTAACTAATGCACCAGCTATGTCCATGGATCTTATGAACCGAGTGTGTGGACCATACCTTGACAAGTTTGTCATTGTTTTCATTGATGACATACTTATTTACTCAAAGAATGACCAAGAACACGGTGAACATTTGAGAAAGGTGTTAGAAGTATTGAGGAAGGAAAAATTGTACGCTAAGTTTTCAAAGTGTGCATTTTGGTTGGAAGAAGTTCAATTCCTCGGTCACATAGTGAACAAAGAAGGTATTAAGGTAGATCCGGTAAAGATAGAAACTGTTGAAAAGTGGGAAACCCCGAAAACTCCGAAACACATACGCCAGTTTTTAGGACTAGCTGGTTACTACAGAAGGTTCATCCAAGACTTTTCCAGAATAGCAAAACCCTTGACTGCATTAACGCATAAAGGGAAGAAATTTGAATGGAATGATGAACAAGAGAAAGCATTTCAGTTATTGAAGAAAAAGCTAACTACGGCACCTATATTATCATTGCCTGAAGGGAATGATGATTTTGTGATTTATTGTGACGCATCAAAGCAAGGTCTCGGTTGTGTATTAATGCAACGAACGAAGGTGATTGCTTATGCGTCTAGACAATTGAAGATTCACGAACAAAATTATACGACGCATGATTTGGAATTAGGAGCGGTTGTTTTTGCATTAAAGACTTGGAGGCACTACTTATATGGGGTCAAAAGTATTATATATACCGACCACAAAAGTCTTCAACACATATTTAATCCGAAACAACTGAATATGAGGCAGCGTAGGTGGATTGAATTGTTGAATAATTACGACTTTGAGATTCGTTACCACCCGGGGAAGGCAAATGTGGTAGCCGATGCCTTGAGCAGGAAGGACAGAGAACCCATTCGAGTAAAATCTATGAATATAATGATTCATAATAACCTTACTACTCAAATAAAGGAGGCGCAACAAGGAGTTTTAAAAGAGGGAAATTTAAAGGATGAAATACCCAAAGGATCGAAGAAGCATCTTAATATTCGGGAAGACGGAACCCGGTATAGGGCTGAAAGGATTTGGGTACCAAAATTTGGAGATATGAGAGAAATGGTACTTAGAGAAGCTCATAAAACCAGATACTCAATACATCCTGGAACGGGGAAGATGTACAAGGATCTCAAGAAACATTTTTGGTGGCCGGGTATGAAAGCCGATGTTGCTAAATACGTAGGAGAATGTTTGACGTGTTCTAAGGTCAAAGCTGAGCATCAGAAACCATCAGGTCTACTTCAACAACCCGAAATCCCGAAATGGAAATGGGAAAACATTACCATGGATTTCATCACTAAATTGCCAAGGACTGCAAGTGGTTTTGATACTATTTGGGTAATAGTTGATCGTCTCACCAAATCAGCACACTTCCTGCCAATAAGAGAAGATGACAAGATGGAGAAGTTAGCACGACTGTATTTGAAGGAAGTCGTCTCCAGACATGGAATACCAATCTCTATTATCTCTGATAGGGATGGCAGATTTATTTCAAGATTCTGGCAGACATTACAGCAAGCATTAGGAACTCGTCTAGACATGAGTACTGCCTATCATCCACAAACTGATGGGCAGAGCGAAAGGACGATACAAACGCTTGAAGACATGCTACGAGCATGTGTTATTGATTTCGGAAACAGTTGGGATCGACATCTACCGTTAGCAGAATTTTCCTATAACAACAGCTACCATTCAAGCATTGAGATGGCGCCGTTTGAAGCACTTTATGGTAGAAAGTGCAGGTCTCCGATTTGTTGGAGTGAAGTGGGGGATAGACAGATTACGGGTCCGGAGATTATACAAGAAACTACCGAGAAGATCATCCAAATTCAACAACGGTTGAAAAGCGCCCAAAGTCGACAAAAGAGCTACGCTGACATTAAAAGAAAAGATATAGAATTTGAAATTGGAGAGATGGTCATGCTTAAAGTTGCACCTTGGAAAGGCGTTGTTCGATTTGGTAAACGAGGGAAATTAAATCCAAGGTATATTGGACCATTCAAGATTATTGATCGTGTCGGACCAGTAGCTTACCGACTTGAGTTACCTCAACAACTCGCGACTGTACATAACACTTTCCACGTCTCGAATTTGAAGAAATGTTTTGCTAAAGAAGATCTCACTATTCCGTTAGATGAAATCCAAATTAACGAAAAACTTCAATTCATCGAAGAACCCGTCGAAATAATGGATCGTGAGGTTAAAAGACTTAAGCAAAACAAGATACCAATTGTTAAGGTTCGATGGAATGCTCGTAGAGGACCCGAGTTCACCTGGGAGCGTGAAGATCAGATGAAGAAGAAGTACCCGCATCTATTTCCAGAAGATTCGTCAACACCTTCAACAGCATAAAATTTCGGGACGAAATTTATTTAACGGGTAGGTATTGTAGTGACCCGAACTTTTCCATGTTTATATATATTAATTGAGATTGATATTTACATGATTAAATGTTTCCAACATGTTAAGCAATCAAACTTGTTAAGACTTGATTAATTGAAATATGTTTCATATAGACAATTGACCACCCAAGTTGACCGGTGATTCACGAACGTTAAAACTTGTAAAAACTATATGATTACATATATATGGATATATATATATATATATATATATATATATATATATATATATATATATATATATATATATATATATATATATATATATAGTTGATAATGCCAAAAATGAACACATATTTTATAGCATTATTCCCCAAGAAAGACAAGATTTTAGTTGATATTGTTCCATTTTCAAGTAATATTCGTTTATATTAAATAAGTGCGAAGACAAAAGGCGAAAATGACGAATTGAAGACACAAAGGTCCAAACAGCTCAAAAGTACAAGATACAATCAAAAAGGTTCAAATTATTGATGAAGAACGTCTAAAAATGACAAGAGTACAAGTTACAAAACACAAAGTACACGATATAAAATTGTACGAAAGGACGTTCGAAAATCCGGAACTGGGACATGAGTCAACTCTCAACGCTCGACGCAACGGTGTAAAAATTACGAGTCAACTATGCACAAGAATAAAATATAATATTTAAATAATTCATAATAAGAATAATATTAAATAATAAAAAGTTGTTAATTGAGCATAGTTCAGGGGTCGTAAATGAAAATTCAATTTCATATTTTGCCTATAAAAGGCGATGATTTACGTTCAATTAAGGATACCTTTTTCTATCATATTTCTATCTATATATCGATCCATCTATCTATTATCAATATCAATTATCAATATCTATATTTATAATTCTCTATCATAATGTTAATATAATCAGATATAACAATAATCTTAATTTTAATTTTAAATTATGATAATAATAAGATTTATGATAGAGATCGTTTGAGTGTATAAAGTCGAAATTCTGTCCGTGTAACGCTACGCTATTTTTAATCATTGTAAGTTATGTTCAACCTTTTTACATTAATGTCTCGTAGCTAAGTTATTATTATGCTTATTTAAAACGAAGTAATCATGATGTTGGGCTAATTACTAAAATTGGGTAATTGGGCTTTGTACCATAATTGGGGTTTGGACAAAAGAACGACACTTGTGGAAATTAGACTATGAGCTATTAATGGGCTTTATATTTGTTTAACTAAATGATAGTTTGTTAATGTTAATATAAAGATTTACAATTGGGCGTCCCTATAAATTACCATATACACTCAATCGGACACGATGGGCGGGGTATTTATATGTACGAATAATCGTTCATTTAACCGGACACGGGAATGGATTAATAGCCACTAGAATAATTAAAACAGGGGTGAAATTATGTACAAGGACACTTGGTATAATTGATAACAAAATATTAAAACCTTGGGTTACACTCAGTCGACATCCTGGTGTAATTATTAAACAAAATATTAAAATCTTGTTACAGTTTAAGTCCCCAATTAGTTGGAATATTTAACTTCGGGTATAAGGATAATTTGACGAGGACACTTGCACTTTATATTTATGACTGATGGACTGTTATGGACAAAAACCAGACGGACATATTAAATAATCCAGGACAAAGGACAATTAACCCATGGGCATAAAACTAAAATCAACACGTCAAACATCATGATTACGGAAGTTTAAATAAGCATAATTCTTTTATTTCATATTTAATTTCCTTTATTTTATATTTAATTGCACTTCTAATTATCGCATTTTTATTTATTGTTATTGTATTTAATTGCACTTTTAATTATCGTACTTTTTAATTATCGCAAGTTTATTTTATCGCACTTTTATTATTCGCAATTTCATTATCGTTATTTACTTTACGCTTAAAATTAAGTCTTGTATTTAGTTATTATTTTACATTTGGTTTTAACTGCGACTAAAGTTTTAAAATCGACAAACCGGTCATTAAACGGTAAAAACCCCCTTTATAATAATAATATTACTTATATATATATATATATATATATTTGTATTTTTATAAAAGTAAACTAATATAGCGTTAAGCTTTGTTTAAAAAGATTCCCTGTGGAACGAACCGGACTTACTAAAAACTACACTACTGTACGATTAGGTACACTGCCTATAAGTGTTGTAGCAAGGTTTAAGTATATCCATTCTATAAATAAATAAATATCTTGTGTAAAATTGTATCGTATTTAATAGTATTTCGCACTAAAAATAATACTATTTTGTATACACCCCCTACGACATCAAGTATTTTTGGCGCCGCTGCCGGGGAACTCGGCGAAACGCTATATTTTTAATCTATATTTGTAAAAATATAATTATATATAAGTTTGAGAAAACGCTATAATCGTGTTATTTATAGAAAACTCTATATTATTAAACTTCTCTATATCTTCTCTAAAGATATAGCGTTTACAAATCGTATTTTTAATCGTGTCCGTTTGAACTTTTTAGTGAATCTCCTATAATTATAATAATAATATAGTTGTAAAAAAAAACCACCCAAAAAAAAAAAAAAAAAAGATTTCAATTGGTTTTAAAAAAAAAAAAAAGTTGAAATATTTATTATAGTGTGGTGGGACAAGGAGACATCACCCACTCTTCCACTCAAATTATTTATAAAAGCTATATCATCTTTCTTGGTCAAAACCGAAATCCACTTGACACGTTATTACTACTTTATTTTTTTTAAAAACCAATTTGGCCACCACTATCCCTTTTGGCCGTGATTTATGCTTTCCCTTTTTATATTTGGACAAAATCAATTAAAGTGGGTAGTCAATTGTGGTTCTGTTGGGACAACAACTATTGGGACATGTTTGTTAATTTGAGTTGTAAACGAGATGAATGGAAATCAAATAAAGTGGTTGTTATACCTTGTTAATTTGTTTTCCTTTTTCTATTTTTGGCATTTTATTGTATCAAGGAGTCCAAATAGTAGAACTCTATATTTATTTGGACCAAATTTTTTTTTTTTGCATAAGCTTGTGTGCCCATAACAGTTGATGTAAGCTGATACTCCGTATATGTATGTAGAAAACAACTTTTCCAACTTTCTCCTTATCCCATAAAATAGCTTCATTCTTCTCCATTTAAAAAAAAAAATTTAAAAATAAAAAAAAATTGTGTGAAAAAAAAAATCGTTTTTTTTAAAAAAAAAAAAAAAATTTATTTTAAGTTTTATTACCTTTAGATTTTTAGACTCAGTCATAACTTTTAGTATTAAGTTTAGTTTTGCCATAGTTATTTTCATTTTTAGATTTTTAGGCTTTGCCGTAAAATCCCTTAAGTGCTTATTCCTTAGACTAACTTTTAGGTGCTTTAGAATTTTGCGACGCCATTTTTCGCGCTATTTTCTTATTTTTATTTTTCGACGCGTTTACCTATGTATCAATTACAATTCCAATTAGTGATCTCCATTTGTAGCTTTAATTTTAAGAAAGTGATCGTTATAAGGTTGGATTAACCGCGTGTTTACAAACCACTCTTCGTCTTTTTCATTTTTCGACACTTTTCGACGCGCACTCTTTTTCTCTCTTATTTCTCGCCATTCTAGTTTTTAGGACTTAGATTTTTTTCTACTTCTTCTCTAAATTTCTTAAAATTACAAAAATTTATTTTAAGTGGTTAAATTGATAGACATCAAAATTTTCTGGTTCGTAGTAATAGTTGGATTTGTACGTGGACCGGGTTATTGGAGCCAAACAGTACTCAATTATATTGAGACCAAACGAATCCTGCCCCTCTGCTGCATCTTTTGGCTATTCGAAACGTGGGCAAAATCAGAAAAGTCTATTGATTGGATAACTTATATAATTTTTCTTTCCTTTTTAAAAACTAATAGGATATTCAGTGAATGCACCGAGCAAGACGATCACCACCTTTTGTACGTTCACCACCTGTAACTAGATCAAGACATTTAGCAAATATAACCGCCGTTGATTTTTCTTTAGAATCGTCATTCAGTCAACCAAGTACTCCAATTCAAATTTCCGATAATCCATTTTTTGAACCCAACCTCACAATTGAGAATCCAGAGAATATTCAGGAACGGTTCGTAGATCCTGAACCATTAAACTTTCCTCCGGAACCACCAATCATTCAAACAGAAATTGTTGAGGAACAAACCATTAAATCAGAATCATCTAGTGATACCGATTCAACAAATTCAATTATGGAGAATCTGGAACCTCTAAGTATGGAAGACCGAATGAGAGCTAAACGCACTGGATAGCTCAGTGGTACCCGATGCCTTTGATCCCTGGGCCCACAGTGGGGGAAGCTTTGATCCGAAGAAAGGCGCAAGTTCGATTCTCAGTCTGGGCGCCCCGCATGGAATTATTTCTCCCTCCGGGGGGAAATTTGTGAAGTGTTTCGGGGGTCTAGCTAGCTGGGGTAAAAATCGCCTTGCCGTCACTGTGGTACCTGGGAGGAGGTACTTTGCCGGCACAGGTCTCTTTCGGGGTGGGATTGGTGGGTGCTACGGCACACAGGGTTAGCGTGTCCCTACCAACTTACACGTTTTGATCCGAAGGTCACGCAATTACTCATCCAGACATTAATGCGCCAGATTATGAAATCAAAGGAAAAATTCTACACATGGTGACTAATCAATGCCAATTTAGTGGTGCGCCGAAGGAAGATCCAAATGAACATTTACGTACCTTTAATAGAATCTGCACACTATTTAAAATCCGAGAAGTTGAGGATGAACAGATATATCTCATGTTATTTCCCTGGACTTTAAAGGGAGAAGCCAAAGATTGGTTGGAATCGTTACCTGAAGGGGCGATCGATACATGGGATGTTTTAGTTGACAAATTTCTTAAACAATTCTTTCCTGCATCTAAAGCCGTAAGAATTCAAGCAGAAATTGTTACGTTTACACAGAAACCAAATGAAACTCTATATGAGGCATGGACAAGATATGGAAAGTTGTTAAGAGGATGTCCGCAACATGGTTTAGACACCTGTCAAATAGTACAAATATTCTACCAAGGATGCGACATCACTACAAGGAAAGACATAGATATAGCAGCTGGTGGTTCCATTATGAAGAAAACCGAAACTGATGCTTACAAAATTATTGATAACACTGCTTCCCACTCACATGAGTGGCACCAAGAAAAAGATATCGTTAGATCATCTAAAGCAGCTAGAGCCGATTCTAGCCATGACTTAGATTCCATTTCCGCAAAGATAGATGCTGTGGAGAGACGAATGGAAAAGATGACTAAAGATATTCACTCAATACGAATTAGTTGTGAGCAGTGTGGAGGACCACATTTGACAAAAGATTGTCTCAGTATTGAATTAACAATGGAACAAAGAGAGAATATTTCATACATAAACCAAAGGCCTGGAAATAATTATCAGAATAATTATCAACCGCCAAGACCGATTTACAATTAAAACCAAAATTATAACCGAAATATTCCATACAACAACCAACAAGGTCCTAGCAATCAACAAGTATCCAATAATACTTACAACCAGCAAAGACCTAATTTTCAAAACAAACCACCACAACAAACCGATGATAAAAAGCCGAATTTAGAAGATATGATGACGAAGCTAGTTGAAACTCAAACACAATTTTTCACATCTCAAAAACAAACCAATGAACAAAATGCTCAAGCATTTAGAAATCAACAAGCTTCTATTCAAAATCTGGAACAAGAAGTAAGTAACCAAGCAAGGTTAATAGGTGAAAGAAAACCGGGAAGTCTACCTAGTGATACAAATGCTAACCCCCGGAATGAAACAGCTAAAGCTATTACCACAAGAAGTGGTACAACACTTAAACCACCTGAAATACCTGTAACTTCTGATGAAACTATTCCTACTCCACAAGAACCACAACCTGATCAAGATAAGGAAAAAGAACTGGTAGTTGAAAAGGTTAATGAAGATAACACAGTTAAGGATAAACCTTATGTTAAACCATATCAACCACCACTTCCTTACCCGAGTAAAATGAAGAAAGAAAAACTTGAAGCCGAGCAATCCAAATTCTTGGATATGTTTAAACAGATAAATGTAAATCTTCCTTTCATTGATGTGATTTCAGGAATGCCTAGATATGCTAAATTCTTGAAAGATCTAATCTCAAATAGAAAGAAAATGGAAGAACTCTCGGCTGTTACTATGAATGCTAATTGTTCAGCAGTGCTGTTGAATAAGATACCAGTAAAACTATCTGATCCAGGAAGTTTCACAATTCCATGTTTTCTGGGTAGTCTTAGTTCAATAGAAGCATTAGCAGATTTAGGTGCTAGTATAAATTTAATGCCGTATTCACTATACGCGAAACTAGACCTTGGAGAATTGAAACCAACAAGAATAAGCATACAACTAGCCGATCGATCAATAAAATATCCTAGAGGGATAATGGAGAACATGCTAGTTAAAGTTGGTACTTTAGTATTTCCAGTAGATTTTGTTGTTTTGGACATGGAAGAAGATTCTCAAGTTCCTCTCATATTAGGAAGACCATTCTTAAACACGGCTAAAGCAATGATAGACGTGTTCGGTAAGAAACTGACCCTAAGTATAGAGGACGAGAGTGTTACCTTTTCAGTTGATAGAGCAATGCAACAACCGCAATCTGCAGATGATACATGTTATTATATTCAAACTATAGATGCACATGCAGAATTATTAGAAGAATTTCCAGAATTACAAGGAACAGGAGAATGTTCTTTAGGAGAAGGAACAGAACAAATTGATGAAGCTGAAATGTTAGATACACTAATAGCTAATGGATATGAACCAACAACAGAAGAAATCCAAATGCTAAAAGCAGAAGACAGATATCGATACAAATCATCGATAGAAGAACCTCCGAAATTAGAGTTAAAGCCACTTCCAAACCATTTGGAATACGCTTATTTACATGGTGAATCTAAATTACCTGTAATAATATCGTCTTCTCTTACTGAAAATGAGAAATCACAACTCATTTCTGTGTTGAAAGCTCATAAACCAGCCATTGCATGGAAGATTCATGATATTAAAGGAATAAGTCCTTCGTATTGCACACATAAAATCCTTATGGAAGAAGGTCATAAAACGTATGTGCAACGCCAACGAAGACTAAATCCAAATATGCAAGATGTTGTTAAGAAAGAAATTATTAAACTGCTAGATGCAGGTTTAATTTATCCAATTTCCGATAGTCCATGGGTAAGCCTAGTTCAATGTGTACCTAAGAAGGGTGGCATGACTGTCATCACAAATGAAAAAGATGAGCTTATTCCTACTAGGACTGTAACAGGATGGCGTGTGTGTATTGATTATAGAAAATTGAATGACACCACCAGAAAAGATCACTTTCTCTTACCTTTCATTGATCAAATGTTGGAAAGGTTAGCCGAAAACAGATACTATTGTTTTCTAGATGGTTTTTCCGGATACTTTCAAATTCCAATAGCACCCGAAGATCAAGAGAAAACCACATTCACGTGCCCTTATGGTACTTTTGCTTACAAAAGAATGCCATTTGGACTTTGCAACGCCCCTGCAACCTTTCAAAGGTGTATGATGGCGATTTTTCACGACATGATAGAAGAATGCATGGAAGTTTTCATGGATGACTTTTCAGTCTTCGGTGATACTTTTGAATCATGTTTAGTTAATCTTGAACGAATGCTTATTAGATGCGAGCAATCAAATCTAGTTCTTAATTGGGAGAAATGCCATTTCATGGTTAAAGAAGGCATCGTTCTTGGTCATAAAATTTCAAAGAAAGGAATTGAAGTGGATAGAGCTAAAGTAGATGTAATTTCTAAACTTCCACATCCCACCAATGTTAGAGGAGTTAGGAGTTTTCTAGGGCATGCCGGTTTTTACCGACGTTTCATAAAAGATTTTTCTAAAATTGCCACTCCTATGAATAAACTCCTAGAAAAGGATGCTCTATTCATCTTTTCGGATGAATGCATCAAATCTTTTAATATTCTTAAAGAAAAACTCACTAATGCGCCGATCATGATCACACCAAATTGGAATCTACCATTTGAACTAATGTGCGATGCAAGTGATTTTGCAATGGGAGCCGTTTTAGGACAAAGGATTGAAAAACGATTTCAACCTATATATTATGCTAGTAAGACGTTACAAGGAGCACAAACGAACTATACAACTACTGAAAAAGAACTCCTTGCTATTGTCTTTGCTTTTGACAAATTTCGATCATATCTCGTTCTAGCAAAAACAGTGGTCTATACCGACCATTCTGCTCTTAGATACCTATTTTCAAAACAAGATGCTAAACCAAGATTAATCCGTTGGATCTTACTCTTACAAGAGTTTGATATTGAAATCCGAGATAAAAGAGGAGCAGAAAATCTCGCCGCTGATCATCTTTCTCGTCTTGAAAATCCCGAATTAGAAGTTCTAAATGAATCAGCCATACAAGACAACTTTCCTGATGAATATCTATTGAAGATAGATTATAAAGAAATCCCATGGTTTGCAGACTATGCAAACTATTTAGTATGTGGATTCCTTGAAAAAGGATTATCGTATCAAAGACGAAAGAAATTCTTCAGTGATATAAAACACTATTTTTGGGAAGATCCACATCTGTTTAAAAGTTGTCCCGATGGAATAATACGCCGATGTGTATTTGGAGATGAAGCTAGTAAAATATTAAGCCATTGTCACACAGGACCAACAGGAGGGCATTATGGGCCTCAACTAACAGCAAGAAAAGTTTATGAAGCTGGATTCTATTGGCCTACAATTTACAAAGACGCACACCTTCTTTGCAAATCATGTGATGCTTGTCAAAGGGCCGGAAAAATAAGTCAACGTGATGAAATGCCACAAAATGTCATCCAAGTATGTGAAGTATTTGACATTTGGGGTATTGACTTTATGGGTCCATTTCCAAAATCTCATAATAATCTATATATACTCGTAGCCATTGATTATGTATCTAAATGGGCGGAAGCACAAGCTCTCCCAACTAACGATGCACGAGTTGTAGTCAATTTTTTAAAACGTCTTTTTGCAAGGTTTGGAACACCGAAAGCTTTAATAAGTGATCGGGGTACTCATTTCTGTAATAATCAACTTGAGAAAGTTCTTAAAAGATATGGAGTAACTCATAAAATCTCCACCGCATATCATCCACAAACAAGTGGACAAGTTGAAAATACCAACCGAGCCTTAAAACGTATTCTAGAGAAAACCGTAGGATCAAATCCGAAGGAATGGTCCATTAAATTGGAGGATGCACTCTGGGCTTTTAGAACAGCCTACAAAACTCCAATTGGAACCACACCTTTTAGACTTGTTTATGGAAAAGCATGTCATCTTCCAGTAGAAATTGAACACAAAGCATTTTGGGCTTTGAAAACATGTAATCTTGATTTACATGAAGCTGGACGTCTACGATTAAGTCAACTAAACGAATTAGAAGAATTAAGACATGAAGCATACGAAAATTCGTTAATCTATAAGGAAAGAACGAAGAAATGGCATGATAAAAGAATCAGAAGTTCAAAAGAATTTAAAGAAGGAGACAGAGTTCTTCTTTTCAATTCACGATTCAAGCTATTTCCTGGAAAATTGAAATCAAGATGGTCTGGACCATTCATAGTCAAAAGAGTTTTCCCATACGGAACGATAGAATTAATAAATTCAAATGGGATTGAATTTAAAGTTAATGGTCACAGAGTTAAACATTACATACATGGTCCGATGGAAGTCGACAACGAAGTTAATCACAATTTCGACACCACAGCTAACTAAGTGTGGGGAGAATCAAGTCTTTAAAGGATAATTTGTATTTCTGTTAGAGTTAGATTGTCTGTTTTCGTGTAGTTCTCGAAAATGGAACCCGAATGGTCTTTCCCTAGCAGACCCTAAAGAACTAGTCTTCTCCTCCCATTCTGAATTTTTATTTTTTTTAGGTTTTTACAAAATGAAGACTGCCTGTGAACTAAACCATGGTCTAATGCTACACGCTTTGATCACTAAACGTAATAATGACATACTACCGAGTGAATTAGTATCAGTAATCAGAGAAAGAATGGACGGAGTCAGAAAAGAATCCAGATGCGAAGATAATAAATTACAATTTGGTAAAGGAAAATCAAAATCCGCAGCGAAAAGAAGAGCACGACACCTAGAAAGATGTCACAAATGCGGAAAATGGTCACATGGAGGTAAATGTTCAAATAATCAAACCTATTCAAATACCGAATTTGTTACTTTATGCAGAGACGGACCGTTCATATGTTTAGAAGAAAAGACACTGAATGCTTGAGGTTACGCCTATGTAGCCATGGAAAACCAATTAAACCGACTATCTTATGAATGGGATAGATCATATAACTAAGAAATCTATTTCACAGGTATGTCTGTACAGTTTTTATTTTTATTTTTATTTTTAACCTTTTGATAATAAACGCTAATTTGTTCGCTAAAAAGTATTAAATTGGTATTGAATAAAATTAGGTTTGGCGACCGAAATTATTGATATCATTCAAAAATTTATTACATCACTGCGAAATTTAACGTTTATTCTTAAGGTATAAATATCTTTAATCAATCAACCCAAAATATTTCAAAAATTCGTCATGAGTTAAATTAGGTCTTGGAACCGAAATTACTTTACCGAAAAGAGGGGCGCATATTTTTGATAATATTTGATTGATTAAAGTGGGATAAAAAGCCAAAAAGATTTTTAATTTTATTTTTACCATATTTTTAAAATTAATATATAAATCTTAAATTAATATTGTAAACTTTGTAAAAACAATATTTTTAAAATTGTAAATATTTGAAAAATTAATATAAGTTTGGTGTGAATTTATAATATGAATTTTTAAATTAAGTTTGGTGTGAATTTTTAATTTTTAAAATATGAATTTTTTAATTTTATGCATTTCAAATTTTAAGTTTGATGTGAATTTTTAATATTAATTTTGAATTTTATATTTAAATTGTGTGAATTTAAAAACAAAAATTTACTTTATCTCATTAAGTTAAAAATATGATTTTTAAAATTCGTCGTAAGTTGAAGACTAGGTCATTGAACCGAAATTGCTTTACCCGAGGGAGGGACGAGAACTTTTATTATCATTATTTTTAATCTTATTGATTTAAAGTATGCCAAAAAAATTAAAAAATCCAAAAATCTAAGCTTTTAAAACAATTGCTTGAAAATGACAAATTTTAAAATTTTGTCGAGGGACGGACTAGGGCATCATTCCGAAACGCCCTCATTCTTAAAAGAAACAAATTTTTAAAATTAATTAATATTTGTTTTATAAATTAAAGGTTTTATAAATAAAAAAAATAGTATGTATATATTTGTTTATAGTTTATCTTGCAAGACAGGGTAAAACAACGCGTTTTCAAAGACTGGCATTAAGTTCAGCAAAAGCAAGTAATTTTGACGACAAGATGCAAAATATGTGTGAAATAACAAACAAGACGGAATAAACAAATGACGTGCACCATTTATCATTCAACAAACAAACAACAATATGTTTGAAACTTTGGTAAAATTTAATCACTTTTCTACGCTTATCACCCTCAATAATTTAAATTGTTACTGATTTCTTGCAAATGAGGGCATTGCAAGATCTTAAGTGTGGGAAGGGGTTAAATTCTTTCGGATTTTAAAAATTTTTATTTTAAACACTTGGTTACCATTAAAAATACTAGTAAATTTTTCAAAATTTTCAACAAAATGAATTCAAAATCATGTTTATACATATTTATGAACGATGAAAACTAGGTCATTGAGCCGAAATTATCGTTACCTCGGAAAGGACATAAATTGAGAAACAACCAAAATGTTAGAATTCATTTAAGAATGGAATAGAGGAGAAAAAGGCAAAGAAAAACATAAATAAAAGCCAAGTGTGGGAAAACTTTACCAAACTATTCAAAACATATATCACATATTTTTGTACAAATTTTTGAAAATACTTTTGTTTTGGAACGATAATCAACTGTTTTATCCGATGAAAGAAAAGAAGAGATAGATCTACACGATGAATCAATTCCATCATTAAAAGGAAGTAAAGTCTTCCGAAAAAGACACGCGCTTCTTGATTTAGGTCATGAAGTTGTCGTCCAGACCAGCTGTAGGTTGACGAAAAATCTAGAAAAGTCATCACTAAAATTGGCTGGAAATCCACGGACCTCAGCATCAAACAGGGTCGCCAGGTGGTCAGATTTATCCTAACCATGAGAAGGATTTATCTCGTACAATGGGGGGCACCGTGCAAATTAGCTGGATAAGACTAATGAATCAGATCCCCAGAAAGGATAATCTCCTTAAAGATTAAAAATCAGCTTTTAAGCCTGATATTACTCAATCCTTGAGATTGACCTTAAAGATTGAGAATTCAAACTCATGGAATTCAATGATATCTAAACTCGAGCTTGAACGAGAAAATATTTTGATCAAAATACAAACCGATTTGTTTTCTGAAAACCCATTTTCAATGCGTTCATTACCATTGAACGTAAAATCCTAGGAATTCACCTGGAATTCATTAGGTCACCTGAACCAAATCGGGTGTCAACCGTAAGAACGGTGGTTGCATAGCATGGTCGGAGACAGGACCTTGTGCCAGACCAAAAAAATTATAGGATGATCTTTACTATTACTCCTACCAAGGATAGTTCTAGCATCCGACACGTTAAAAAGACCATAATCATCTGCATGTCACGGGACATTGCCTTAACAGTTTCTTGTTCATCGCTTTCCTTTACAACCGGACGGTAGTTTACCGAAAGGTAATATACGGAACAAGTAAACTGGATGTGTGCTTTCCGATACCGGGATAGCAGTGGATTACACGAACCTAAAAGTTTTAGCCAAAATATTGATCCACAAATATATTTTGCAACACCAATGATGGATCAAATCAGAAAACTTGTCTAGGGTAAAATCTAGCTTGAATTTTCAAAAGATCAAATGTTTTCATAAAGATCTAATTTCCTTAAGGATCTAAATTTTTATAGTCATGTGGGACTGTAAACCGCCTTTCAAATGTGCACTTTGCTTTGGAAACCGAAAGTAATTCGGCTATTTGATTGCAAGTGTCGTTGACCTAAACCCGAGGCAAATGTGGATGACACACCCACCTTTAACCATGGTTACATTGTTACTACCATTGTTCATACCGCCATATTGAAATCACTGATGTACAAAGTGTGAAGAATAAAGAAGTGATTCAAGTGTTTTTCAAGACTATATTGCTTGAGGACAAGCAACGCTTAAGTGTGGGAATATTGATAATGCTAAAAATGAACACATATTTTATAGCATTATTCCCCAAGAAAGACAAGATTTTAGTTGATATTGTTCCATTTTCAAGTAATATTCGTTTATATTAAATAAGTGCGAAGACAAAAGGCGAAAACGACGAATTGAAGACACAAAGGTCCAAACAGCTCAAAAGTACAAGATACAATCAAAAAGGTTCAAATTATTGATGAAGAACGTCTAAAAATGACAAGAGTACAAGTTACAAAACGCAAAGTACACGATATAAAATTGTACGAAAGGACGTTCGAAAATCCGGAACCGGGACATGAGTCAACTCTCAACGCTCGACGCAACGGTGTAAAAATTACGAGTCAACTATGCACAAGAATAAAATATAATATTTAAATAATTCATAATAAGAATAATATTAAATAATAAAAAGTTGTTAATTGAGCATAGTTCAGGGGTCGTAAATGAAAATTCAATTTCATATTTTGCCTATAAAAGGCGATGATTTACGTTCAATTAAGGATACCTTTTTCTATCATATTTCTATCTATATATCGATCCATCTATCTATTATCAATATCAATTATCAATATCTATATTTATAATTCTCTATCATAATGTTAATGTAATCAGATATAACAATAATCTTAATTTTAATTTTAAATTATGATAATAATAAGATTTATGATAGAGATCGTTTGAGTGTATAAAGTCGAAATTTTGTCCGTGTAACGCTACGCTATTTTTAATCATTGTAAGTTATGTTCAACCTTTTTACATTAATGTCTCGTAGCTAAGTTATTATTATGCTTATTTAAAACGAAGTAATCATGATGTTGGGCTAATTACTAAAATTGGGTAATTGGGCTTTGTACCATAATTGGGGTTTGGACAAAAGAACGACACTTGTGGAAATTAGACTATGAGCTATTAACGGGCTTTATATTTGTTTAACTAAATGATAGTTTGTTAATGTTAATATAAAGATTTACAATTGGGCGTCCCTATAAATTACCATATACACTCAATCGGACACGATGGGCGGGGTATTTATATGTACGAATAATCGTTCATTTAACCGGACACGGGAATGGATTAATAGCCACTAGAATAATTAAAACAGGGGTGAAATTATGTACAAGGACACTTGGTATAATTGATAACAAAATATTAAAACCTTGGGTTACACTCAGTCGACATCCTGGTGTAATTATTAAACAAAATATTAAAATCTTGTTACAGTTTAAGTCCCCAATTAGTTGGAATATTTAACTTCGGGTATAAGGATAATTTGACGAGGACACTTGCACTTTATATTTATGACTGATGGACTGTTATGGACAAAAACCAGACAGACATATTAAATAATCCAGGACAAAGGACAATTAACCCATGGGCATAAAACTAAAATCAACACGTCAAACATCATGATTACGGAAGTTTAAATAAGCATAATTCTTTTATTTCATATTTAATTTCCTTTATTTTATATTTAATTGCACTTCTAATTATCGCATTTTTATTTATTGTTATTGTATTTAATTGCACTTTTAATTATCGTACTTTTTAATTATCGCAAGTTTATTTTATCGCACTTTTATTATTCGCAATTTCATTATCGTTATTTACTTTACGCTTAAAATTAAGTCTTGTATTTAGTTATTATTTTACATTTGGTTTTAACTGCGACTAAAGTTTTAAAATCGACAAACCGGTCATTAAATGGTAAAAACCCCCTTTATAATAATAATATTACTTATATATATATATTTGTATTTTTATAAAAGTAAACTAATATAGCGTTAAGCTTTGTTTAAAAAGATTCCCTGTGGAACGAACCGGAGTTACTAAAAACTACACTACTGTACGATTAGTTACACTGCCTATAAGTGTTGTAGTAAGGTTTAAGTATATCCATTCTATAAATAAATAAATATCTTGTGTAAAATTGTATCGTATTTAATAGTATTTCGCACTAAAAATAATACTATTTTGTATACACCCTCTACGACATCAATAGTTAACATGAAACTATGATAAGTAAACATATCATTAAGTATATTAACAATGAACTACATATGTAAAAACAAGACTACTAAATGATTTTTAAACGAGACATATATGTAACGATTATCGTTGTAAAGACATTTAATGTATATATATCATATTAAGAGATATTCATACATGATAATATCATGATAATATAATAATTTAAAATCGCATTTGATATTATAAACATTGGGTTAACAACATTTAACAAGATCGTTAACCTAAAGGTTTCAAAACAACACTTACATGTAACGACTAACGATGACTTAACGACTCAGTTAAAATGTATATACATGTAGTGTTTTAATATGTATTTATACACTTTTGAAACACTTCAATACACTTATCAAAATACTTCTACTTAACAAAAATGCTTACAATTACATCCTCGTTCAGTTTCATCAACAATTCTACTCGTATGCACCCGTATTCGTATTCGTACAATACACAGCTTTTAGATGTATGTACTATTGGTATATACACTCCAATGATCAGCTCTTAGCAGCCCATGTGAGTCACCTAACACATGTGGGAACCATCATTTGGCAACTAGCATGAAATATCTCATAAAATTACAAAAATATGAGTAATCATTCATGACTTATTTACATGAAAACAAAATTACATATCCTTTATATCTAATCCATACACCAACGACCAAAAACACCTATAAACACTTTCATTCTTTAATTTTCTTCATCTAATTGATCTCTCTCAAGTTCTATCTTCAAGTTCTAAGTGTTCTTCATATATTCTACAAGTTCTAGTTACATAAAATCAAGAATACTTTCAAGTTTGCTAGCTCAATTCCAAACTTGTAAAGTGATCATCCAACCTCAAGAAATCTTTGTTTCTTACAGTAGGTTATCATTCTAATACAAGGTAATAATCATATTCAAACTTTGGTTCAATTTCTATAACTATAACAATCTTATTTCAAGTGATGATCTTACTTGAACTTGTTTTCGTGTCATGATTCTGCTTCAAGAACTTCGAGCCATCCAAGGATCCGTTGATGCTAGATCCATTTTTCTCTTTTCTAGTAGGTTTATCCAAGGAACTTAAGGTAGTAATGATGTTCATAACATCATTCAATTCATACATATAAAGCTATCTTATTCGAAGGTTTAAACTTGTAATCACTAGAACATAGTTTAGTTAATTCTAAACTTGTTCGCAAACAAAAGTTAATCCTTCTAACTTGACTTTTAAAATCAACTAAACACATGTTCAATATCTATATGATATTCTAACTTAATGATTTAAAACCTGAAAACACGAAAAACACCGTAAAACCGGATTTACGCCGTTGTAGTAACACCGCGGGCTGTTTTGGGTTAGTTAATTAAAAACTATGATAAACTTTGATTTAAAAGTTGTTATTCTGAGAAAATGATTTTTATTATGAACATGAAACTATATCCAAAAATTATGGTTAAACTCAAAGTGGAAGTATGTTTTCTAAAATGGTCATCTAGACGTCGTTCTTTCGACTAAAATGACTACCTTTACAAAAACGACTTGTAACTTATTTTTCCGACTTTAAACCTATACTTTTTCTGTTTAGATTCATAAAATATAGTTCAATATGAAACCATAGCAATTTGATTCACTCAAAACGGATTTAAAATGAAGAAGTTATGGGTAAAACAAGATTGGATAATTTTTCTCATTTTAGCTACGTGAAAATTGGTAACAAATCTATTCCAACCATAACTTAATCAACTTGTATTGTATATTATGTAATCTTGAGATACCATAGACACGTATACAATGTTTCGACCTATCATGTCGACACATCTATATATATTTCGGAACAACCATAGACACTCTATATGTGAATGTTGGAGTTAGCTATACAGGGTTGAGGTTGATTCCAAAATATATATAGTTTGAGTTGTGATCAATACTGAGATACGTATACACTGGGTCGTGGATTGATTCAAGATAATATTTATCAATTTATTTCTGTACATCTAACTGTGGACAACTAGTTGTAGGTTACTAACGAGGACAGCTGACTTAATAAACTTAAAACATCAAAATATATTAAAAGTGTTGTAAATATATTTTGAACATACTTTGATATATATGTATATATTGTTATAGGTTCGTGAATCAACCAGTGGCCAAGTCTTACTTCCCGATGAAGTAAAAATCTGTGAAAGTGAGTTATAGTCCCACTTTTAAAATCTAATATTTTTGGGATGAGAATACATGCAGGTTTTATAAATGATTTACAAAATAGACACAAGTACGTGAAAATACATTCTATGGTTGAATTATCGAAATCGAATATGCCCCTTTTTATTAAGTCTGGTAATCTAAGAATTAGGGAACAGACACCCTAATTGACGCGAATCCTAAAGATAGATCTATTGGGCCTAACAAACCCCATCCAAAGTACCGGATGCTTTAGTACTTCGAAATTTATATCATATCCGAAGGGTGTCCCGGAATGATGGGGATATTCTTATATATGCATCTTGTTAATATCGGTTACCAGGTGTTCACCATATGAATGATTTTTATCTCTATGTATGAGATGTGTTTTGAAATATGAAATCTTGTGGTCTATTATTATGATTTGATATATATAGGTTAAACCTATAACTCACCAACATTTTTGTTGACGTTTTAAGCATGTTTATTCTAAGGTGATTATTAAGAGCTTCCGCTGTCACATACTTAAATAAGGACGAGATTTGGAGTCCATGCTTGTATGATATTATGTAAAAACTGCATTCAAGAAACTTATTTCGTTGTAACATATTTGTATTGTAAACCATTATGTAATGGTCGTGTGTAAACAGGATATTTTAGATTATCATTATTTGATAATCTACGTAAAGCTTTTTAAACCTTTATTGATGAAATAAAGGTTATGGTTTGTTTTAAAAATGAATGCAGTCTTTGAAAAACGTCTCATATAGAGGTCAAAACCTCGCAACGAAATCAATTAATATGGAACGTTTTTAATCAATAAGAACGGGACATTTCATCGTCCAGTCCGGTTGGGGTTGTCAGGCCCGATAGATCTATCAACAGAATTCGCATTTACAATACCCATGTAAATAGTAGTTACCAAGCTACAGGGAAATATGCCAGTGATACAACTCAACGTAGAATATATTTTTAAGTACTTGTGTCTATTTTGTAAACATTTATAAAAGCAGCGCATGTATTCTCAGCCCAAAAATATATACTGCAAAAGCAATTAAAAAGGGAGCAAATGAAACTCACCTTTGCCTTGAAGGTATTTAATTCGACTTGGTCTCCGATAGATATCACGAACCTAACCATATATATAATATATCAACATATTTTCTTTTCAAGTAATCGTTACATATATATATATATATATATATATATATATATATATATATATATATATATATATATATATATATATATATATATATATATATACTTATAATACTTTTAATATTTTCTTAGTCCGTAGTTAGTAGTCCAATGTTAGTGGTCCATAATTAGTTGCTCAATAAAATAAATAGTGACCCCATCGTATTCGTATTGATCAGAATTAATCTCGACCCATGGTACCATGTTGTCAAATGACGTGTTGCGTACATAAAGTACCGTGTTGTCAAATGACGTGTTGCGTACAATCATGAGGTCTTATGATTAATCTTCTCGTGTTGTTTACGGGTGGTCCTGAAATATATAAAATCAAATCATAAGTAATTATATATAAAATATCATATTAATTAGAAAAGATATGATTAATTTACTTGTTCTCCAAATATTTTCGTAGCTAAACTAACTTCGGATACCCAATCTTGTTTTAGTCGTAGTTTCTTCATTACAACTCCGTTTCTGTTGGTTCAACTTGCCACTTCCTTGGATCGAGTCAAATTTTAAGAATATGAACTGTAAATACCTTGGTTTACATTCAGAATCACAGGTTATAGTTCAAACTTTGGTGAAATTTATGAAAGTGATCATTTTCCATCATAAAAACAACATTTAATGATCATTTTTCTAAAAATACTCACACTTTGAGTTAAACCATGAAATTTTTATGTGTTAACATATTCATAAGAAATATAATTTTTCCAGAACATAAACTTCCAATTCAAAGTTCAAGATGGTTTTTAATTATCCAACCCAAAACAGCCCCCGGTTGCACTCCGACGATGTAGATTTCAGTTTTTAAGATGTTCTTTGTAAAACCAAGTTATATCTTGTTAAGTTAGCATATCATTATGATATATTACAGGTCTTGAAGTGTTTTAAAAGTTAAGTTAGAAGGATCTATTTAGTTTGCGAACAAGTTTGAAATCATTCAAACTATGTTCTTGTTGTTAAAATTTTACAACACAAAATAAGATAGCTATATAAATATGAATCGAATAAGGTTATGAATAAGGTTACTACCTCAAGTTACTTGGACAAAGTTACTGTAAAATATAAGAAAAATCCTAGAACCAAAAGAGTGGTGGAGTGGGATTGAAAGATTGGAAGTAAACTTCTTCAAATGGGTGGTTATTTTGATATGTTCTTGAAAGAGTTTTCTTATGGTGTTTAAGGCTTGTAATTGAAGCTAAATGATGGGGAAAATGCTTGGAGATGATCAAGTATGAAGTTAGGAGTATTTTGAGAGAGAAATGAGGGTGTATTTATGAGAAAATGTAGTGAAGAAATGGTGTTCATTTATAAAAACGTTTTTAGTTTATAAAGAAAGAAAAGGATTCCTAATTTTGTTTTCTTACTAATAATTCATACTACTTGACAAATTCTAGTTACCTCATATCTAGGGCAGTAATAATGTTGATTAGGATGTTGATTTGATGTGTATATACCAATAGTAAACACGTATAGCAGCTGGGTATGATACGGGTACATATATCCTAGATATACATATAGAAATCTTGAGGAAACGGAACGAGAATTCAAATATAGCTATCTTTTGTGAATATACTTATATTGTTTTATGTATTTAAGTCCTTAAAAGTTATTAAATACATTATATATACGATACATGTATAAGCATTATAGATTATAAGTATATATATCAAAGAATGTTACGTATAGTTATCGTTTTGAAAACTTAAGTTAGTAGTTTCAAAATATACTTATAACTCATTGTCATTAGTACACAATGAGATGTTAAACCATCTTTAGATCATGTTAAATATATATAAATACATATATATACACAAGCGTATAATTATCGTATGTTATATAGTTCGTGATATCATCGGTCATATTGGACGGTCAAACGTTGTATAAAACTCTTTTCAAAACACAAGTCTCAACAATTTGGATTGCTTATCATGTTGGTATGGTTTAATTTATGTAAATATTAATCTCATAAGTATAATTTGGTCGGAAAATTCCGGGTCATTACAGTACCTACCCGTTAAAGAAATTTCATCCCCGAAATTTGATAGAGGTTGTTATGGATAACAATAAGAAGGTTTTCATGACAAATATAAGGTGATAATGGAGTTTTATCATCATTGAGTAATGTAGATAAAACGATTCGATTATGCGAAGAATATAAATGAGTCTATCATAAAAGAGTGAGATGAGTAAAATATATTCGTCTTAACCGATGATGTAGTTATGATTGATTTCCAGGATTTAAGGGATTAAAGAGAATCTTACGTAATAAGATTTGGTTCTTTGGTGATTAAGGAAATCAGGATCTTCTTTGATTATATGCAATAATCTGTTTCGATTGCTCTGTCGGATATTTCACTATAAATTCACCCCTTCGTTTCCTTATTTTCCACGACTCACACCTTCTATTCTTTCTCCCTTGATTCTTACTTTAAAGCATTCATCAATATGCTCCATCCAGTCCTGATTCTTGATATACTCCTAACTTTTATATCTGTCATTCTTCTTTTTCATCTACCACCAGAAGAATCTATTTACTTCTACTATACTCTTGTGTTTATAGTGTTTCTAATTCTCCCGTGTCTCTATATTGCTATCTGTATCGATATACACGGTTTGTAAATTTACGGGTTATTATCGAAGTTTATATTCTTCATTATTTTTCGGAGCTTCATGCTTTCGTTTTCTCTTCCCAACTTCGAGTCAAGCGAGTAATGGTCCGGAATTCGTAGATATGAAATTCAGAATGAACATAGCTAATGCTCTAAGAAGAAAATGGTAATAGAACGATTTTGATTTGTTAAATTACCAGAATACCCTGGAGAAGACCGAGTCATCCAGAAAAATATTCTCTTAATATGTTTAGAGATTAGATAGAATGTAAGAGTCGTGTAAATGGCACATGATGACGGTACTGTGAATCATCATGCTTCATTAGAAACTCAGCATGACTTACTGTAATATAATGACGTTGATCAAGTGTCATTATATTATACTAATCCATGCTTCAGTTCCCAACACTACTTCAAAACATTCATATTTTAAACTCGAAGGTTTCAGAATTTAGAAACTAACACAGTTTCTTTTATGTTGCAGATATTACGGAGAGATAAATGATCTCAGATAAGAATAGTTGTGAAAATATCGCCAGAAATATGGAGGATATTTATAATAGAACATACGAGAATATCTTAGAATTTCTAATATCAATGGATGATGAATAAGATTTGTCTGTGAAGGTTTAGAATGAGAAATAAGATGTTTGCTAACGATTTCAGCAGGCACAGAATCATTTGGATTCTTTGAAGGCAAACTTATTCTTTGTGATTTGTCCACAGCTTTCTTCATAGTTTCACATAATCCGCTTTTCGGTACTAAATTTTCTATCGAGCGTTCATAACACTCCTTTCTTTATCATCAAACTTTTGGCCATTAAGATCATCTACAACATGCTGCTTCATCAGCATTTTCAAATTTAAATGATCTGGGTCATCGGTTATCAAACCGAGGTAGTTTCAGGAGAATTGTGTTTTTAGAATGATTAATCGTTGATGGTAATATTGTGGAATATAAAAGGTTCCCCAGTAACAATAAAGAGTACGCATATATATCGCGGTTATAATAAAGTTGTTTCGGATGAAAAGTCGGAGTTGACTTGCTGGAGCTGTGACAAAATTAGCTACTTTGGAAAGGGATTGCAAAACGATCTTCGGTAATAACAATGTCAAAGGAACTAGAACAGATACGTTTCAAACGTTTACTCAGTTTCCGAGGGTTTTTCATTTGCATAACTATATGCATCAATCTTTTCTTTCGTAGATGAAGTGCGGTTGGTTTATCCTCTCGATTGAGGTGTTTTTAAGAATCATGATAGATTTGAACGCTGATTGTAATCGTCGAGATACAATGAGGTTTAAGATGAAATCAAGTGGCAATCTTGAAGAAATGTTTAGTTTCATATGTTATAATCAATATTTTAATTCATTTTAATTGTCCAATGTCATTAGTCCACAGTCGATAGTCCACAGTAACAGTCCAATAATTCATATATAGTTTAATATATAATATACGAATTAATTAATACGTGTCGTAACCCGTATACCTCTCAGACTCGATCACAACTCAAACTATATATATTATTGTAGAATCAACCTCAACCCTGTATAGAGAACTCGATCATTACTGCATATAGAGTGTCTATGGTGATTCCAAATAATATATATAGATGCGTCGATATGATATGTCAAAACATTGTATACGTGTCCCTATATTTAAAGTGCGTAAAATAATTACAGAAATTAAATGACGATAAATAAAAGTGCGATAATTAAATTGTGATAAATAAACTGCGATAAATAAAATGTAATCAGTTAGCTAGGAACAGTTAGCTGGAACAGTTAGCGTGGATTCTTTACAAAATTTTTCATAGTTAATTTGTTTGTTTCTAACAGATTTTATTTTGTCATATGTTTTCTTCATATGCCACTTGTTGGATTCTGGGAAATCAAAATCCAAATTTGAAATTGAATGAAAATGGTTATTCTGCGGTGAACGAATACGTATATCGGTGGTTGTAAGTAGGATAGTAAATAACTATTGAATTAGCTTCGACGAATGTACAATGTAACTTATTAAGATGAAATCTAATTATTCCTCGGGTATTACCTACCCGTTAAAAAAAAAATTCACCATTAATATTTTGTACAAAAGAACTTTTAATTACAATCTTTATGAAAACATATATACATATATATTTTCTTCAGATGAAATCATGAATTTAATGAGTTAATATGATATTAATCTCATTTGCTTTTCGGTTTGAGCTAGAATAAGAAGTCTCTAAAACTTTTTGAGACCACATATTCTTCGCAGAATATCAATGAAGTTATGGATCAATACTTCACCGTTCATTATTGTTGGTACTCCTTGGTATCTATGGTGCGTATGATGTTGATGTTTGTGGGACAGATTATGATGTCGAGACGTGTGATGCGGATGTTGTTTGTTAGTGGTGATGATGGTATTGTTGATGTTATTGATGGTGGTGCTGATTATGCTGCTGGTGCTGCTGCTGGTGCTGCCGCTGGTGTTTGCAACCTTCGCACCATGTTCTCCAAAGTCGTCATGCGAGCGCGAAGTTCGTTAACTTCTGCTAGTACACCGGGATGATTGGCGGTTGGAGCGAGCGAATGAACAAGATTTGTAATATGGGATAGTATATAATCGTAACGAGATACTCTAGAAATGAGAGAGAAAATGGTGTTTCGAATAGGTTCGCCGGTAAGTGCTTCAGGTTCATCGCCAAGAGGGCAATTTGGTGGATGGAATGGATCACCTTCTTCTTGTCTCCAGTGATTTAGTATATTACGAACCCATCCCCAATTCATCCAGAATAGATGATGGGAAATTGGTTGATCCATTCCGGTGACGCTGCTTTCGGAGCCCGAATGGAAATCCATATCGGCATAACTGTCGGAATCTGAAGAATTCGAACTAGATGCGGAATCCATCTTGTATAATGGGAAAAATGAATTTTTGGTATGGAATAGATTATAAGAGTTAGATTTGGTACTCTTCAATACATAATTTACATATGTATATATAATACCAAAATCCCGTAAATTACGGAGAATCTTTGAAAAGATATCAGTCAAAGTTCGCAATAACAGATATGCTAAGATAAGAATTCGTCTATACACTATCAATGCAGTAAATGCAGTAAAACGTGTCTAGACTTATGAATGATAATCAGGTAATTTCCTAAGGATGATAAGCAGATGATTTCCGACTAGAAATGATAAGCAAAACTTTTGACATGTAGACACGGTCGAAGTCCAGACTCATTAATGCATCCTAACAACTACTAGTTAGACACACTAATACAAGACCTGGTTCGCTACGACCACCGCTCTGATACCAACTGAAAGGACCCGTCCTAATCCACCTGGACGAAGTCATCAACATTTGGTCCCATTGCGATGATCGGCTCCAAGTAATGTCCTTATATTGAGCAAATGCACAGCGGAAGACTTAATTCGTACCTGAGAATAAACATGCTTTGAAGTGTCAACTAAAAGGTTGGTGAGTTCGTAGGTTTATCATAGCAATCGTTTCAATATGTTAATAGACCACAAGATTTCATAATCATAAACATAATACACTCGCAAGTGTATGTAAAGCATTCTAAGTGGTTGAGCACTTGGTAACCATACTTAACATTTAATCAACGTCGCATATTCCCTTTATTATGAAATCTCACTACACCGTACCAAGTGTAGTCACCAAAACGAAGTACTGTGCAACCGTTGAATACTGGTCGTCCAGTCCGGTTGGGGTTGTCAGGCCCGATAGATCTATCAACAGGATTCGCGTTTACAATACCCATGTAAATAGTAGTTACCAAGCTACAGGGAAATATGCCAGTGATACAACTCAACGTAGAATATATTTTTAAGTACTTGTGTCTATTTTGTAAACATTTATAAAAGCAGCGCATGTATTTTCAGCCCAAAAATATATACTGCAAAAGCAATTAAAAAGGGAGCAAATGAAACTCACTTTTGCCTTGAAGGTATTTAATTCGACTTGGTCTCCGATAGATATCACGAACCTAACCATATATATAATATATCAACATATTTTCTTTTCAAGTAATCGTTACATATATATATATATATACTTTTAATACTTTTAATATTTTCTTAGTCTGTAGTTAGTAGTCCGATGTTAGTGGTCCACAATTAGTTGCTCAATAAAATAAATAGAGACCCCATCGTATTCGTATTGATCAGAATTAATCTCGACCCATGGTACCATGTTGTCAAATGACGTGTTGCGTACATAAAGTACCGTGTTGTCAAATGACGTGTTGCGTACAATCATGAGGTCTTATGATTAATCTTCTCGTGTTGTTTACGGGTGGTCCTGAAATATATAAAATCAAATCATAAGTAATTATATATAAAATATCATATTAATTAGAAAAGATATGATTAATTTACTTTTTCTCCAAATATTTTCGTAGCTAAACTAACTTCGGATACTCAATCTTGTTTTAGTCGTAGTTTCTTCATTACAACTCCGTTTCTGTTGGTTCAACTTGCCACTTCCTTGGATCGAGTCAAATTTTAAGAATATGAACTGTAAATACCTTGGTTTACCTTCGGAATCACAGGTTATAGTTCAAACTTTGGTGAAACTTATGAAAGTGATCATTTTCCATCATAAAAACAACATTTAATGATCATTTTTCTAAAAATACTTACACTTTGAGTTAAACCATGAAATTTTTATGTGTTAACATATTCATAAGAAATATCATTTTTCCAAAACATAAACTTCCAATTCAAAGTTCAAGATGGTTTTTAATTATCCAACCCAAAACAGCCCCCGGTTGCACTCCGACGACGTAGATTCAGTTTTTAAGATGTTCTTTGTAAAACCAAGTTATATCTTGTTAAGTTAGCATATCATTATGATATATTACAGGTCTTGAAGTGTTTTAAAAGTTAAGTTAGAAGGATCTATTTAGTTTGCGAACAAGTTTGAAATCATTCAAACTATGTTCTTGTTGTTAAAATTTTACAACACAAAATAAGATAGCTATATAAATATGAATAGAATAAGGTTATGAATAAGGTTACTACCTCAAGTTACTTGGACAAAGTTACTATAAAAGATAAGAAAAGTCCTAGAACCAAAAGAGTGGTGGAGTGGGATTGAAATATTGGAAGTAAACTTCTTCAAATGGGTGGTTATTTTGATATGTTCTTGAAAGAGTTTTCTTATGGTGTTTAAGGCTTGTAATTGAAGCTAAATGATGGGGAAAATGCTTGGAGATGATCAAGTATAAAGTTAGGAGTATTTTGAGAGAGAAATGAGGGTGTAGTTATGAGAAAATGGAGTGAAGAAATGGTGTTCATTTATAAAAACGTTTTTAGTTTATAAAGAAAGAAAAGGATTCCTAATTTTGTTTTCTTACTAATAATTCATACTACTTGACAAATTCTAGTTACCTCATATCTAGGGCAGTAATAATGTTGATTAGGATGTTGATTTGATGTGTATATACCAATAGTAAACACGTATAGCAGCTGGGTATGATACGGGTACATATAGCCTAGATATACGTATAGAAATCTTGAGGAAACGGAACGAGAATTCAAATATAGCTATCTTTTGTGAATATACTTATATTGTTTTATGTATTTAAGTCCTTAAAAGTGATTAAATACATTATATATACGATACATGTATAAGCATTATAGATTATAAGTATATATATCAAAGAATGTTACGTATAGTTATCGTTTTGAAAACTTAAGTTAGTAGTTTCAAAATATACTTATAACTCATTGTCATTAGTACACAATGAGATGTTAAACCATCCTTAGATCATGTTAAATATATATAAATACATATATATACACAAACGTATAATTATCGTATGTTATATAGTTCGTGATATCATCGGTCATATTGGACGGTCAAACGTTGTGTAAACCTCTTTTCAAAACACAAGTCTCAACAATTTGGATTGCTTATCATGTTGGTATGGTTTAATTTATGTAAATATTAATCTCATAAGTATAATTTGGTCAGAAAATTCCGGGTCATTACATCTGCTAATCTAAGAATTAGGGAACAGACATCCTAATTGACGCGAATCCTAAAGATAGATCTATTGGGCCTAACAAACCCCATCCAAAGTACCGGATGCTTTAGTACTTCGAAATTTATATCATATCCGAAGGGTGACCCGGAATGATGGGGATATTCTTATATATGCATCTTGTTAATGTCGGTTACCAGGTGTTCACCATATGAATGATTTTTATCTCTATGTATGGGATGTGTATTGAAATATGAAATCTTGTGGTCTATTGTTATGATTTGATATATATAGGTTAAACCTATAACTCACCAACATTTTTGTTGACGTTTAAAGCATGTTTATTCTCAGGTGAATACTAAGAGCTTCCGCTGTTGCATACTAAAATAAGGACAAGATTTGGAGTCCATGTTTGTATGATATTGTGTAAAAACTGCATTCAAGAAACTGATTTCGATGTAACATATTTGTATTGTAAACCATTATGTAATGGTCGTGTGTAAATAGGATATTTTAGATTATCATTATTTGATAATCTACGTAAAGCTTTTTAAACCTTTATTTATGAAATAAAGGTTATGGTTTGTTTTAAAAATGAATGCAGTCTTTGAAAAACGTCTCAAATAAAGGTCAAAACCTCGCAACGAAATCAATTAATATGGAACGTTTTTAATCAATAAGAACGGGACATTTCAACAAGTACTAAAACTAATTCTACGTGGGTTTAAACTAAAAATATACCCTTAGCTTGGTAACATTAAACTACTTGTCTATGTACGGTAGGCGCGAATCCTAAAGATAGATCTATTGGGCCTGACAAACCCCATCCTGACTATGGGATGCTTTAGTACTTCGAGGTTATTTTAAACACACCTGATCTGGTGTACTTCAGAGGGTAAAACATGAACGTTAAGGCTTGTTACTGGGCACCTACAACTTATAGAATACTTTTATACACTTGCGAGTGTACATATATTTATAAATGGAAATCTTGTGGTCTATTAACATATTGAAATGATTGTTATGATAAACCTATGAACTCACCAACCTTTTGGTTGACACTTTAAAGCATGTTTATTCTCAGGTACGAATTAAGTCTTTCGCTGTGCATTTGCTCAATATAAGGACATTACTTGGAACCGGTCATCGCAATGGGACCAAATGTTGATGACTTCGTCTAGGTGGATTAGGACGGGTCGTTTCAGTTGGTATCAGAGCGGTGGTCGTAGCGAACCAGGTCTTGCATTAGTGTGTGTAACTAGTAGTTGTTAGGATGCATTAATGAGTCTGGACTTCGACCGTGTCTACATGTCAAAAGTTTTGCTTATCATTTCTGAAATGTCCCGTTCTTATTGATTAAAAACGTTCCATATTAATTGATTTCGTTGCGAGGTTTTGACCTCTATATGAGACGTTTTTCAAAGACTGCATTCATTTTTAAAACAAACCATAATCTTTATTTCATAAATAAAGGTTTAAAAAGCTTTACGTAGATTATCAAATAATGATAATCTAAAATATCCTGTTTACACACGACCATTACATAATGGTTTACAATACAAATATGTTACATCGAAATCAGTTTCTTGAATGCAGTTTTTACACAATATCATACAAACATGGACTCCAAATCTTGTCCTTATTTTAGTATGCAACAGCGGAAGCTCTTAGTATTCACCTGAGAATAAACATGCTTTAAATGTCAACAAAAATGTTGGTGAGTTATAGGTTTAACCTATATATATCAAATCGTAACAATAGACCACAAGATTTCATATTTCAATACACATCTCATACATAGAGATAAAAATCATTCATATGGTGAACACCTGGTAACCGACATTAACAAGATGCATATATAAGAATATCCCCATCATTCCGAGACACCCTTCGGATATGATATAAATTTCGAAGTACTAAAGCATCCGGTACTTTGGATGGGGTTTGTTAGGCCCAATAGATCTATCTTTAGGATTCGCGTCAATTAGGGTGTCTGTTCCCTAATTCTTAGATTACCAGACTTAATAAAAAGGGGCATATTCGATTTCGATAATTCAACCATAGAATGTAGTTTCACGTACTTGTGTCTATTTTGTAAATCATTTATAAAACCTGCATGTATTCTCATCCCAAAAATATTAGATTTTAAAAGTGGGACTATAACTCACTTTCACAGATTTTTACTTCGTCGGGAAGTAAGACTTGGCCACTGGTTGATTCACGAACCTATAACAATATATACATATATATCAAAGTATGTTCAAAATATATTTACAACACTTTTAATATATTTTGATGTTTTAAGTTTATTAAGTCAGCTGTCCTCGTTAGTAACCTACAACTAGTTGTCCACAGTTAGATGTACAGAAATAAATAGATAAATATTATCTTGAATCAATCCACGGCCCAGTGTATACGTATCTCAGTATTGATCACAACTCAAACTATATATATTTTGGAATCAACCTCAACCCTGTATAGCTAACTCCAACATTCACATATAGAGTGTCTATGGTTGTTCCGAAATATATATAGATGTGTCGACATGATAGGTCAAAACATTGTATACGTGTCTATGGTATCTCAAGATTACATAATATACAATACAAGTTGATTAAGTTATGGTTGGAATAGATTTGTTAACAATTTTCACGTAGCTAAAATGAGAAAAATTATCCAATCTTGTTTTACCCATAACTTCTTCATTTTAAATCCGTTTTGAGTGAATCAAATTGCTATGGTTTCATATTGAACTCTATTTTATGAACCTAAATAGAAAAAGTATAGGTTTATAGTCGGAAAAATAAGTTACAAGTCATTTTTGTAAAGGTAGTCATTTCAGTCGAAAGAACGACGTCTAGATGACCATTTTAGAAAACATACTTCCACTTTGAGTTTAACCATAATTTTTGGATATAGTTTCATGTTCATAATAAAAATCATTTTCTCAGAATAACAACTTTTAAATCAAATTTTATCATAGTTTTTAATTAACTAACCCAAAACAGCCCGCGGTGTTACTACGACAGCGTAAATCCGATTTTACGGTGTTTTTCGTGTTTCCAGGTTTTAAATCATTAAGTTAGCATATCATATAGATATAGAAAATGTGTTTAGTTGATTTTAAAAGTCAATTTAGAAGGATTAACTTTTATTTGCGAACAAGTTTAGAATTAACTAAACTATGTTCTAGTGATTACAAGTTTAAACCTTCGAATAAGATAGCTTTATATGTATGGATCGAATGATGTTATGAACATCATTACTACCTTAAGTTCCTTGGATAAACCTACTGGAAAATAGAAAAGTGGATCTAGCTTCAATGGATCCTTGGATGGCTCGAAGTTCTTGAAGCAGAATCATGACACGAAAACAAGTTCAAGTAAGATCATCACTTGAAATAAGATTGTTATAGTTATAGAAATTGAACTAAAGTTTGAATATGATTATTACCTTGTATTAGAATGATAACCTACTGTAAGAAACAAAGATTTCTTGAGGTTGGATGATCACCTTACAAGATTGGAAGTGAGCTAGCAAACTTGAAAGTATTCTTGATTTTATGAAACTAGAACTTTTGGAATTTATGAAGAACACTTAAAACTTGAAGATAGAACTTGAGAGAGATCAATTAGATGAAGAAAATTGAAGAATGAAAGTGTTTGTAGGTGTTTTTGGTCGTTGGTGTATGGATTAGATATAAAGGATATGTAATTTTGTTTTCATGTAAATAAGTCATGAATGATTACTCATATTTTTGTAATTTTATGAGATATTTCATGCTAGTTGCCAAATGATGGTTCCCACATGTGTTAGGTGACTCACATGGGCTGCTAAGAGCTGATCATTGGAGTGTATATACCAATAGTACATACATCTAAAAGCTGTGTATTGTACGAGTACGAATACGGGTGCATACGAGTAGAATTGTTGATGAAACTGAACGAGGATGTAATTGTAAGCATTTTTGTTAAGTAGAAGTATTTTGATAAGTGTATTGAAGTCTTTCAAAAGTGTATAAATACATATTAAAACACTACATGTATATACATTTTAACTGAGTCGTTAAGTCATCGTTAGTCGTTACATGTAAGTGTTGTTTTGAAACCTTTAGGTTAACGATCTTGTTAAATGTTGTTAACCCAATGTTTATAATATCAAATGAGATTTTAAATTATTATATTATCATGATATTATCATGTATGAATATCTCTTAATATGATATATATACATTAAATGTCTTTACAACGATAATCGTTACATATATGTCTCGTTTATCATACATTAAATGTCTTTACAACGATAATCGTTACATATATGTCTCGTTTAAAAATCATTAAGTTAGTAGTCTTGTTTTTACATATGTAGTTCATTGTTAATATACTTAATGATATGTTTACTTATCATAGTATCATGTTAACTATATATATATCCATATATATGTCATCATATAGTTTTTACAAGTTTTAACGTTCGTGAATCACCGGTCAACTTGGGTGGTCAATTGTCTATATGAAACATATTTCAATTAATCAAGTCTTAACAAGTTTGATTGCTTAACATGTTGGAAACATTTAATCATGTAAATATCAATTTCAATTAATATATATAAACATGGAAAAGTTCGGGTCACTACATTACCTACCCGTTAAATAAATTTCGTCCCGAAATTTTAAGCTGTTGAAGGTGTTGACGAATCTTCTGGAAATAGATGCGGGTATTTCTTCTTCATCTGATCTTCATGCTTCCAGGTGAACTCGGGTCCTCTACGAGCATTCCATCGAACCTTAACAATTGGTATCTTGTTTTGCTTAAGTCTTTTAACCTCACGATCCATTATTTCGACGGGTTCTTCGATGAATTGAAGTTTTTCGTTGATTTGGATTTCATCTAACGGAATAGTGAGATCTTCTTTAGCAAAACATTTCTTCAAATTCGAGACGTGGAAAGTGTTATGTACAGCCGCGAGTTGTTGAGGTAACTCAAGTCGGTAAGCTACTGGTCCGACACGATCAATAATCTTGAATGGTCCAATATACCTTGGATTTAATTTCCCTCATTTACCAAATCGAACAACGCCTTTCCAAGGTGCAACTTTAAGCATGACCATCTCTCCAATTTCAAATTCTATATCTTTTCTTTTAATGTCAGCGTAGCTCTTTTGTCGACTTTGGGCGGTTTTCAACCGTTGTTGAATTTGGATGATCTTCTCGGTAGTTTCTTGTATAATCTCCGGACCCGTAATCTGTCTATCCCCCACTTCACTCCAACAAATCGGAGACCTGCACTTTCTACCATAAAGTGCTTCAAACGGCGCCATCTCAATGCTTGAATGGTAGCTGTTGTTGTAGGAAAATTCTGCTAACGGTAGATGTCGATCCCAACTGTTTCCGAAATCAATAACACATGCTCGTAGCATGTCTTCAAGTGTTTGTATCGTCCTTTCGCTCTGCCCATCAGTTTGTGGATGATAGGCAGTACTCATGTCTAGACGAGTTCCTAATGCTTGCTGTAATGTCTGCCAGAATCTTGAAATAAATCTGCCATCCCTATCAGAGATAATAGAGATTGGTATTCCATGTCTGGAGACGACTTCCTTTAAATACAGTCATGCTAACTTCTCCATCTTGTCATCTTCTCTTATTGGCAGGAAGTGTGCTGATTTGGTGAGACGATCAACTATTACCCAAATAGTATCAAAACCACTTGCAGTCCTTGGCAATTTAGTGATGAAATCCATGGTAATGTTTTCCCATTTCCATTCCGGGATTTCGGGTTGTTGAAGTAGACCTGATGGTTTCTGATGCTCAGCTTTGACCTTAGAACACGTCAAACATTCTCCTACGTATTTAGCAACATCGGCTTTCATACCCGGCCACCAAAAATGTTTCTTGAGATCCTTGTACATCTTCCCCGTTCCAGGATGTATTGAGTATCTGGTTTTATGAGCTTCTCTAAGTACCATTTCTCTCATATCTCCAAATTTTGGTACCCATATCCTTTCAGCCCTATACCGGGTTCCGTCTTCCCGAATATTAAGATGCTTCTCCGATCCTTTGGGTATTTCATCCTTTAAATTTCCCTCTTTTAAAACTCCTTGTTGCGCCTCCTTTATTTGAGTAGTAAGGTTATTATGAATCATTATATTCATAGATTTTACTCGAATGGGTTCTCTGTCCTTCCTGCTCAAGGCATCAGCTACCACATTTGCCTTCCCCGGGTGGTAACGAATCTCAAAGTCGTAATCATTCAACAATTCAATCCACCTACGCTGCCTCATATTCAGTTGTTTCTGATTAAATATGTGTTGAAGACTTTTGTGGTCGGTATATATAATACTTTTGACCCCATATAAGTAGTGCCTCCAAGTCTTTAATGCAAAAATAACCGCGCCTAATTCCAAATCATGCGTCGTATAATTTTGTTCGTGAATCTTCAATTGTCTAGACGCATAAGCAATCACCTTCGTTCGTTGCATTAATACACAACCGAGACCTTGCTTTGATGCGTCAAAATAAATCACAAAATCATCATTCCCTTCAGGCAATGACAATATAGGTGCCGTAGTTAGCTTTTTCTTCAATAACTGAAACGCTTTCTCTTGTTCATCATTCCATTCAAATTTCTTCCCTTTATGCGTTAATGCAGTCAAGGGTTTTGATATTCTGGAAAAGTCTTGGATGAACCTTCTGTAGTAACCAGCTAGTCCTAAAAACTGGCGTATGTGTTTCGGAGTTTTCGGGGTTTCCCACTTTTCAATAGTTTCTATCTTTGCCGGATCCACCTTAATACCTTCTTTGTTCACTATGTGACCGAGGAATTGAACTTCTTCCAACCAAAATGCACACTTTGAAAACTTAGCATACAATTCTTCCTTCCTCAATACTTCTAACACCTTTCTCAAATGTTCACCGTGTTCTTGGTCATTCTTTGAGTAAATAAGTATGTCATCAATGAAAACAATGACAAACTTGTCAAGGTATGGTCCACACACTCGGTTCATAAGGTCCATGAACACAGCTGGTGCATTAGTTAAACCAAACGGCATGACCATAAACTCGTAATGACCGTAATGTGTTCTGAAAGCAGTCTTTGGAATATCATCTTCTTTCACCCGCATTTGATGATACCCGGAACGTAAGTCAATCTTTGAATAAACCGACGAGCCTTGTAGTTGATCCAATAAGTCGTCGATTCTCGGTAGTGGGTAGCGGTTCTTGATGGTAAGTTTGTTCAACTCTCGGTAGTCGATACACAACCTGAATGTACCATCTTTCTTCTTGACAAACAAAACAGGAGCTTCCCACGGTGATGTGCTTGGTCGAATGAAACCACGCTCTAAAAGTTCTTGTAATTGGCTTTGCAGTTCTTTCATCTCGCTGGGTGCGAGTCTGTAAGGAGCACGAGCTATTGGTGCAGCTCCTGGTACAAGATCTATTTGAAATTCAACGGATCTATGTGGGGGTAATCCCGGTAATTCTTTCAGAAATACATCGGGAAATTCTTTTGCAATGGGAACATCATTGATGCTCTTTTCTTCAGTTTGTACTTTCTCGACGTGTGCTAGAACAGCATAGCAACCTTTTCTTATTAGTTTTTGTGCCTTCAAATTACTAATAAGATGTAGCTTCGTGTTGCCCTTTTCTCCGTACACCATTAAGGGTTTTCCTTTTTCTCGTATAATGCGAATTGCAATTTTGTAACAAACGATCTCTGCTTTCACTTCTTTCAACCAGTCCATACCGATTATCACATCAAAACTCCCTAACTCTACTGGTATCAAATCAATCTTAAATGTTTCGCTAACCAGTTTAATTTCTTGATTCCGACATATATTATCTGCTGAAATTAATTTACCATTTGCTAATTCGAGTAAAAATTTACTATCCAAAGGCGTCAATGGACAACTTAATTTAGCACAAAAATCTCTACTCATATAGCTTCTATCCGCACCCGAATCAAATAAAACGTAAGCAGATTTATTGTCAATAAGAAACGTACCCGTAACAAGCTCCGGGTCTTCCTGTGCCTCTGCCGCATTAATATTGAAAACTCTTCCCTCGGCCTTGTCCATTCGTGTTCTCCTGGTTCGGGCAATTTCTAATAATGTGGCCCGGTTTTCCACATTTATAACAAACTACATTGGCATAACTTACTCCGACACTACTTGCTCCGCCATTACTCGTTCCGACACCATTTGTTCCTTTCGTTCTGTTAACCCCTGGTCCGTAGACCTCACACTTCGCCGCGCTATGACCATTTCTTTTACACTTGTTGCAAAATTTGGTGCAGAACCCCGAGTGATACTTTTCACACCTTTGGCATAGCTGCTTCTGATTGTTGTTGTTGTTGCGGTTGTTATTGTTGTTGGGATGATTGTTGTAGTTGCTGTTGTTGTTGTTGTTGTTGTTGTTGTTGTTGTTGTTGTTGTTGTTGGGCCGTTTGTTGTAGTTGCGATTGATGTTGCGATTGTTGGGATAATTGTTGTGATTATTGTTGTAATTGCTGTTGTTGTTGTATTGGTGATTCTTATCACCGTTTTCCTCCCACTTTCTTTTGACTTGCTTCACATTGGCCTCTTCAGCAGTCTGTTCTTTAATTCTTTCTTCAATCTGGTTCACTAGTTTGTGAGCCATTCTACATGCCTGTTGTATGGAGGCGGGCTCGTGTGAACTTATATCTTCTTGGATTCTTTCCGGTAATCCTTTCACAAACGCGTCGATCTTCTCTTCCTCATCTTCGAATGCTCCCGGACATAATAGGCACAATTCTGTGAATCGTCTTTCGTACGTGGTAATATCAAATCCTTGGGTTCGTAACCCTCTAAGTTATGTCTTGAGCTTATTGACCTCGGTTCTGGGACGGTACTTCTCGTTCATCAAGTGCTTGAATGCTAACCACGGTAGTGCGTAAGCATCGTCTTGTCCCACTTGCTCTAGATAGGTATTCCACCATGTTAACGCAGAACCTGTGAAGGTATGCGTAGCGTACTTCACTTTGTCCTCTTCAGTACACTTACTTATGGCAAACACCGATTCGACCTTCTCGGTCCATCGTTTCAATCCGATCGGTCCTTCGGTTCCATCAAATTCCAAAGGTTTGCAGGCAGTGAATTCTTTGTAGGTGCATCCTACATGATTTCCTGTACTGCTAGATCCAAGGTTATTGTTGGTATGTAGCGCAGCCTGTACTGCAGCTATTTTTGAAGCTAGAAAAGTACGGAATTCCTCTTCATTCATATTCACGGTGTGTCGAGTAGTCGGTGCCATTTCCTTCAAAATAGTCAAATGGAACAAGTTAATCATACAGAATATTAAGAGTAGTTAATAGTATTTCGTAGCATAATATAAACTCATTTATAAAAGCTTTTTCTTCATATTAGCGTTTTATAAGTTTAAATTCGGGTAGTACCTACCCGTTAAGTTCATACTTAGTAGCTAATATACAATTCAACTACTACAATTCTATATGAAAAACTGATTATAATAATATTTCGCGTTCAAACTTTTACACAATATTTTACAAACTTACAATACCGCTTATTTTACATATAGCATGAAATATAGCACACAATAAATTTGATACAAGATGGTTGTGAAGATAATTCTAGCTAGTACACAAGTCGTTCAGCAAAGGCAATAAAGACACGTAATTCATACGTCCAGAAACAAGTCATGCATTCTGGTTTTACTAGGATTACTTCCCATCCGTGGTCTTGTGGAACATAACCGTTATGGCCGTTGATAAGACAACGTGTTGTAACGTCGTCAAAGGGACGAGGGTTACGTAATGTCCAACAGTCCCGTAACAATCTAAAAACCTCATTTCTTACCCTAATTACCGACTCCGTAACTTGTGGGAACGTTTTGTTTAATAGTTGTAGCTCGATGTTCTTGTTCTCACTTTGGTGAGAAGCGAACATTACTAATCCATAAGCATAACATGCTTCTTTATGTTACATGTTAGCCGCTTTTTCTAAATCACGAAGTCCAATATTCGGATATATTGAGTCAAAATAATTTCTTAACCCATTGCGTAAAATAGCATTTGGGTTCCCCGCAATATATGCGTCAAAGTAAACACATCGTAACTTATGGATTTCCCAATGTGATATCCCCCATCTTTCGAACGAAAGCCTTTTATAAACCAAGGCATTCTTGGAACGTTCTTCGAATGTCTTACAAACTGATCTCGCCTTAAATAGTTGTGCCAAAGAATTCTGACCGACTCTAGACAAGATTTCATCAATCATGTCTCCGGGTAGGTCTCTTAAAATATTGGGTTGTCTATCCATTTTGTGTTTTTATACTGTAAAATAGACAACAGTTAGATTCATAAAAAAATACTTATTAATACAAGCAACTTTTACATATATCATAAAGCATAAGCACACTATATTACATATATTACACCACACGAATACAACTATCTTATTCCGACTCGCTTGTTTCTTCTTCTTCGGTTTTGGTTCGTTTTGCCAAGTTTCTAGGGATATATGATGTTCCCCTAATACGAGCCGTCGTTTTCCACATTGGTTTAGAAAAACCTGGTGGTTTAGAGGTTCCCGGGTCATTGTTACAACTTAAGGACTTCGGGGGTTGACGATACATATAAAGTTCATCGGGGTTGGAATTAGATTTCTCTATTTTTATGCCCTTTCCCTTATTATTTTCTTTTGCCTTTTTAAATTCAGTTGGGGTAATTTCTATAACATCATCGGAATTCTCGTCGGAATCCGATTCATCGGAGAATTGGTAATCCTCCCAATATTTTGCTTCCTTGGCGGAAACACCATTGACCATAATTAACCTTGGTCGGTTGGTTGAGGATTTTCTTTTACTTAACCATTTTATTATTTCCCCCACCGGTTCTATTTCTTCATCCGGTTCCGATTCTTCTTCCGGTTCCGATTCTTCTTCCGGTTCCGACTCTTCTTCCGGTTCCTCTTTGGGAACTTGTGAATCAGTCCACGAATCATTCCAATTTACCGGTGGGGGAAATAATAATTCCAATTTACCACTTTGACAAATGTAAATTGGAATGATTCATGGACTGATTCACAAGTTCCCGAAGAGGAACCGGAAGAAGAGTCGGAACCGGAAGAAGAATCGGAACCGGAAGAAGAGTCGGAACCGGAAGAAGAATCGGAACCGGAAGAAGAATCGGAACCGGATGAAGAAATAGAACCGGTGGGGGAAATAATAAAACAGTTAAGTAAAAGAAAATCCTCAACCAACCGACCAAGGTTAATTATGGTCAATGGTGTTTCCGCCAAGGAAGCAAAATATTGGGAGGATTACCAATTCTCCGATGAATCGGATTCCGACGAGAATTCCGATGATGTTATAGAAATTACCCCAACTGAATTTAAAAAGGCAAAAGAAAATAATAAAGGAAAGGGCATAAAAATAGAGAAATCTAATTCCAACCCCGATGAACTTTATATGTATCGTCAACCCCCGAAGTCCTTAAGTTGTAACAATGACCCGGGAACCTCTAAACCACCAGGTTTTTCTAATCCAATGTGGAAAACGACGGCTCGTATTAGGGGAACATCATATATCCCTAGAAACTTGGTAAAACGAACCAAAACCGAAGAAGAAGAAACAAGCGAGTCGGAATAAGATAGTTGTATTCGTGTGGTGTAATATATGTAATATAGTGTGCTTATGCTTTATGATATATGTAAAAATTGCTTGTATTAATAAGTATTTTTTTTATGAATCTAACTCTTGTCTATTTTACAGTATAAAAACACAAAATGGATAGACAACCCAATATTTTAAGAGACCTACCCTGAGACATGATTGATTAAATCTTATCTAGAGTCGGTCAGAATTCTTTGGCACAACTATTTAAGGCGAGATCAGTTTGTAAGACATTCGAAGAACGTTCCAAGAATGCCTTGGTTTATAAAAGGCTTTTGTTCGAAAGATGGGGGATATCACATTGGGAAATCCATAAGTTACGATGTGTTTACTTTGACGCATATATTGCGGGGAACCCAAATGCTATTTTACGCAATGGGTTAAGAAATTATTTTGACTCAATATATCCGAATATTGGACTTCGTGAATTAGAAAAAGCAGCTAACATGCAACATAAAGAAGCATGTTATGCTTACGGATTAGTAATGTTCGCTTCTCACCAAAGTGAGAACAAGAACATCGGGCTACAACTATTAAACCAAACGTTCCCACAAGTGACGGAGTCGGTAATTGGGGTAAGAAATGAGGTTTTTAGATTGTTACGGGACTGTTGAACATTACGTAACCCTCGTCCCTTTGACGATGTTACAACACGCTGTCTTATCAACGGCCATAACGGTTATGTTCCACAAGACCACGGATGGGAAGTAATCCTAGTAAAACCAGAATGCATGACTTGTTTCTGGACGTATGAATTACGTGTCTTTATTGCCTTTGCTGAACGACTTGTGTACTAGCTAGAATTATCTTCACAACCATCTTGTATCAAATTTATTGTGTGCTATATTTCATGCTATATGTAAAATAAGCGGTATTGTAAGTTTGTAAAATATTGTGTAAAAGTTTGAACGCGAAATATTATTATAATCAGTTTTTCATATAGAATTGTAGTAGTTGAATTGTATATTAGCTACTAAGTATGAACTTAACGGGTAGGTACTACCCGAATTTAAACTTATAAAACGCTAATATGAAGAAAAAGCTTTTATAAATGAGTTTATATTATGCTACGAAATACTATTAACTACTCTTAATATTCTGTATGATTAACTTGTTCCATTTGACTATTTTGAAGGAAATGGCACCGACTACTCGACACACCGTGAATATGAATGAAGAGGAATTCCGTACTTTTCTAGCTTCAAAAATAGCTGCAGTACAGGCTGCGCTACATACCAACAATAACCTTGGATCTAGCAGTACAGGAAATCATGTAGGATGCACCTACAAAGAATTCACTGCCTGCAAACCTTTGGAATTTGATGGAACCGAAGGACCGATCGGATTGAAACGATGGACCGAGAAGGTCGAATCGGTGTTTGCCATAAGTAAGTGTACTGAAGAGGACAAAGTGAAGTACGCTACGCATACCTTCACAGGTTCTGCGTTAACATGGTGGAATACCTACCTAGAGCAAGTAGGACAAGATGATGCTTACGCACTACCGTGGTCAGCATTCAAGCACTTGATGAACGAGAAGTACCGTCCTAGAACCGAGGTCAATAAGCTCAAGACATAACTTAGAGGGTTACGAACCCAAGGATTTGATATTACCACGTACGAAAGACGATTCACAGAATTATGCCTATTGTGTCCGGGAGCGTTCGAAGATGAGGAAGAGAAGATCGACGCATTTGTGAAAGGATTACCGAAAAGAATCCAAGAAGATATAAGTTCACACGAGCCCACCTCCATACAACTGGCATGTAGAATGGCTCACAAACTAGTGAACCAGATTGAAGAAAGAATTAAAGAACAGACTGCTGAAGAGGCCAATGTGAAGCAAGTCAAAAGAAAGTGGGAGGAAAACGGTGATAAGAATCACCAATACAACAACAATAGCAATTACAACAATAATCACAACAATTATCCCAACAATCGCAACATCAATCGCAACTACAACAAACGGCCCAACAACAACAACAACAACAACAACAACAACAACAACAACAACAGCAACTACAACAATCATCCCAACAACAATAACAACCGCAACAACAACAACAATCAGAAGCAGCTATGCCAAAGGTGTGAAAAGTATCACTCGGGGTTCTGCACCAAATTTTGCAACAAGTGTAAAAGAAATGGTCATAGCGCGGCGAAGTGTGAGGTCTACGGACCAGGGGTTAACAGAACGAAAGGAACAAATGGTGTCGGAACGAGTAATGGCGGAGCAAGTAGTGTCGGAGTAAGTTATGCCAATGTAGTTTGTTATAAATGTGGAAAACCGGGCCACATTATTAGAAATTGCCCGAACCAGGAGAACACGAATGGACAAGGCCGAGGGAAGAGTTTTCAATATTAATGCGGCAGAGGCACAGGAAGACCCGGAGCTTGTTACGGGTACGTTTCTTATTGACAATAAATCTGCTTACGTTTTATTTGATTCGGGTGCGGATAGAAGCTATATGAGTAGAGATTTTTGTGCTAAATTAAGTTGTCCATTGACGCCTTTGGATAGTAAATTTTTACTCGAATTAGCAAATGGTAAATTAATTTCAGCAGATAATATATGTCGGAATCAAGAAATTAAACTGGTTAGCGAAACATTTAAGATTGATTTGATACCAGTAGAGTTAGGGAGTTTTGATGTGATAATCGGTATGGACTGGTTGAAAGAAGTGAAAGCAGAGATCGTTTGTTACAAAATTGCAATTCGCATTATACGAGAAAAAGGAAAACCCTTAATGGTGTACGGAGAAAAGGGCAACACGAAGCTACATCTTATTAGTAATTTGAAGGCACAAAAACTAATAAGAAAAGGTTGCTATGCTGTTCTAGCACACGTCGAGAAAGTACAAACTGAAGAAAAGAGCATCAATGATGTTCCCATTGCAAAAGAATTTCCCGATGTATTTCTGAAAGAATTACCGGGATTACCCCCACATAGATCCGTTGAATTTCAAATAGATCTTGTACCAGGAGCTGCACCAATAGCTCGTGCTCCTTACAGACTCGCACCCAGCGAGATGAAAGAACTGCAAAGCCAATTACAAGAACTTTTAGAGCGTGGTTTCATTCGACCAAGCACATCACCGTGGGAAGCTCCTGTTTTGTTTGTCAAGAAGAAAGATGGTACATTCAGGTTGTGTATCGACTACCGAGAGTTGAACAAACTTACCATCAAGAACCGCTACCCACTACCGAGAATCGACGACTTATTTGATCAACTACAAGGCTCGTCTGTTTATTCAAAGATTGACTTACGTTCCGGGTATCATCAAATGCGGGTGAAAGAAGATGATATTCCAAAGACTGCTTTCAGAACACATTACGGTCATTACGAGTTTATGGTCATGCCGTTTGGTTTAACTAATGCACCAGCTGTGTTCATGGACCTTATGAACCGAGTGTGTGGACCATACCTTGACAAGTTTGTCATTGTTTTCATTGATGACATACTTATTTACTCAAAGAATGACCAAGAACACGGTGAACATTTGAGAAAGGTGTTAGAAGTATTGAGGAAGGAAGAATTGTATGCTAAGTTTTCAAAGTGTGCATTTTGGTTGGAAGAAGTTCAATTCCTCGGTCACATAGTGAACAAAGAAGGTATTAAGGTGGATCCGGCAAAGATAGAAACTATTGAAAAGTGGGAAACCCCGAAAACTCCGAAACACATACGCCAGTTTTTAGGACTAGCTGGTTACTACAGAAGGTTCATCCAAGACTTTTCCAGAATATCAAAACCCTTGACTGCATTAACGCATAAAGGGAAGAAATTTGAATGGAATGATGAACAAGAGAAAGCGTTTCAGTTATTGAAGAAAAAGCTAACTACGGCACCTATATTGTCATTGCCTGAAGGGAATGATGATTTTGTGATTTATTTTGACGCATCAAAGCAAGGTCTCGGTTGTGTATTAATGCAACGAACGAAGGTGATTGCTTATGCGTCTAGACAATTGAAGATTCACGAACAAAATTATACGACGCATGATTTGGAATTAGGCGCGGTTATTTTTGCATTAAAGACTTGGAGGCACTACTTATATGGGGTCAAAAGTATTATATATACCGACCACAAAAGTCTTCAACACATATTTAATCAGAAACAACTGAATATGAGGCAGCGTAGGTGGATTGAATTGTTGAATGATTACGACTTTGAGATTCGTTACCACCCGGGGAAGGCAAATGTGGTAGCTGATGCCTTGAGCAGGAAGGACAGAGAACCCATTCGAGTAAAATCTATGAATATAATGATTCATAATAACCTTACTACTCAAATAAAGGAGGCGCAACAAGGAGTTTTAAAAGAGGGAAATTTAAAGGATGAAATACCCAAAGGATCGGAGAAGCATCTTAATATTCGGGAAGACGGAACCCGGTATAGGGCTGAAAGGATATGGGTACCAAAATTTGGAGATATGAGAGAAATGGTACTTAGAGAAGCTCATAAAACCAGATACTCAATACATCCTGGAACGGGGAAGATGTACAAGGATCTCAAGAAACATTTTTGGTGGCCGGGTATGAAAGCCGATGTTGCTAAATACGTAGGAGAATGTTTGACGTGTTCTAAGGTCAAAGCTGAGCATCAGAAACCATCAGGTCTACTTCAACAACCCGAAATCCCGGAATGGAAATGGGAAAACATTACCATGGATTTCATCACTAAATTGCCAAGGACTGCAAGTGGTTTTGATACTATTTGGGTAATAGTTGATCGTCTCACCAAATCAGCACACTTCCTGCCAATAAGAGAAGATGACAAGATGGAGAAGTTAGCATGACTGTATTTAAAGGAAGTTGTCTCCAGACATGGAATACCAATCTCTATTATCTCTGATAGGGATGGCAGATTTATTTCAAGATTCTGGCAGACATTACAGCAAGCATTAGGAACTCGTCTAGACATGAGTACTGCCTATCATCCACAAACTGATGGGCAGAGCGAAAGGACGATACAAACACTTGAAGACATGCTACGAGCATGTGTTATTGATTTCGGAAACAGTTGGGATCGACATCTACCGTTAGCAGAATTTTCCTACAACAACAGCTACCATTCAAGCATTGAGATGGCGCCGTTTGAAGCACTTTATGGTAGAAAGTGCAGGTCTCCGATTTGTTGGAGTGAAGTGGGGGATAGACAGATTACGGGTCCGGAGATTATACAAGAAACTACCGAGAAGATCATCCAAATTCAACAACGGTTGAAAACCGCCCAAAGTCGACAAAAGAGCTACGCTGACATTAAAAGAAAAGATATAGAATTTGAAATTGGAGAGATGGTCATGCTTAAAGTTGCACCTTGGAAAGGCGTTGTTCGATTTGGTAAATGAGGGAAATTAAATCCAAGGTATATTGGACCATTCAAGATTATTGATCGTGTCGGACCAGTAGCTTACCGACTTGAGTTACCTCAACAACTCGCGGCTGTACATAACACTTTCCACGTCTCGAATTTGAAGAAATGTTTTGCTAAAGAAGATCTTACTATTCCGTTAGATGAAATCCAAATCAACGAAAAACTTCAATTCATCGAAGAACCCGTCGAAATAATGGATCATGAGGTTAAAAGACTTAAGCAAAACAAGATACCAATTGTTAAGGTTCGATGGAATGCTCGTAGAGGACCCGAGTTCACCTGGAAGCATGAAGATCAGATGAAGAAGAAATACCCATATCTATTTCCAGAAGATTCGTCAACACCTTCAACAGCTTAAAATTTCGGGACGAAATTTATTTAACGGGTAGGTAATGTAGTGACCCGAACTTTTCCATGTTTATATATTATAATTGAAATTGATATTTACATGATTAAATGTTTCCAACATGTTAAGCAATCAAACTTGTTAAGACTTGATTAATTGAAATATGTTTCATATAGACAATTGACCACCCAAGTTGACCGGTGATTCACGAACGTTAAAACTTGTAAAAACTATATGATGACATATATATGGATATATATATATAGTTAACATGATACTATGATAAGTAAACATATCATTAAGTATATTAACAATGAACTACATATGTAAAAACAAGACTACTAACTTAATGATTTTTAAACGAGACATATATGTAACGATTATCGTTGTAAAGACATTTAATGTATATATATATCATATTAAGAGATATTCATACATGATAATATCATGATAATATAATAATTTAAAATCTCATTTGATATTATAAACATTGGGTTAACAACATTTAACAAGATCGTTAACCTAAAGGTTTCAAAACAACACTTACATGTAACGACTAACGATGACTTAACGACTCAGTTAAAATGTATATACATGTAGTGTTTTAATATGTATTTATACACTTTTGAAAGACTTCAATACACTTATCAAAATACTTCTACTTAACAAAAATGCTTACAATTACATCCTCGTTCAGTTTCATCAACAATTCTACTCGTATGCACCCGTATTCGTACTCGTACAATACACAGCTTTTAGATGTATGTACTATTGGTATATACACTCCAATGATCAGCTCTTAGCAGCCCATGTGAGTCACCTAACACATGTGGGGACCATCATTTGGAAACTAGCATGAAATATCTCATAAAATTACAAAAATATGAGTAATCATTCATGACTTATTTACATGAAAACAAAATTACATATCCTTTATATCTAATCCATACACCAACGACCAAAAACACCTACAAACACTTTAATTATTCAATTTTCTTCATCTAATTGATCTCTCTCAAGTTCTAGCTTCAAGTTCTAAGTGTTCTTCATAAATTCTACAAGTTCTAGTTACATAAAATCAAGAATACTTTCAAGTTTGCTAGCTCACTTCCAATCTTGTAAGGTGATCATCCAACCTCAAGAAATCTTTGTTTCTTATAGTATGTTATCATTCTAATACAAGGTAATAATCATATTCAAACTTTGGTTCAATTTCTATAACTATAACAATCTTATTTCAAGTGATGATCTTACTTGAACTTGTTTTCGTGTCATGATTCTGCTTCAAGAACTTCGAGCCATCCAAGGATCCGTTGAAGCTAGATCCATTTTTCTCTTTTCCAGTAGGTTTATCCAAGGAACTTAAGGTAGTAATGATGTTCATAACATCATTCTATTCATACATATAAAGCTATCTTATTCGAAGGTTTAAACTTGTAATCACTAGAACATAGTTTAGTTAATTCTAAACTTGTTCGCAAACAAAAGTTAATCCTTCTAACTTGACTTTTAAAATCAACTAAACACATGTTCTATATCTATATGATATGCTAACTTAATGATTTAAAACCTGGAAACACGAAAAACACCGTAAAACCGGATTTACGCCGTCGTAGTAACACCGCGGGCTATTTTGGGTTAGTTAATTAAAAACTATGATAAACTTTGATTTAAAATTTGTTATTCTGAGAAAATGATTTTTATTATGAACATGAAACTATATCCAAAAATTATGGTTAAACTCAAAGTGGAAGTATGTTTTCTAAAATGGTCATCTAGACGTCGTTCTTTCGACTGAAATGACTAGCTTTACAAAAACGACTTGTAACTTATTTTTCCGACTATAAACCTATACTTTTTCTGTTTAGATTCATAAAATAGAGTTCAATATGAAACCATAGCAATTTGATTCACGCAAAACGGATTTAAAATGAAGAAATTATGGGTAAAACAAGATTGGATAATTTTTCTCATTTTAGCTACGTGAAAATTGGTAACAAATCTATTCCAACCATAACTTAATCAACTTGTATTGTATATTATGTAATCTTGAGATACCATTGACACGTATACAATGTTTCGACCTATCATGTCGACACATCTATATATATTTCGGAACAACCATAGACACTCTATATGTGAATGTTGGAGTTAGCTATACAGGGTTGAGGTTGATTCCAAAATATATATAGTTTGAGTTGTGATCAATACTGAGATACGTATACACTGGGTCGTGGATTGATTCAAGATAATATTTATCGATTTATTTATGTACATCTAACTGTGAACAACTAGTTGTAGGTTACTAACGAGGACAGCTGACTTAATAAACTTAAAACATCAAAATATATTAAAAGTGTTGTAAATATATTTTGAACATACTTTGATATATATGTATATATTGTTATAGGTTCGTGAATCAACCAGTGGCCAAGTCTTACTTTCCGACGAAGTAAAAATCTGTGAAAGTGAGTTATAGTCCCACTTTTAAAATCTAATATTTTTGGGATGAGAATACATGCAGGTTTTATAAATGATTTACAAAATAGACACAAGTACGTGAAACTACATTCTATGGTTGAATTATCGAAATCGAATATGCCCCTTTTTATTAAGTCTGGTAATCTAAGAATTAGGGAACAGACACCCTAATTGACGCGAATCCTAAAGATAGATCTATTGGGCCGAACAAACCCCATCCAAAGTACCGGATGCTTTAGTACTTCGAAATTTATATCATATCCGAAGGGTGTCCCGGAATGATGGGGATATTCTTATATATGCATCTTGTTAATGTCGGTTACCAGGTATTCACCATATGAATGATTTTTATCTCTATGTATGGGATGTGTATTGAAATATGAAATCTTGTGGTCTATTATTATGATTTGATATATATAGGTTAAAACTATAACTCACCAACATTTTTGTTGACGTTTTAAGCATGTTTATTCTCAGGTGATTATTAAGAGCTTCCGCTGTCGCATACTTAAATAAGGACGAGATTCGGAGTCCATGCTTGTATGATATTGTGTAAAAACTGCATTCAAGAAACTTATTTTGTTGTAACATATTTGTATTGTAAACCATTATGTAATGGACGTGTGTAAACGGGATATTTTAGATTATCATTATTTGATAATCTACGTAAAGCTTTTTAAACCTTTATTGATGAAATAAAGGTTATGGTTTGTTTTAAAATGAATGTAGTCTTTGAAAAACGTCTCATATAGAGGTCAAAACCTCGCAACGAAATCAATTAATATGGAACGTTTTTAATCAATAAGAACGGGACATTTCACAACAAGCCCCATCCAAAGTACCGGATGCTTTAGTACTTCGAATTTATCATGTCCGAAGGGAGTCCCGGAATGATAGGGGATATTCTATATGCATCTTGTTAAGGTCGGTTACCAGGTGTTCACCATATGAATGATTTTGTCTCTATGCATGGGACGTATATTTATGAGAAATGGAAATATGAAATCTTGTGGTCTATTAAAATTATGAAATAATTATTTATGATAAATTAATGAACTCACCAACCTTTTGGTTGACACTTGAAAGCATGTTTATTCTCATGTATGAAAGAAATCTTCCGCTGTGCATTTGCTCATTTTAGAGATATTACTTGGAGTCACTCATGACATATTTCAAAAGACGTTGCATTCGAGTCGTTGAGTTCATCTAGATTATTATTAAGTCAATTATAGTTGGATATATTATGGTATGCATGCCGTCAACTTTCGATGTAAAGAAATATTGTCTTTTAAAAACGAATGCAATGTTTGTAAAATGTATCATATAGAGGTCAGAACCTCGCAATGTAATCATATGTTATTGTATTCGTCCTTATGGATTAGGACGGGTCGTCTCAGACCCACCCCAAAAAAACTTACGGCGTAGGCTTTCGAGACGGTTGATGATGCTAGAGGGAGCTCGGAACAACGAGAAGAAATATAGAGGCAAACTACTAAGGACTGATTTAATGAGAGTTAACCGACCCCGAACGACATAGAGCGGGCTTTCCAATCCGCTAACCGTTTATGAAACTTATCCACAATCGAAACCCAAGCTTCTTTTTTATGGATTCTCTGACTAATCGGCATGCCCAAATACTTAAAAGGAAAGCTACCGACACTGCACCCGAATTTTGAGGCTAATAAACTGACATCAGTAGATGATGCACCAATTCCATATATCTGACTTTTGCTCATATTTAACTTCAGCCCAGAAACTTTTTCGAAGCATACGAGGGTTTTGAAAATGTTAGAAGCGTTTCGAGGACTCCACTCACCAAAAAAATATTGTGTCGTCTGCAAATTGCAAATGGAAAACGTTAACTTTGTCGACACCAACATTAACCCCTAACAGCAGACCGTCGTTCACAGCCTTGTTAGCAAGGATATTAAGACCCTCACTAGCAATGATGAAAAGATAAGGGGAAAATGGATATTTTGAAGCTTGAATTCCTTGGTGGGCGATCCATTGACAAGGGCTGAGATTGAAGCCGAGGTGAAACACGATTCCATCCATTTCCTCCATTTTTGGCCAAATCCCATAGAAGTCATGATATCAAGTAGAAATTTCCATCTCACGCTATCAAAAGCTTTCTCGAAATCCGCCTTGAATATAAAGCTTTTAGCTTTCCTCCTTTTGACATCATCCACGAGTTCGTTGGCTACCAGAATACTATCTAGAATTGATCTTCCCTTAATGAAAGCGCTTTGTTCCCTAAATGAGACTATTTTGTAACTTATTAAGGAAAACACACTAATATTGTTATTTGTTATTACTAAATAAAGTAAGTTGGGAAAGAAAAAAAATCATGAGCTAAAATTTACATCAAAGTTATGAAGAATATTTTCATACAATAAATTATGTAAAAATATATATACATATATGTTGATAACTTATTTGGCAGGTTTGATTTTATTAGAAATAAATATAGCGAAGAACGAATCAAAACGATGTTAATAATTAAACAAGAAGTTGCGTACCCAATAAAAATCAGATGATGAAGATCGATCTGAAAATGTAGAGCGGAAGAGATAGATCTGAAAATGTAGAGCTGAAGAGATCGATCATAAGTAAAATTGCAAGTTTATAATGTGTGACTTGTTAAAAGCGACCACTAGGTTAAAGGTTTAATATATAATATATACTGCACGGCTATTCAAAATCTGTTTAAAGATTAGTTATATAAAAACATAATTTTTTTCTCCATCGATTTTGGTTCACAATAATAACATATAAATGAATACCGACACAATAATGAATATGTATCGTAAATGGTCTACTAATTCACAATAATGAATTACCCGTACTAAATTGCTTTTATTTTTATTATTAATTTCTTTATTCTCTAATATTATTATTAATCATTTATTTAATGGATTTTAATCACAACCATTGAGAATTTGACAAGTGTAAATTCCACTTGTCATTAACCCCTTAAAAAATAGTTTTGTTGACAAGTAAGCTAAACAAATCTCTTTTTTATATAAGTAGATAGATTTGAAAAAGGTATTTTCCTAACATATAATTTTATTTCTAGATCTTTCCTAGATCATAAATTCATATATGTCACTATATATAGGTTTAATAGTAATTAGGCCATATTGGGCAATGGCCCAATCCTGTTATACGGAAAGAATACATTTTTAAAACAAAGTCAACAACCCAAAAAAAAAAAAAACTACAGGACGAATTTGCTGACGCCATGATGACGTAAGCACGACATCAGCCGGGTACTATTCCTACTTGTCCGCTGATATACTTATTGTAAATTACACTAATGATACCTAGACTTGTATCAATATTACACATTTATTTATTTAAGACCTTTCTTCCATGAACCCTCCCGTCTTATTGCAACGACCAAGCCCATGACACGAATCTTAATCATACAAATTCTACATCATAGAGTTCAAAAAATGAGCGGTAATGAAACTAATAAATCACAATCTAATTTTTTTTTTTTTTTTTTTTTTTTTTGTCTTTCTTCTCTATTTATTTATATATATACTAATAGACAAAACACTGTTTCACTATTCACCAATAGTAACCAGGGGTACTTTTGTCATTTTTTGGTCCTCAACGATAAAAGAAGCAACTTTCATAAAAGAACCAACCCTTCAATGTTACCAAAAGATGTCGAAAAAATTCTTTTTTACAACAAAATCAACTAACTTTTTTTCTTCTCTCTTTTCTTCCTCAACGATAAAAGAGGCAACTTTCATAAAATGAACAACCTTTCAATACTATCAAAAGATGTCGAAAAATATTCTTTTTTACAAAATAGATCAACTAATTTAAAAAAAAACGAACGCTAAAAGAAACAACTTTCACAAAAGGAACAACCCTTCAATGTTATATGTCGAAAAAAAAAAAATTTTATAAAATAGATCAAGACTTTTTTTTTAACTCGCATTCAAAACGGAGCTCCCGTCGCGAAACGAGAGCTCCACAACTAGTTTTTTATATTCTGGTTCATGTTTTTATGTCAATATTTTATGTAACAATTATTATATTATGTGATTTAATATTAATGATAAAACTAACATTTATCAAGTTTATCTTAAATTCGACAAAAAAATCTTTAGGGGACATTTCGTTTGGATCAAAAGGAGTATCTCTTTCATTTTCCCCAATCAATAAGCATTTAAACGAGTGTAGTGATGTAGTGTGTGGCCGCGCGTTACAGCGGTGTGAAGTGAACCACAATTGGTGTGGTTTGTTGGGAGTATAGTTATACGTTTCGAAACATCAAATATCATCAGCAAAATTTCGAGATCATGTTAAACGAATAATTAAACCCCAATTATAAATCTTTATGAAGTACTGTATTTCCACTGATTCGAAACTTTGTCATCAAAGAACTCGACAGGCTTGTTTTGAAGCCTATCATCTAAGTTTCATGTAAAGTAAATGAACTATCAATGTAAATTTATCCTATTAAATTTACTTTTACTCTAGTAATAACAATAAAGAATAAAGTATCATCTAAGTTTTACTCTTTTTCTTTTTCTAACTTTTACTCTTAGACTATTTATAATGGTAACTCGTGTTGTGACTTCGTGTTGTGGCTTTTTTGCACTTTTTTTTTTCTGACTAGGACGTGTTGTAATAATAAGTGGAGTAGTGGTGATGTTGGATGTTGGTGTTGTTGGTTAGTAGAATGTTGATGTGACTTTTATTTTTCTTGTTTCTGTTTTTTTAATGTGTGTTATATATTTATATATGTAATAAAAACTTAAAAATAAAAATGTCAAAGAAATAAAAAAAAGTACTCCGTATTATATAAATATACATCTATAAATAGTCTATTCCATTTCTACATTAAATAAAAAAAAATTAGAAACTCATTTATAAAATTTAAGGGGTAAAATATGTTAACTATATGATACTTGTGGGTTGTTAATGAAAATCTCATAAATAGATTTGAGAATGAGAATGGTCATCTTCTTCCCTTTTCAGTTCTTCCCTTTCAATACCTCAATTTTATTCAAGACTCGGACACAATTAAAATCAAAACTCAGACACAATTAAAATCAAAACCCAATAATCGGCAGCCATGTGGTGAAAACGTCCATTGCCAGACCCGCTGAAACAGCCCCCACGCCTCGAAAACGGCTTCCTCCAACGCCTCGCTACACCAATTCGCCGGCGTTTGTGACGACCCGGAAATTTCCGACCAAATTTAAACTTAATCTTTATATAATTCCGACTTGATAAGCAATGAATTTTAATAAGTCTTGAACCTCCGGAAAGAGTTTTACACAAGCTTTTGGTCACCCTTTTATTTCGACGATTCACGAACGTCATAACTTGATTTAATTGTTTAATTGTTTAATTATTGTGTATAAATATGGATTTATATATATTTAACTTGAAAATATGATAATTAAATATCTCATTAAGTATATTAACAAAGTATTATATATATATTTTCATACTACTAATTTAAAGAGTTTTTGAACAATATATATGTTACTATTTAAACGATGTAATTAACTTATGTTAAAATGTATTTACATATAATGTATTACGAATGTAAATACATCCTTACAAGTATTGAATACACTTTATTATATACCAATACATATAAAGGATAGCTATACTCGTATTTCCGTTCAATTTCCTCAAAGAATTCTACTCGCATTCATACGGTATTTTTACCCGTATTATATACAGCTTCTAGAAGTATTTACTATTGGTATATACCAATAGAAATCAGCAATTATTTCTGTAATATGTCATCCATGACCTAATCAATTTAAAATGTCATGCATGACTTAATACAATTTAACTTATCTTAGATATTTTCACTAAAAGCCAAAATTATAAGCTTATAAATAAGGACCATTTTAACTCATTTTTACTCCACATTTTTTTAAACTAAAAACACACACTTGAATGCTCTCATATTATACTTTAATCTCAGCAACTTTCCTCTTCATAATCAAGGTAAAATACTTCTCAAAATCCTTGTTCAATTCCTTGTATAGTTGCTATCTTATTATACTTATAAAACTTGTAAAAACTAGAACTTGTTTTGGTGAACACCAAGCTTGTTTGAAAAACTAATCTAATCTTTCTAACTTAACTCTAATAACACTTATTTATATGTATTATGATATTATATTAAGTTAATATAAGAACTTATAACTTGTACATGTGAAGAACACCTTGAAACTTAACATATATCATTTAATCTCCATTTGGTAAAAAGCGGGCTGTTTTGGGTTGGGAATTAAAAACCTATCTTAGACTTTGAGTTCGAGGCTAAGACTTTGGAAATATGTTAATATATGTAAATAAGACTTTCGGTATATTTTTTTTCATGATTTTAGACAAAGTGGAAGTATTTTATCAAAAATCATATATTGGGTGGATACCGGGATTTTTCCAAATCTGTCCACCGACACAAAAAGAGGGTAAAGCTCTAAAAATAACTATTTAGGATGAACTTTTTGAATTGGTTTTATAAAATTTACTTCTTATTGAATCCATAGCAATTTGATTCACTTTAAACGGAGTTGTAATGAATATTTGGCGAGCAAAACAAAATCTGCTAAAATTAACGTTGTATGGACGAAATTTATATTATAAAAACTATATTAACCATATCCTTGTTAACTTTTCCTATATCCTATATATATTTGGACATGTTATCAGTAGTATAACAAAATATTATAATCTTGGTTAATTCTGTGATTGTATATATGTATAATAATATTCTTGGTACGTCCTAACACAATAAGTATACAATACGTTTTGATAAATCCTAAGACAATACGTACACAATACGTCTTAATTAATTCTAAGACAATACGTATACAATACGTCTCTAGGTTGATGCAAAGACAATACGTATACAATACGTCGTGGGGTAATTCTAAGATTATATATATATATATATATATATATATATATATATATATATATATATATATATATATATATATATATATATACCGATTATTGGACTGTTGGACTTTTCGGACTATTTTGGACTATTAACAAAGGACTACTAACAATGGACTACTAACATAAAATGTTAAAAATTATTATATAAGTATTCTATGAACTTGCTTTATTTTATTCATATGTCGTATTATTATCTGAATCGTTATTATTGTTATAGGTTCGTGAATCCAAGGACGACGGTCATATTTTTAATAAGTTGAAAACTTATTATTAATATACTTTTATTATTGTGAGTATATAGTCCCATTTTTAAACTCTACAAATATTTTGGGATGAGAATACATGCATTTTATATTTTACGCCATAGACACAAGTACTTAAAATATATTGTACGTTGAGTTGTACCACTTTGCATATCTTCCCTAATAGCTTGGTAACTAATATTTACATGTTGTAAGAATATGTATACGCGAATCCTATTGATAGATCTATCGGGTTTGACAACCCCAACTGGGCTAGTCGCTCTAGTATCGTAAACGGTTGCATAGTACTTCGTTTTTACTACACTTGGTACAGTGTAGGGAGATTTCATAATAAAGGGAATATGCCATATTAATGGTTAAGTATGGTTACCGAAGCGCTCAACAACTTATAGAATACTTTTATACACTTGCGAGTGTACATATATTTATAACTATGAAATCTTGTGGTCTATATTTATATCGATGATAAACCTATATATCTCACCAACCTTTGTGTTGACTGTTTACGCATGTTTATTTTCAGGTCCTTAAGAAAGTCTTTCGCTGTTGCATTATCTGAGCAAGCTGTGCATGGAGTCTCATACTTTTATTTAAATAAATTGTTGCATTCAATAAAACCTTTGTCATGTATTATATTCGACTGTTACATCACGTGTGTAGTATTTGGAAACCGATGTATTTTGGGGATTATTTCTTAAATAATCGCCCACTTGTTTAAAACATGCATTATGTATAATAATGATGTGCTTTTTATGAAACGAATGCAATATTTTCTAAAACGTATCATACAGAGGTCAAATACCTCGCTATGGGACCAATGAGATCGTACTGCGTTTATAGTAATATGGACGGGTCGTTTCAGCGTTTTCGAAGGTCCACATCAGATACAACGGGTTGTATCAACTGCGTTACAACTGGTCTTAGAGAGGTCTCAATGATTTAGTCTTAGTCCTCCAAGACTAACTGCCATATCAGCGTCACATCAATACTTCCTCACCAGGACTAACCCGAAGACTAAACACTACCAACAATGATATACTCCCTCAAATAAATTGAGACCCACTTATATTATTTAATTAAAGATTGTACAAGTTTAAAAGCATAAGTTACAAATACTCTTAACATCACCTCCGTCCACAAAAATGTTACAAAAGCACCGAAACAGGGACGGGGAGGAGGGCGGCACCCTGGACTAGAGGCTGGACGCCTTGCTGCCATTGGTGTTCTCCTGGACTAGAGGTCGGGCGGAGTGGAGGACGGTACCATTGGGACCTCTCTTAGAGCACAACTCATAAGTTAATATATATGATAAAGTTAAAGCTTACCTAAATATTATATATATAGTGTTTTAATCAAGAGGGAATCACTTTTTTGGAGGGAAATGAGGGAAGTAATTTTTTTCATTATTTTTTTAAACATAAATATCACATAAAAATATGAACATTTAAAAAAAGACACTTTGTGATTAATGTTATTATTTTGGCAAAAAACACTCGAAAAATAAATGATAACATGCATCATATATAATGTTTTAATTAAAGTTTATTTTTTAAGGGGTTAGAAATTACGGTTTATGAATTAGGGTTTAAGGTTTATAAATCAGGGTTTAGGGTTTAAAATTTGGGTTTAAATTGATTTTTTTAACACGAATGATTTAAAGTTTAAATTTTAGAGTTTAGGGTTTAGATTTAATTCTTATGTAATGAAACAAAATTACATAAGAAAAAAACCACCAAAATAAAGCAAACGCTCCAACCAAAGTATCAAATGCGCTACTCCATGCTAACTTAATCGTTCATAGTTTCATACCATCCGAATGGTCCAACCGTCCATCAAATTTAGATAGTTTTAAAATAAGTATTTTATATTATATTTATATTTATATTATATATATTTATATTTATTTTTTTTAATGACGATATCGACATCGAATACTTTCATTTGTCACTCACACACGGGTTAAGAGGAAACCCAATTCACGAGGATGTTGACAGTACCATTGAAGGTTCCAAATCGCATTGATAATGGCAGTACCATCAAAGGTTGAAAACTCCATGCTTGGAGTGAAAATTGAAATGAGTTGGCAGGAGCTCAAATTGAATCTTACCACATACCACTCAGGTGTGACAATCCGGAAATTTCCGACCAAATTTAAAGTTAAATTCTTATATGATTTCGACACGATAAGTAAAGTCTGTTAGGTTGAGTCTTAAAAGTATAAACTATTTCATATATTTAATTGACCTTCGACTGCTCTCGACGATTCACGAACCATTTATTGTAAATAGTTATATGTGTATATGTATATATATGTAACATCCCTAACCGATACGCGACAAAAACCAATGTAAATTTTGGCTAAAAAAAAATATTTTTGCTGGCAGACTGTTTGCGCGCCGCGCGGACACCCTTGCGCGCCGCGCAAAAAGGGGCTGTCCCCGGTTGCCTTTAATGCGAAAAAGATGAGCGACTTCCCGACACATTTAGCCAAAACGCTTTTAACCGTACATTAATATATGTAAAACTAGCACATAACTAAGGTTTGAGCGAGTTTTACAAAGTGGGGCCCACACGTGCCCAAAATTGCCACTAAATGTAAGAATACAAGTTTAATACAAATTAGAGTTTCGACCACAAAAGTTTAATTGCCAAACGACACAACGAGCATGGTGTTTGGGGTTAAACTACCCAAGTCTCGGTCAAACTCCAAGCCAAAACCAAAAGCGCTTCTTAATCATCGAAGCGGGAAACTCAATCCAAGGTAATGCCCTTACCCTTATCCACACACGAACCTATAAAAAGGTAAACAATGAGAGGGTAAGCAAAGCTTAGTGAGCACAATAATTATACATATACATATATAATCTACCTACTTGCATCACTTACGCAACCTCATACGCGGGATCAACAATTCGACAATCATGCAACAATAATATGCATATACCAATAACCGCAATTCCACAAGTAGCTAGTAATACAATAGCATACGATTCATAATTAAATACTTTCAATACATAATTCACGCAACCTTGGTTAACCAATTCGAACAAGGGAAACGGTACTTACAAGACCGTTGGAGTTCATAACATCCACTAGTGTTACTTACACACCGCGTAATCACTAATCCCCCGGGTGATGTCTTAAACACCGCGACTAACTCACCCTTACGACAATGTGGCGTCTTAAACACCGCGACGAATCCACACTTCATTCAATACAATGAGTGGTGTCTTAAACACCGCGACAATTCCACTCTTCATTCGATACAATGAGTGGTGTCTTAAACACCGCGACAATTCCACTCCCATGACAATGTGGTGTCTTAAACACCGCGACAATACCACATGTCAATTAAACAATGAGTAGTGTCTTAAACACCGCGACAATACTACTCGTTACCTAGAATGTGGTGTCTTAAACACCGCGACAATTCCACATTCGTACACACAAATAAATACATTATATACGTACACGCATAATTATTCCACTCACCTTAGCGCCAAGATGATGATTATGCACTTCCGATCTTCAAAGCAATCGTACCTAATACATAAGTACACATTCAATTACGCAACTAGTGGAATTAACCACAATACTTACACTTGAGCATTTAATGACCCAATATGCATTAAATAGCTCGACTATACCAAAACCGCCCATAAATGGCCAAGACTCAACTAACATCAATAAAGCTAGTGGATTAAAGTCTATTAACTTCAACTAGCATAAACTTAGGGTATTTCATGCCCATTTCACCCCATTAGGTCAACCTTGACTCATTTGACCCATTTTCAAGTTTTTCATCATTTATAAGAGTGCTAATGACTAGCAACTCGATTCAACACTTACAAAACCTCAAACACATGAATAAACCCTAGGTTAACACCCTTTGGGTCATCTTTTACCAATTTAACCCAAACTAGGTCAACATTACCCATCTTGACCCATTTTAATACTTAACCCTAAAATTGGGTCAACTTCACCAAAAACCCTAACTCTTAACATTTAAGGTCTTCATACACATTAAATCACTAGGTTCCAACACAAAACACTAACATTAACCAACATTGGTCCATTTTGACCCATTTGACCTAATAAAAGTCAATACACTCATTTTGGGTCATCTATACCCAAATAGCACCCATTTATACATCAAGCAAGTGTTCTAACCAATTATTAGCCAATTAGGGTTTCTTAACATCAATTAACACTTTTAAAACCCTAGCTAACCCATTATTGAGTCTACATGACCCAATTTACCCAAAACACCCAATAATCACTAATAAATGGGTTTGATGTTCACCATAAACCCTAACTCTAACCCTTTCACAACATTATACTAGGAAATCAAGATTAGAGCTTACCACCACAATCAAAATGTAGCTAGGAAGTAGATGAACAACTTTAGAACTTGAACTTTAGCAAGAAACCTCCTTCTTCTTCTTCAAAATGGGATCTCTCTCTCTAAAATCCCACTCTCTCTCACTAAAATGAATTGGGAGGATAAGGTTGGTGAACAAGGGAGTAATTGAACTCCCAAACTACTGATCCAAGCATTAAATCCGGCCTTGAAGTGAATTTACCGAAATGCCCATCGTTTAAATTAAATAAAACAAGGAGAGCTGTCACCAGCGTTTTGCGCAGCGCGCCCTCCCTTTGCGCGGCGCGCAACCCCCTGTTTCCAGCTACTTTTCCATTTTAAACTACATAACAAACTCCACAACCCGGTTTACTATTTAAGCATTATATATAATATAATTACACGGGTCTTACAACTCTCCCCCACTTAGAATCGATCACGTCCTCGTGATCCATGTCACTTAACCACCCGGAACCACGCTCTATGGTACTTAACAAACGTTACGATCCGATTTCCATCACAAAATGTATTAACCCACCGGTTGACCCAAAAGTAAATACACATTTGCACGCATCCCAAAACGTGCAATACACACAATATCCGAAGTCTATAACGATAACTCAGAATACGCGAGAAATGCCACGTACCCTTAGCGTACCCTTACCTGGTACAATGCTAAAACAACCAAAATTTCAACCCAAGGTCAACAACCCAAACGATGAAGACCGGACAAAAGAGAATCCTTACGGATAACACCTATTACTTAACATTCTTAGTAGCGCGCAACCACGACTAGTTCACAACTATCGTAAAATCGTAAGCAAGCGACCAAAAACCGCTGATGTCGAAAACGACTATTACTCACCACCATGTGCACAAAACGGCTAAGTGCACAATTTACACGGGCAATTAACATCATAAACCTACGAGTAACGGTTCTTTCCGAAAACCGCTCACCACCAACCACAACCAAGAGTGGTTAACGAAGAGCTAATCCTCCCGGATATCACTCATCACCTATTACTAGTCAAACGCGGTCAACCTAGAGATAACCCCAAATAAATACTTACATGTAACCATCTCGTAATACACAATAATGGCTATTGTGTAACTATCACTCAAAGTATACGATAATGAGGCATCGTGCCCTTTCTCAAAGTCCCATTATGCCATTTCCAAGGTAACCAAACGGCTAACACAATCGAGCCAAAAACAACCCATATTGCGCATAGGCGCAACAATAATCCCCTAGAAGAGAATCCGGTACGCACATCCCTTAACCGAGGGACCTTACCTTACTCGTCGAATACATCAGTTATCTCCCAAGGAGATTTTCCACATTACCACCTTGGTGGTAACTTGAACCCAAAACCATAAGCACAATTTATTCCAAATTGTACTTTTGCCACCGTCGACCAATGTAGGTCTCAACACTAGCTTCGTATCCATACGAACGTCATCCAAAATAACATTACAATAGAGCACCTTCGTGCGAGAGTATAACTCCCCCACTTAGGACTCTGTTCCGTAACCACATCGTGGAATAATAGCATCCCGTGGGAGGTCCACTTATCCACATACACCATCGATGTCCTCATTGGTCATAGTTCTCGAATTCTCGCGAATTCATCCTTAACAATAAATCCCGACGATAAACACATATTCACGTTCGCAGAAAGAGTGACCACTAACCTAACAACTAATTCGCCAAATCGCATTATCGTAATTCCTATAAGAGAGACGAGGTTCACCCATCTTGCATCTCTTAATACGCACGTCACCAAAACCTTGCTCCAACCCCGAGCATACGAAGGAATTTAACCTAACCTTAAACTCTTTAAACGTAGAGTTTACCACGATATACACAACCTTGCACTTGCAATAATCCCATTGCTATAGCTCATCAATTTTCCACACGAAGACGAACACGCCCTAACATCCAAAACCAAAGCCCGTCTCCATGGCTTAGTAGAAAACATTTCCCAAACATTAAGGAATGCTTGGTTGCACCAAGTCTTACGCCCTGCGGTCGACGATCCCAACTCCAACGTAGGGTAATTCCGTTAGGAATGCTACCCGTAACAATACCACGTATTTACACTAATGCATTCGCCCCTCAAGTCGCATTCACATGAGTCAATGACTCAAACGCTACCCTAGTGCGCTGTCATCTTATCACTAGCCCCGCGCCCGTAAGGGTACGGTTAAAATATACATTCGCTTAAAACTTATTAGGTTTGGTAATGAGATCTAGGTCTCAATTTCATAATCAAATACATTGGCACACAACATCAATAATAGTAAGGCATATTTGCATCGAGAAGTGAAGGTACCTGAAACAACATCTCTCGGTGCTTCACCACCCATCGAATACTCGCGTTCTAACCTCTTAACCCGATCGGCAAACGCTTCCGAACACTCTGACTTTCGATGTCCCTCCTTCTGGCAAGCAAAGCACTTGATCGTGCTCAAAGGTGTACCCGTACAATCCCGTGCCAAATGGCCTCGTCCTCCACACTTAAAACACGTAAGCACCCAACCTCCAAACCTCCTAGTCTGATTACTAGCTAAATCGGGACACTCAGACCTTTGGTGCCCTTCCTTCCAACAATAAAAACATACAGTTTTACCCGACGGACAATCGCGAGACTTATGTCCCCGTTGCCCACAATTGTAACACTTAGACCCACCGGAGCCCGTTACTACCTTCCTCATGCTACTAGACGCCTCATTTACACTTCTACCTTGATCATTGAGCAACTCGGGACACTCCGACCTTCGGTGTCCCTCTTTATGGCAATGGTAGCACATTCTGTTTTCGTTTCTCGGCAACGTGCACTCCCATATCTTGTGGCCCCTAACACCACAATTGAAACATCTAGATGTGTAACTTCTCTTGTTCTTCTTTTTCACATACTCTACGCCTTCAGGCGTACCTCTTTTCCTTTTACCCGAAGTACCATGTGGCTCTAGCCTTGCATGTGCATCTTCGTCACCCCTACCTCGAGGTTTAGGAAACCTCTTCTCAAACTCTTCCCTTACGACCTTCGTCACTTGGTCTCGGACCATTTCGGTTACCCGTCCTTCGATTGACTCTTTGACTACTTGGCCAACTCCGTTGGCGACACCCGAGACACATTGTTCAATCGCGGCTTCAACCATTACCGCTAATTCGTTCTTCTTTTCATTAGTAGACCCTTCCGTTCCGTATTCATCTTCCATCTTCATTCTTAAGAAACAAAATAGATTAACCAATGAAACGAAAAGATATAACACGTATGTATATATATACATATATATATACATATGCCACACTACCCCATCTTGCTTAACAATCGTCGTACATCGCTTGTTTGACACGATTTGCACCCGTAGTAAGGGTAGCTAATCATTACTACGCGAGCACGTCGCGTTAACTCGCTAGTACAACGTCCATTTCGCTTGATGATCGCTACACAACACAAACAAATAACGCATGATTAGTTCATATAACCTATGTGCTAACCAAGTCCCGGTCCGACCCAAAGTCCTACAAGTCCCGCACAATGCACACACAAAAGTCTAAGTCTATGCGCCTATCTCAAGTCACCTAAATCCCTTAGACCATGCTCTGATACCACTTGTAACATCCCTAACCGATACGCG